>NC_080062.1:222500-555000 GCF_026212465.1 Amaranthus tricolor
TTAGATACGTGTTAAAATATCTAATTTGATTATTTTATATATAAATTTTAATATTTTCAAACAAAACTTAAAATCTCCAAATATTATACATACCTTCAAATATCCAAGTTCTCATATGAATACTTAAGATTGAGTGAATAGTTAGATAATAATATATTTCCTCCTATTCACCTTATGTGTCCCATTTGACTTTTCACAATTTTTTAGGTGGTTAAATGGGACCACATGTGAAAGAAAAAAGTATAATGTTTTAAATTTTTATAGGAATAAAGTGGGGTTAGTAATTGTAAACGTGTGAAAAAGCTAAGTTTAGTAAGGGTAAATTAGCAAAGGTAACATAGTCAAAATAGAAATAAAACATTTAAATGACTTGACCAAATAAAAAAAAAATATTTAGGACGAATAGGAGGGGTATTAGATATGAAAAAAGTCCTAACAAAGAAATATGATCTTGACAGTAGTAATCCAAACAAGTTGTTTCATGTTTCTCTGAATCTAGGCAATGGATTCTTGTCAACCTAATGGAATCAATAACTTTTGCTCAAGTGTCCCTTAGATAAGAAGGATATATCAGCCTGATTGCCTACCCTATTTTAACCTTAATCAATTAAATATTTCAAATATAGGAAACCTATTGATGGACCAATAACTAATTATTCATAATATCTTGTAAAATTTACTCCTATTAAATTGGTGATTTAAGCATATAATTATAGTATCTACCGTTCATCAATTAATCACTAACTCTAGACGGATAAGTTATTTTTACAATAAAAAGTAGATTATGGAATGTTTTGTAGCAAATTCAAATGAATTGAGGATGTACTGACGTAAAATTTATCTAGACTGGAACTAAGTACATGATTTAATAAATCTGTTTGAGTGATCATCCACATAAATTTTCCTTCTTCGTTGGTTTCAATTTTGGACCATCTCAACTTACAATTTTAAATTCTTCATGTCCTTGTTTACTTCTGTTGTTCTTTCTCACAGTCTTTTTAAGTCTCCCAAGTTCTAACATTTCATCTTCCGCATTGGTTCACCAAACGTTCAATCATACACATTTCTGCACTATAAAAAACTTCCAAACACCACAATGATAACAATATTAAGATGTGTCATGAATCATGATAGTAGCAATTGCCATCAACTCGAACAAGGCTTCAAAAGCCATAAGCTTAGCCAGAACCTAGAGAGGCATGTCAAGGAGCCCTAAACCTGGCACTGAAGCATGAAGAAAGTGGGAACACTCAAAAGGTCCTACAATCCACTTTCTTGAGCATCAAATCCATTTTTGTTGCTACTGCTAAGCTGATCATGAGATTTGATCGTAAAATCTTTGCCTAGCCAACAAATGTTGTAGGATACTAAATCTAATAGCCCTACTTTGTCTTTATTGGCTTCATGGTATCCAAATCTAAATGATCTTGAACAGGTTGAGATCTAATTCAAATGAACATAATAGGCTAGGAAAACATCTATACAGAGGTTTAAGGCCGGTGAATAAAGCAACAAAGAATAGTGAATAAGCGTTCATCATCAGAGGCTGTTTGGTAATTCTGATACATAGTAAACATCAGAACCTGCAACAACGCGAAGGAGTGGCTCAATGGTGCTGTTTACAGACGCTGCTATCTAGTGTCAACTATAGTCTTACATGGCAGTGACTTTGGTGTCGGCTATGGTGGTTAAATGGCTCTAAATGAGGTCGGTGGCCAAAGATTATGTTGCCTTAGGAAGATGGGCGCAATGCCAATGGTAGTTAAGTAGGTTTTGGTTATTGTGAAGAGTGTCGTCGCACATGTACCTATTAGCGGTTTCAAAAGGAGCTAAAAACATGAAATGAAAGGAAAAAGAGATGCAAATTCTGAATTTGGTTCACCTAATGTTTGCTTTTGGGCAAGAGGCCTAGAGACCAAAGACTTGTATAGGATGTAGCCATATAATAGGGAACCCTACGTGCCTATTGCTCCCTAGAAATTTCATTTTTAAGGATTTTGACCCTTCTTCTTGGATTTGATGGCACAACTCATCATAATCAGGAGAAGATCTCTTATACTAAGGAGATCCTTCGCCAAATCTCCTTGGGTCCCAAGCATCCCTCCAAAATTCCCAAGTAGTCTCTCTGTTTAAGCATCTTATATTATGAACATATAATAGGAAAAAACTCAGAAACGCCAAAAATGGCGATAGAGAAAGAGATCCCCTCATGTCAAACGCCACAATCATTCCCAACTGTACCTCCAGAAAATAGAACAGTCAATAAAAACAAGAAAACCCAAAGCCAGGTACTTAGCCACATTAATCACTAAAACTTCCCCTTAATTCTCCTTCCTGCCTCACAGTTCTAAGAGAAATCAACTGTTTCCTGAAACAGATACACAGACTATCACCTGTCCTTAAAATTTTAGCGAAAGGATATCCAAGCCTCCCTTGTACCTCTCCTCAAACATTTAGTCACAACCAACTTTCGACCAAAAACTGATATCATAAAGATCACTGTTCACATGAATACTCACTCAACTGCACTCATCCCCTAGGTTCATTTTCAGCGCAGTAACTCTAAACAAAATATCGCCCTCATACAATATTTAAGAAAGAGACAGGAAGTGATTAGAAGTTAGAAAAATGTAACCACTCAAACTATAGCTTCATTAACAGAAGTAATCACTCGACCAATATCCATTTTGCAAAGTACATACTTTAAGTGAATCCATATTTTCGATCTTAGCATTTGGTAAGGATGCACTGATGCAGCAGGATTCAACCCCAAACAACCATATCCATCATCATCATTATCACATCCAGTATATATCATTCATAGAAATCCCAAACACCCACATCCCACAACACATTTACGCCCACATCCCACATCGCATATTTCACTCGGTTATACTCAAAGTTCAAGTAAAAACACTTGCATATCAAAAAACATATATCAAGTTTTTCAATTCCTTCACAAGTTGGTACATTTGCAATTGGAATTAGGATATCATCACCATTTTTCAACAAAGCTGAGCATTTACACCTTTTCAACTCAGAGCACCATCAACCAAATCATTCAACAACTTAACCAAATTATAAAAGCAGTAAGGGAGGCGCAAATGCCAAGACCACCACCATATTATTTCATTACACTTTCACAATAATTTACAACATATATTACTGTACAGTTTCAATTTCTGATTTAAATACAGTTACTGAATTTGCATCAGAATGACCTTGATAAAATTGTTCTGTCAAGCACCTAACTATAACACACTAGAGCTCCAAACAAACAATGGAGCCATTTGACACTTAAGATTACATATTGTTTTCAAAGAAACACATGGAAATCATACCTTAACTGTGAATCCTGAGTTAAATCCTCATTACTAACGAGGTTCAGCCATTCGTCCTGCTCCCTCGCCCTCTTCTGATTTTCGTACTCAGCATCATCAGTAGGCAGTTCATGCCGACAAACTGGACATGTGTTTCTTATCTTCAACCACGGGACAATACAGTCGCCATGGTAATAATGTAAGCAAGGAAGCTGCTTCATCACTTCCTTCCCTAAAACCTCATCCCTACAAATAGCACACACAACCTCATCCTCCTCCAAACTCTCAACAGCCACCTGAATACTCGAGAGGTTCTCAATAACTGACTCGGCAGCTGGAGGACTTCCCCTCCATTCATTCATATGATCCTCCATTTCACCTAGAATCGCCTCGTACATATCCACATTGAAATCTAAATCATTAACCTGTCGATTAAAGTTATTAACAGCGAACAATAACTCCCACTCGAAATCATGATATGTTTCAGAACCGAATTCACCCATTACATCAGTATCAGAATCAATTGAAATCTCTTGCTGTTCTGACCTCATCCTATATGTATCGAAAACATTCGACACATCTGTATCAAGCTGAATTGGTGTTCCAACATCCTCATCCTCATCGTTATAATCTTCGTCAATGAAAAACTCATCGAAATTATCATTCACAACACTCCCCACATCAGTTTCTCTCCTATCAAATTCAATATTTTCAGTTCGATTCCCATTGTTAAACCCTAAATAATCCCAGCAATAGGGCGGACGATCAAAATCACTAACTGCACCAAGCCCTTGACGATTATCATGATTCGTAAAATTTATCCCATCTTCATAATCGGAATCAGAATCAGAATCATCAATATTCACAACACGCAAACCCTCAAAACGACGCGTTTCTTCATTCATTCGAACTGAATTATCATTACAATTACGATGTCCTAACCCTAACTCTAAATCAATTTCATCACTCCTTTCAGCATCACTGGAAAGTCTATAGCTTTGATCACCAGAACCAAACCCTAATCCTAACCCTAATCCCACACCAATAGAAGACCCAGAAATTAACCCAAATTGAGACGAACTATGCTGAAACATGTCATTAACAAAGCTTACCTGATCTTCATCGGGGTGGAAAATAGGGCTGGGATCCAAGTCACAGGAATCGGGTTCAGAATCCGAAATTGAAAAAACAGAAGGGTGAGTTGGGCTTTGGGGGGCAGTAAAGAAGTGAGCTTGACACGTATGGTGGGGTTTTAGGAGTTGCTGCTGAGGTGGGTCCACTTCCTCCATTATCGAATTTTCCTAAGCTTTTAGAGAGATAACCATGGAGATTTTTGTAAATAGAAAAAAGTTGGGGTTTTTTTTGTTGGGGGAAGACCAAATTTTGATTATTGTGGAAATTTAGGCAAAATTTAGAGAAAATATGGAAAGAGAGAAGCGTACGTGGAAAGATGTAGAAGAAAATGAAGTCAGAAATTAGAATAGTCGTAGAAGAAGATTAGATAAATTAACAGGGTTTCCGGCGGCGCTGCGGTATATCATCCTTTGTTTTCTTTCTTGTTCAACACTCTAATTTCATTTGTACTTCCTTAGTGCTTTCCAATTTACATCTTAAAAATTTAAAAAGAGCTTTTGAAATCTTAAAATGAAAAATTTAGGAGATGGAGAAGAACTATATTATTTAGATCTTGTTTTAGTGAATACAATTTTATTAATATTTTACCAAATTTCTTCAATATTGACTTAATCTGATCTTATCTTTATAGGTTTAGTAGGATCAAGTTAAGTATTATATTCTTCAGATGAGATTATACTTTGATTTTTATTGACAATTCCTCTAATTTACCTCGTAACAAAAAAAAGAAACTAATACTCTTATTCTTCAAGTAGAAATTCATTTTCTTATTTACGTTTGTATAAAAATTTATCTCATTGATTTTTATACGTAAATCATGTGTTATGTGAAAATTGTTATAATTACTTTTAAAATAAGAATTTTTTAAATTAATTGCACCAATGTTAATAGAAATAGACGAGAATTAAATTGGTAAAGATTGAAAAATAGTACAATAATTTGTTACAGTTTTACATTTAATTGCTCTAAAAGTTGGTTAATAGTACAGTAATTTTGTTACATCGAGTTTGACATGTATCAATTGATGCAATTATTTCATTTAAAAAAATTGATGCAGTTATTTTAGGGCATTTAGCGTAAGATCATAACGTGGAATAAACAATTGTGACATGCTAGACTGCCCATCTATCATATTACTAGTCAAGCTTGATTATCTAATTATATTGTAATAACTAGGGATCTCGTATGTTTAGCCACCTAAAATCAGGTGTAATGAGTAACGACTAGGAATCTTGTATCATGTTGGGTTGTCTATATGTTGTGTCATCGTGTCTCGTGTCAAATTGTATTGTGTCAGTATGACCTATTTGCATATTTTGTGAGATCCCTGGAAAAATTTTCTCTTTGATGGTACGGTAGAAATGGGCTCAAAACTTGATAGTTTATTTGGTATGTGAAAAAAGTTCAAAGCTCATAGGATTTGGATTCGATGTGTACAATCAAAAGGTTGTCATCGTTATGCTTGGTACCGCACTTGACTCCGTTTTATAGTCAGAATATATTATCGAACTCGCAGTCGACTTTTTTCCTTGGATTTGAATTGAATTTTTTTTCTCAGATCAAGTTAAATTAGAGTGAAATTCGAATCTAATTATCACCTTATTTAAAACCCAACACAAAAATATGTTATTCAAATCCATGCTCAAAATATGAAGCACACATGTGGGGGCCTGTGTGGTCATATGGGCTTGTTGATGGAGGTTGGATTACTTTTGCTTAGTGCAAGTTTGGATCCTCAACACTGGAGATACATGTTGGGTATGTTTGGGAAGTTGAGGCTGATGGTTATTAAGGCTTTAAATCTTATTGAAGATATGAGATTATGACTTTACATTTTTCAACTTTTAATTTCGATTACGAATTTTATTAATTAATTAAGAGTAAAAATCAATCGGTTTCATACTGATTAAAGAGTATATATATTATGATTTATGACATTCATTTAGACTAAAATATTTTTAGAAATCAACTTTAATGTAGAGTTTGAAATTAAGTCTATAAAAACTATTCGCACATGAAATAAAATATTAGCCAAAAATAAGAAAAACACTAAAAATGTAGAGGGAAATTAATTAACGTATTTTACAATCATACAATGATAGAATCAATAGCAAAAGAAAACAAAGCACAAAATAAATTTTAAAATATCAACAATTAACTACTTCAAATATATTTAATTAATTAAGAAGAGATCGTATATCCAGATTTTGTCTGAATCGGAGCTTTTTCCAGTTATCTGGGTTCAATTCTCACGACATACCTCCTTTCCTATCCTCTCATTCTTGTGTTTAGAATGAAACTTGAATTATAAACATACTTGTAATTAATTATATTAATTATTAATAATTTGAAGGATCCAAGTTAAGATCAGGCAAATCTAACTTAAATGAAGATTGATAATCTTGATTACTTACTATCCGTTCTCTTAATTCTTCCTCATCATCAACCACCACCTGATCCTCTCTACCATCATCATCAGCAGCAGGTTCACAGTAATTTGATGCATCCTCATGCAGGTGATAACTTCCAGGCCAACAATAAGCATAACTGGAAGAACTTTCCCAGTTAAAATTAGGTTGAGGATGACTATATTCAATCTGCTGTTGTGCAAAACCATGGGATTGTACAAATGAAGAAGGCATCAAACAGTTTGTGACTGTTGATCTCATCATGATTGGTTGTTTATGATGATCATACTTTGAATCTCTTCTCTCTTTTCTATGAGCATTTTGATGTCCTCCATATGCTTGCGCTGTAAGAAATTTTCTCTCACAATATTTGCAAAAGAATATCCGACAAATAGAGGGCTTTGACCTAAGAGAAAAATTATTATTATTATTATTATTATTATTATTATTATTATTATTTCTTGCATGGTGATTGGAACCTTGAATATCCATTACACTAGCTATTTTGTTACTATATAATTTATGTGGACTACTATAAATGGAAAGTATAAGAGTGGCTTATATAAGCTAAAAAAGATTGTACTTTTAACTCTTAGCTGGCTATGTGTTGAACATTTTTAAATTTTGACCGTATTTAGAATTCAATCAATTTCAATCTGCCTAAGATTCGATCAAGTACTACTCAATAACATTTTATATTACTACCTAATTCTATTCATCTAAAAAATCCTAAAATTCTATTTACTTTACGTACTTTATTCATTGTACTTATAAAAAGTCTCATTCACTTTATACACTCTATCAAATGCACTTATTCGATCCTTAATATATCAAGTTATGTATAATTAAAAATTATAAAAAGTTTATATTAACAATCTTTACATCAAAACGAATCAAATAAGATCTCACATGACTATGTTTTAACTTATAGATTAATAATAAAATGCAATTTAAAAGTGATAGATGAATAGTGTCGGGGAAGTAAATGGGACATTTTAGATGAATAGGAGGTAGTATAATCTACTCCCTCCGTTTCTTTTTGTTCTTCCCGTTTATTTTATACATAGTTTTCAAAACAAATTTTAAACCTCAATACCTCTAAAAAGTAAATACACATAATAAAAAATTATAAAAAATACATAATAAAAAAGTATGCATTAAGACGAATCTAAAGAGATCTCACAAGATATATTTTATCTTCTAAATATGTATCAAAAATATTAATCAAATGTCTCTCTTCTTAAGGTGGAATATTTCAAATGAAAAGAATATTAGATTACAGAGAGAGTACTATATATTTTTGTCGTTCATTTCGGTTTTTGGACTAATATTTCATACTAGTTATCGGTTTTTCACCAAATACTATATAAGAAAAATTAATTTCTAAAGAATAATAATAAATGTAAGTGCTAATCAAGTGGATCTGAACTATAACCCAATGATCCATTTGATAGGTTTACAACTTTGTCTGAATTTTATTTGAGCTTATTGAAACTTATTGACATTGATATGGATTTAATAGTTGTATATTTCTTGTTAAATAAATCATATAATGAAATATTCTTTCTAAATAGTCATAAAATCTCACATTCTCACTCCTATCTTTAATTAAATTAGATTAACTATCTTCACATAACATTTTCCTTTTATTCTAGTCCTCCATTAATAAGTGTTAATACTTATTTTGATAGCAATAAACAATTACAAATATATATATATATATATATATATATATATATATATATATATATATATATATATATATATATATATATATATAAAGGAAATGATATTTATATAAAGTTATATATAAAGTTTAATATATAGAGTAAATATTAAACATCACTTAATATATGAAGTGATGTAAGATTTATCGTTAATTTCTCAACCCAGTACCATTTTACTAACTAGATAGTGGAATTAATGATTATAACCAATATATATTAGTTTTAAAAATTTTTACCTTAACATATACTCCTATTAATGTGTATTAAAAATAACTTTTAATCAAAATTGTTCTCAAAAGACCGTGAAAAAACTTAGACGAGAAAACAAAGGTAGTTTAATTGTCCTCAAACATTGTTGTATAGAAGTACTATTTATTGAAATCTACTAACCTATAAACAAATTTTAAATGAATTAGTCTTACGGTAAAATTATTTCTATTTGGTTAATCCAATATATAATTACTTTCTTAAAATAAATCACTTATATATATATATATATATATATATATATATATATATATATATATATATATATATATATATATATATATATATATATATATATATATATATATATATGTATATATATATATACTTTCTCCGTTACATATTACTCAGAATATTAAAAAATTATAATAATTATAATTATAATTATAAGTTAAACATAGTCAAGTGAGATGTTTGATTCGTCTCAATACAAATATTATTTATGTCAAATTTTTATAATTTATTAATACATATAATTAAGAATATTAAGAATTAAACTAGTTTATTGGACTACATAAAAAATCAAACATTACAAATATTTTCAAACAAATAAAGTATATATTTCTTTTAATTCCATCTATACAATTTTAATATTTTTGGCAATTTTTGCCTATTGAAAAGGGTTGCAAATATGGACACATAGCTAGGGTAGACGACTAGACGTGTGAAATATGACAGCCACATTCTTTATTTGGCAATACTTTAAAGTTTTATGGACAAAATTAATATTACTCACTTCCTTCTGTTAAAGGTTGTATCATTTTTTATTTTAGTTTGAGATATGAGTAATATTTGCTACAAAATTAAATTTAGGGTGATGTTATTTTTCGCCATCCCTATTCATTTTATCGCCACCCCCACCTGTAAAATTACATTTTTGCCCCTGTATTTTAAAAAATTACAAAATTGCCACTATACTTAAAAATTAATTAATAAATGTAAATCACGCTTAATAACACTAATAAGAATTTAATGCGTAAGATTTGTCTATATATATGGAATTCTGAGATGCGTATGAAATACGAATTCAAACACGGTACTATCTCTCTAAAAACTGGTATTATCTCTCTAAAAAGTGTTAAAGAAGTGGTAACCCGTAATTGGTTAAATATGGCTAACGAAAGCGACTATGAGTCGGATGCGGTACGTAAAGTGGTACGTAAAGTACGCTGTCTTCTGGGTATCCATGGACTGCGACCTATGACACAGCCGCATCAATTCAGCAACGGTTATGCATCCGCCGGTGAATGAACCTTTACGCCGAAGCTCAGACAGAGGCTCCCCGAACAGATTGGTGATACCAACCTCCCACTCCGCCTCCGAAGGGTCAGCCGGCAGAGAACCTTCAATAGAAATACCCAATATGCGTTGCACGTCGTGCAACATAATCGTCATCTCTCCCCAGGGCATGTGGAAGGTGTTCGTATCCGGCTGCCACCTCTCGACGAACGCAGATATCAAAGCACAATCGATGTGCTGGTGCATAATGACCGGTAGTCGGCCGAGGGAAGTGGCAGGTAGAACATCGTTTAGCGCATCGGACATATCCTTCAGTCCGATGATGGACTCCACCGGTCTCTTCCTAATACGACATTCTAGAATCGGAGGCGTACGCTCGGAGCCGTCATAAATAACTTTAGCTATGTGCCCGCCATAGCTAGGGATCAGTCGTGTATCTGTCGGCCCACCGGGCTGGGGTGATGTCACTAACCAGTCCGTGTTAGTGGACTGTGAGGGCCTGCTCTCCTGTGGCGGCTGATTATCGACAAAACTACGTCCTGCGCGCTCAGATGCGGCAGAAGAACTCGGGCCGCCCCAGGCAAATCTGCCGTCGGGGCCGCGAACAACAGCCCAGTCCAATTGGCGACACTCAGTACCTTGGAACTGAACATCTTCAGCATCATTATCATCATCACTATAAACCCCCCAACTACTCTGGAGGCTGTCAGCCTCGTCATCAATAGGAGTACGCACTTGGTTCAGCGTACTCGACCTTTGGGCCTCACTGTGTCTGACAGCCTCTTCATGCCTAGCCCTCCTAGCAGAACCCGTCACCCCCCCTTTCATGCGGGTCCCCTCTAAGTAAATTAGGCCTTGAACTATTACCTCTCAACAATTGCCTAAAAAAACCTTTTCCTTTTCCTTGATTACCAGCCATTTTCTACAATTTTTACAGTTTTATTCAAAGATAAATAATAATTTAACAACAAAAAAGTTAACATACAAATTTACACTAATAATTTATAAAACAACACATGAACATATTTATAATAATAAAAAAAATAACAATCACATTAATAATAACATAATTAATTATAATAACATTAACATATATTTAATAAAAAAAAATACAATCACAATAATAATAAAAATAAAATTAATAATAATAACATTAACAACAATAATAACATACTTCAAAATTTAAATTAATTATTCCTAAATATAACGAAAAAAAAAAAAATTAAAAAGGGAGGCGCCCAGATCCGGGCGGCTGGACCCCGGTTCAGCCGCCTAATTTTAGGCGGCTGAACCAGGGTCCAGCCGCACGAATCTGGGCGCCTCCCTTTCAATTTTTTTTTCTTTTGCATTCAAAACAATATATAAAATTTACTAAAAAATATAAAAATTATACATTACAACATACAAATTTACAATAATAATTCAAAATTTATATTAATTAATCCTAAATACACGAAAAAAAAAAAATTCACAACGAGGCGCCCAGATCTGGGCGGCTCTACCCCGGTTCAGGCGCCTAATTTTGGGCGCCTGAACCGGGGTAGAGCCGCCCAGATCTGTGCGCCTCCTTTTCATTTTTTTTTTCTTTTGCATTCAAAACAATATATAAAATTGACTAAAAAATATAAAAATTACACATTACAACATACAAATTTACAATAATAATTCAAAATTTATATTAATTAATCCTAAATACACGAAAAAAAAAAAAATTAAAAACGAGGCGCTCAGATCTGGGCGCCTCTACCCCGGTTCAGGCGCCTGATTTTGGGCGCCTGAACCGGGGGTAGAGCCGCCCAGATCTGGGCGCCTCGTTTTGAAATTTTTTTTTTTTCTTTTGCAACTAATTAAATTAAAAATAACTTACCTCGATTAATAATTTGGGGATTGTACTTAATTTTTGCTCCGAGATTTAGCTTTAGTGAGTTGTATTTAGTTGTAGTGAGAATAATTTTAGGTGGAGTGTGGTATATATAGGAATTTCACCCTTAATGGCAATATTGTAAATTTTTTATAAAGTAAGGGTAAAATGGTAATTTATTCAGGAGGTGGCGATAAAATGAAAAGGGTGGCGGAATATAAGGATTGGGTAAATTTAATGAACAATGAATATATATTGGACGAGGGAAAAAGTTAAAAACCATTATTGCAAGCAAATCTTAATCATATCTTTTTTAGGTGATTGATTGAAAACACTACAGTCTTTCATCTCACTCAATTTAGTATAGTAAGATCTTTCTAATCCACCTTTGATTTTATATAGAAAAGTAGAATATATTTTTAAACCTTTAGTTGTATAATTTTTTTATTAAGTTATCTTTTATACTATAAAAATTTGAAATTTATTATTAGACATTAAAATATGTTATATTTACTTTTTATTTTATTTTCTAATTTACTCTTAAAAATATAATTATATTGTATGAGTGAAGAGGACAAAAACTATTATTGCAAGCAAATGTTGATTATTGATTGAAAACACTTTGTTCCTCTGAGATTTGCTAGGTAAATAATGGTTATTTATCAATTTGGCAAATTACTTGTAGTTAGCAAGTAGTATATATTGGTTTATGACTATAATGACTTTGTTTTCCTTTTTTGTTTTGATTATTATATTAGTTATTCTTTTGTCTTTTTAGGTGATTTACAAATCACCGTGATTAACTTATATTTTCTATGTTTCGATTCCTAATCAATAATCGTGATTTGTAAATCACCATAAAAGACAAATAAATTAATAATAAAATAAAATAAAATCATAAAAAATAAATTAAAATAACAAACTCCTACCCTATCAAATCCTACCACATAAGGGCGATTTATTATGCTCATAAATAACCGTTATTTACTTAGACCTCCTCGTTTCCTCTCACTCAATCTGATACAGTCACGATTTTTATAAATGTGGGATTCTATATACTCTTTCGAGGAATTAATGAAAATAATATAATTTTTTATTATATGATGAAAATATTATTTTATTGAATAATAAAATTGATGGAAAAGAATAGAGAAAATAAAAAATTATTAAAAAATAATTGTTTTAATTAATTTAATTAATATTTAAACAAAGTAATTAATTGCGAATAATAAGAGATGATTCAAAAAATCGTTGCAATATTACATATAATGATATTGAAAATCTTTTTCAATAATAACACTCATTGTGTGAAATGTCAAGTAGGATTAATTTTAATGAGTAAACTAATTAAATTTTTTCAGTTGTCAGAGCTTTTACGAATGTGATGTTTGTAATTTTTTAATATTTTATTAAATTTTTAAAACTGATATATTGATTTATATAGTTGATCTCAATCTTTTGATCTGAATACTCTGACATTATTATTGTTTTCTTGTTTAGATTTTGTAAATTTTTAACTTTTCTATAACCCAACATTCGTTCTTTTATTCAGAAACTTAAACTTTTTATTAGCTTCACTAACACAATCATTTGACAAATAATCCATATATTTATAAAAATATACAAAATACAATCATACATTGTAGAAAAAGAGTGGAATAAAAATTATTTGTTATTTCAATTAAATAAAGTAAGTTTATTTAAAAGAGTGTTGCAATTGATTGTTAACTTTTTAGTTTGCTTATTCCTGAAGCCAAAAAAGTTGGTGGGTTTTTTTTTTCAGCATTTGCTTAGTTTGATAAGAGCATGTACAATGGTATATCCTCTTAAAATTTCTATCTTTTTTTCTCCATTTAACACATCATCATCTCTTTCATTCACATCATGTTTTACTATTTTCATTCTTTTCCTCTTTAAATTTTTCCCAACATTCAAATATCTTCTTATATCCTCTTTTTTTTTTTTTCTCTTTCCTACTTTATATATACCCCACCATACAAATTTTTAATATTTTCATATTTTTTAATTTATTATATTAATTTTATAATATTGATTTGGTGATGTTGATTAATCTATGGGTTTTCAATTATAAAATATATCGATAATTAATTGATTACTAATTATAAATGAAAAATTGACATTATCAATTGGTTATCAATAATAAAATGTAATGATAATTACTAATAAATTAAGACCTTAAAAGATATTATCAAACAGGATATAAAAAACTGACAAAAACATTAAATTTTTAAAACGAAATTAGGAAACATGTCATGAACTTGAATTACGTAGAGATTTTAAAATACTGATTAGTCAAAATACAAGCTTCCGAACTTTTGCCACAAGTGGTCAATCAAATCATTCTTCAAAGAAAAATGTGATTGTCTATCACGAATCTCTTCTCTTGTAGATAGTGTCGCAAAGTTGTGTTCGTCATATCACTCTAGCGTGACAGAAAATGTTAGAGCATTACCGCTTGAAGATCCCAGTACATTTTCAGGTTGTTCTTAGGAGAACTCTTGGAAGTCTTTATAATTTGTGTAAGTGTCACGCTCGTCTTCTACAATCATATTATGAATAATGATGCATGCCATCTTGATCTTCCATAACATAGTCGCACTCCATGCCAAAGCTGGTTTTCGAATACAAATCGAGCTTGTGGTACACCAAAGGCACGTTCAACATCCTTTTATGCACTTTCTTGGTTTTAAGTGAACAACCTTTGTTTATGGGTTTGAGGAGCAGTTATGCCATCAATAAAGTTTTCCCATTTAGGATAAATACCATCAGTTAGATAATACCCTTTATTGTAGGTATTTCCGTTTACATTGAATTGTACTTGTGGAGCTCGACCATTAAGAATAGTATCAAAAACAGGAGAGTGTTGGAGTACATTGATGTCGTTGCAAGAACCAGGTGTACCAAAAAAAGCATGCCAAATCCATAAATCCCTTGAAGCAATGGCTTTCGAAATTACAGTCGCCGATCTAGATCTTCCTTGATACATTCCTTTCCAACCAGCGGGACAATTTTTTCATTCCCAATGCATGCAGTCAATGCTTCCAATCATACCAAGAAAGCCTCTATCTTCCCCTTCTCTAAGGGGATGTTGGAGATCGTCAAGTGTCGGCTTTCGAAGGTAAGTGGCTGAAAAATGTGCTATCACACCATCAACAAAATGAGCAAGACACTCCTTGGACGTAGTGGCACCAAGTTTCAAATACTTGTCGATTTGATCAGCTACACGTCCATATGCTAACATTCTTATAGCTGCTGTGCACTTTTTAAGAGCTGTAACACCTCGTCGCTTACATGCATCTGGATGTTGCTGGAAGAAACGATCATGGACACTTAAGGTATCCACAATGCGAATGAATACATGTTTCCTCATGCGAAACCTACGTCGAAATTGGCGCTCATCGTATAATGGTTGGTTACAAAAGTAATCAACAACTAAACGTTCATTTGCCGATTCCTAATCTCTAAGAATGTAAGTTCTCTTTTTTCGCTGACGTAGACCATGACTTCTATCTTTTTCTGCAGTGGAGTTAACAAAGTATCTTACTGCATCCTCCACTGCTTGCACTTCACGATTTTCTTCGATGTTTTTCATTAACAAATACTCGTTGAGTTCATCCTCACTTGGACTTGAAGAACTGGATTTATAGTTCAATTCCATTACTAATAATATAGTTTTGTGATGAAGTAAAATAGTTTTATGATGATGATGGTATATGAATAAAAGTGTACAATTTATAGGCAATGTACTTCAATAATTCAATCATATAATGTTTGAAGATAATATTTTTAAATCCACACTTTTCAAAATGTAAGGATAAGGTAAGGTAGAAGATAAGATTTTGAAATGCACACTGTTCGAAATCTAGGGATAAGGTAAGGTGGAAGATAAGATTCTTGTAGTTACATTATTCAGTTCAAAAGATAAGATTCTTGCAGTGACAATATTGGGTTCAGAAGATAAGATACTATTGAAATTACTAAATGACATACATAATTAAAAGAAATATTACACTGACTACTTAACATAATTAAAAGAAATATTACACTTACTACTTAACATAATTAAAAGAAATATTACACTTACAACTTAACATAATTAAAAGAAATACTACATTGACTCATTAGTCGTTTTAAGCTCAAAGAAACTTATTGCTGAAATCCTCTCTCAACTTTCGATACATCTCCGCTTCAACATCATTAAGCATAGGTTTAGCCATTAACACACTTAACATCCTCATTTTTTTCGCAGCCTCCTTCTGCTTTCTTCTTTCTTCGCCTCGTTCCTTTATCGCGTTAAGCATGCGCTCTCCTAGATCTATCCTACAGGTTGAGACTTCTAGAAAAGAAGAATTGAAAGATTCAAGGTTTACAGATGACATTGAAGAGGTAGCAACTTCTTTACCCTTGCGCTTTGTCTTCTTTATCCCATCAGGTCTAGTTGGTGTAGCACCCATCCCTTCCTCATATGGTGTATCAAGGCATGCATTTTTGTTACTTCCTTCACTTTCGGAAGGGAGTTGAAATATTTCAGGGTTCCATTTAGGAAATGTTCTCATAATTTCAAAACAATGCATCAATTGGAATTGCTTATATTTATTTGCTTTTTGGAAAGCTGCATATGTACGATTTTCAACATTCAAAGTTGATTCTCCACTCTTTTTATGGCGTAGATCATACCCATAAACATCCACCCATCTCGAAACTGTAGAGTTGATGTGATCCCAACGTAGTTGCATGGACTTTTGGGACCTTTCACGTAACTCAATGGGATTCTCTTGTCGTGCTTCCTCGTAATATTAAACTATATCATTTCATAAGTCAACCTTTCTAGTGTTAGTGTTACGTTATATATCTCCTCCCGCATTAATGTAGCTCGAAACAATTGCATTATCTTCAGGTATGCTCCAACTTGCACGATCACCAAACGTTCGGGCTGTAGTTGTCTTTTTAGCCATGGTAAAGACTTGTTGAGGGACCACTTCAACATCTTCGTTCCTCGTGTATTTCTTCAAGATGTCTTGTTTCCCTCATTCCTGAAGTCGGAGTACCATTATAAGAATCCTCCCCCCCCTGGAGATTGCTCCATTTGTTGAGTTAAATGATCAGAAACGGGGAACGATGAAGGATATTGATTAAATGATTGTTGAAACGGAGTAAAAAGTGGGACATTTTAATTTAAAGGGGTGTAACTTTGATTAACTGGTCTCGGTTGATGTCCAAACCACTGTAAAGTAACTTGAAATTGAGGATTATTGAAGAAATTTGGATCAAAAGGGCTAACATTTGAGTTATTTTGAGAGTTTGGATAACTAGAAAAATTAAAATTTTCATAATTTGGGTTATTTGGATTCATATTATTATACTTATTATATCTAGTGAGAGATTAACAAAATTTAATGTGAATGTAAAATATGCAAATTTAGGTTCATTTTATAGAGAAAAAAAAATCTGAATTATTGATATTTTTTTTTTGATTTGCCAATTTTTTATATTATCAATTTAGTAGTTTTTCTAGGTAAAACATACACTAAAAATACAAGCCAATAACAGCATGACACTTGTCAACATACAATTGGGCAAAAAAAAAGAAAAAATAAATAAAAATTATACATAATTCCAACAGTGTACTTTTCTTGGGAAAACCAAATGCACCTCCTCTTTGCAAAGAGGATGAGGACATATCCTTATTTTAGAGGATATACATGCATTGAAAGGAGGACATTTCAGGACATAAGAGGAGGTAGAAGGATAAGATTTTCACTCCAATGTACATGCTCTAAGTCATTGTTTAAGGATATATTTGGTAGAATATGATATCAAAATGTCAATAAAAAAGTCAATCAAAACAGTCGTTTCAGTTTTTTGAAAAGTCATTTACCAAATTTTTTTTTTGGTATTTTTGACCAACTAACAAATTAAAAATTAACCAAAGACATTGAGTAATATAGCCAATTACAAAAAATATCCAGAAATACATTTGATTTTTCATCAACTTTTAACTTTTTAATCAAATCTTTCTCTAACAAATAACTAACAACTAATTTTAGATACATTTTCCTATCAACTTATTTAAAAAGTTGAGTTAACAAGCTTGGAGCTGGCCAACGTCCAAACAACCTTTAAAATTCAAAATCAGTAGTCTTAGATACTTTGCAGGCTCAAACTGAAATGCACAAATGAACGCTTTTCAGTGATGCGGTTAGGGCTGAACAGAATTTGGTCAAAAACGTAAACCAAACCGGATCAAACCGTAATTTATGTATTTGGTCTGGTCTACGGTCTAAATGGTCTGATTTGGTTTTTTTTATTTGTGAACTACGGTTTTCGGTCCGGTTTAGATTTTAAAATTTTTAGACTAGACCAGACCAGAAAACAGTAATATTTTCCGATCTGGTGTAAACCGTAAACTGGAGACCATAAAACCGTTTAATATAGGCATAGACTGGTAGGCCCAAATATAAAATAAACTTATTAGCCCATGAAATAGAAATGAAAGGTTGAAACCCAAAATTTTAACTAGTGAGGGGCCATCTCTATATCTTCTACGAAAATTTGGAAAGCTTAAGCAAAAAATAAAAAAAACACGCATCAGTTTCTTTTTTTCCCATTTTTCCCCATTACTCAAAACCTTAACTTCACACTCGACATTCTCCCTCTAAAACCATTGATTCAATCCATCAATTCTTGCATTCCTCTTTCAATTTGGCAGTTCAAAATTAGTGTAGGATACTCTAGCTTGCTCAAAGGTAAACTTGTTTGTGTTTTTTGGTGTATATGTAGTTTTTTAGGGTTATAATCAAATTTGCTTATTTTTTCAAATGTAGGTTACTAGTTGTTAAATCAAGACTATTCTTAATCATCCATAAGTATTGAAGGTAATTTTTAATTGTTTTTATAGCTTTATGTTGTTTTTTGAAGTACTGTTGTTGAATTAGTGGAATTCAATGTTGATAATATTATTAGAAATGAAGTAATATTATTAGTAATAATTTTTAGACCAAAAAAGATTATTATCAAATGAATATAATGTACTTGTATGGGCATAAAGTTGATGATGAAGTTGATTTTCTTTGTATTAATGTAGAAAATGACATCATTTTGCGTGACTATAGTATGTTTTTGGAATGGTTGTATTCGAGAAAGTAGTGGCAAAGTTCATTATGTTGGGGGAAGACGTAAGTTGTTTGCTTGCAATTCGAACATGGATTTGAACCACTTTAAACGTTTTATATGTTCTAAGATTGGATTCGACCATACTAGAAGTACCGTAAATATAAGCTTTAAATATGACATGAGTGGAGAATTGCTTGCCTTTCCTGTTGAGGATGATGAAGCTATAGATGCTATGTGGGAGCATTCAAAGTCCACCCAAATTCCCTCTTTGGAGTTATACGTAGAAGAAGTACCCGTAGGGAATGTAGTTGCTTCTAATCCTATTCCTACCCCTATGCCTATATTAAATCAGGAAACTCTTAATCCTTTCGTTCTTTTCGCATCTTGTACTTTTTCTCAACCCCCTACGAATCAAGTTCCAATTGATTCAATGTTCAACTTAGGAGAAACTGCTGAGATGGGACCTTGGGATGATGGAAATGAAAGTATTGAGCTTATTGACAATCCTTCTGAGGACGATGTGGATGTCGATGAGGATGCGCTAGCAAATGACATGACCCTAGGCAACATTCCTACAATCATTCCTCCTACACCTTATGCCCTCTGTCCACCTTTAGACGAGTATGAGGAGGTCATAGGTATGGCGTTACTAACACGAACTTAGTTGAAGTTTTCAAATATGTGATGAAGGGTGTATGTTTCTTACCTTTGACAACACTTGCTGAATTCACCTTCTATCGAGTAAACGACTATTTTTTTCAAAGACGTGAACGTGCTAGCGCATGGTTACTTGGAGGACACGTGTACACAACGCATGCCACTAGAATTATCAATAGAAATACTGAGAAGGCAAATTTCCATGACATAATCGCATTTGATTATAGAAGTGGTGTGTTCGAAGTTAAGACTGGGAGGGGAATTAGAGGATCGTCCAAAGGGGGTAAGATTCAACATGTAGACTTGAATCAAATGAAGTGCACATGTAACAAACTTGAGATATACCACCTTCCTTGTTCACATATACTTGCTGTTTGCATCAAACGACACCTTTCATATGAGAGGTTCGTGGATCCGTGCTATACATCTCAAAGTTATGCAAGTACATACGAACGTTACTTTATGCCAATGATCGATAAGAGGTCATGGTCGAAATACACGGGCTTTGAACTTAGACATGATCCCGATCAAATTCGAGGTAAAGGGAAGCCTAAGTCTAGGAGAATTGCAAACGAAATGGATGAGGGTAGAAAGAAACGATCTGATTGTCGTCGTTGTGGGAGTGAAGGTCACAACACTAGAACCCGTAACTCAAGGTAATATGTTATATATATTATACTAGCATGATAATCTGTAACTCAAGGTAATATGTTATATATATTATACATGATTACATAATTGTAATATTAACTAAAGCTACTGCAAACAAAGCAGTAGAGTAGATGGATCCAGCAGCTCCAGGACCCCTAGATCCTAGTGTCTTGACTATGCAGCATGAGCACAGGAAAACTCCTCTTTAGGATGCCCAGGTTAGGTGTACGATAGTTGTGATTTGCATTTTACTAATGCTAACATACAAGTAACTTATTTATATGTCAATATTCATAGGTGTCTGATGCAAAAACGCTAGGCACCAGGCATCCAGATTCTGTTCCATGGGTGATCGATGATAAGATCGTCCCGTACTTAGAGTTAACAAGGTTATACGAGTTTCACCTCGTTGCATACGGCAGAGTAGACCGTGCCATTATCACAGCACTGGTCCAGAGATGACGTCAAGAGACGGCGTCAGGAGACGCATACATTTCATCTCCCTCTAGGTGAGGCTACCATCACATTGCTTGATGTAGCCTTACTAACACGGCTTCCCATCGAGGGACGTGCCGTGTGTACAGCCGAACGCCAGCTATCAGGCTGGCGTGACATGGTGCATCGCATATTGGGAGAGCGCCCTCCACCAGAAGTGATCAGGGGGAGCGGTTTGCGCTGCACGTGGTTAGTTCAAACCTTCTCGCATCTCCCCGAAGATGCTGATGAAGGCACCATTTTGAGGTACGCCAAGACGTACCTCTTATACTTGATAGGAGCTGTGTTGTTTGCCGATAAAACAAACAACCAAATACAACTCCTTTACTTAACTTTACTTGATGACCCCTGGGAGCGCATCGCTGAGTATAGCTGGGGCTCCGCAGCCCTTGGATACCTGTATAGGAGGCTATGTGGTGCTGCCCAAAATAACGTCAAGGAGATTGCGGGGCCAATAGTCATATTATAGGTAATAAAATTAACATTTAACTCTAATCCGGTGTAGTTGAATTACATACTAATTACATTTCCAATGTTCAGCTGTGGGCTTTGGAGCATATTCTTATCGGCCAACCTTACAGAACCGTTGGTCGTGGTGATACTGCTCCTCCACAACCCCCACTAGATGTTGCGTACGGTTCAAGGTGGAATTTTGCACGCCGGACGCGCAAGCACACCGTCACCGGTCTCGGATTCAACCGAGATCAGTTAGACCTGCTACGACCTAACCAGGTAAATATTTCAGTACTCATTAACATTAGTACAATTTAATTAAATATCACTTACATTTTCATGACATGTATTTTAGTTTTTGTGGGACCCATACCCAGTGCAAGCCGACGTAACTGTACCCGAACACTCGGGAATTCATTCAGGTGCGTGGAGGGCTTCTGTGCCACTCATATGCTTCGACATTGTTGAAGTACATCCACCAGAGCGCGTACGGAGCCAATATGGGTTGGTACAGGGCATTCCACCGCCTTGTGACACTGAATCCCAGCTACACCAGATTTCGCGCAAAAATCAGGGTACGACAAACTGGGTGGACATCATCGCTCGTTGGGATGCTAGACTGGAGCTGCTGGCACAAGGTGCGCTTGTTCATGGCGCACTTACTACACCAGACTACATGTAGTGGTTCCTCTCCGTCATGTGCCGATGGATGACACCACATGCCATCTTCGCAGCAGCACATTACGCACCTGCTGCGCCTACGATGACACAATTTGTAAGTCTTCATTAGCATTTATATGATTAAGTTGCCGATTAAATAATATAATGTTACATAACTAAATATTAATTGCAGGCACAAGGTGCGGCACCAGTGATGCGGTACAGCCACGAGGAACCGATGAGGGAGATTGCGCATGGCATGCTTGTCGGCTCGCAGTTCCAGCACTTCATACCGGAAGTCGCTGCAGAGTCCTCACCGACTACCGCCCATACGCACGTCTCATCTCCTGGTTATGACTATCATTTGGAGGAGATGGATCATTCATACCCCGTTGACGTTGCAGGGACCTCGTAGGCTAAGCCATCACAGTACCAATCCCCTCCACTGCCAGAGTGACCCGAACGCCTCTTACTATCGTAGGAGGCATAGGAGACCAACTCAGTTGGATAGGGTAGATGAGGGTCGTGAGCGTTAACATTTAACTTTTGTATATTTAGATCGACTATGTATATATATATATATATATATATATATATATATATATATATATATATATATATATATATATATATATATATATATATATATATATATATGTATATATATATATATATATGTATATATATATATATATATATATATATGTATATATATATATATATGTATGTATTTTTATTGAGTTGTATATTTCAAACATTTGTATATATTTTGTTGTATATATATGTTTAATTACTTTATCACAGCCTCCAAACTTTCACTTACGAATGATCGGAGTTTTGGCGATGAATCATGCCGCCTGAAACATACATTGACTTGTAATTACTTATTCTAATGTCTCTAATGCAAATACAACAAATAACAACTCAAAAATTAAGGAATAAAAATATATTAAATATCTGTTCGCAGTTACTAACTGCGAACAGCCAAATAGGCAAAGTAGCTGTTCGCAGTTAGTAACTGCGAACAACTATTTTGTCCTATTTAGCTGTTAGTAGTTAGTAACTGCGAACAGCTACAAACCTCAGGTTTGAGATTTTCACGCTTACTTTTGGAATATTTTTGAAGGTTAAATTATTTTGTTATTTTTTTTTTTATTTTTTTCGCTGAAGCTTTTCAAATTTTCCTCTTCTACCTACTCAACAAACCTGATGAGACAAGAGACTTTCATTCTTGACATTTCTGTGCCCGTATCCATTCTCTGCTACAATTATCAATTTTTCTTCATCAACGCTCAAGTACAAATTTTCGGAATCCAGAGACTTTTATGCTTGATATGGTTGTGCTGTTTGATTTGTTTCGTACTTTCGTTTGGATTTTTCTTGAGTTTTTGAATTTCAGTAGATGGATTTTGTATTGTTCTTATATTTCTTGATTTTTCAAATTTCAAGTGATGAATCTCATAGTTTTTTTTCCTTGTTTTTGAGTATAGATGAATTTCAGCTGATGAACACAGCATTTCCAATTTCATAGTCAGTACTCTGTAGTTCGTTTTTTCGAATGATTGTTCGGGCATTGGGATGATTGTGATTCTTTAAATCTGTATGATTATTGTAGATGATTGTTCCTAGTCTATATTTCTCTCTTGAAGAAACCACATACAGTCTCATCCAAAAAAATTGCTTTAAAATGAAAAAAACCATAGGCCAAACCAGACCGTTCTAAATAATTTTCCGACCGAAATTTCTGATTTGATCTGATTTTTGTGTCAAATCAGATCAGACCGGACCCGGTTAAAAAATGAATGGGACCCACCAATACAGTAGTAAAGTAGGAGTATAACCAAACAGCAAATGACCAATATTAAATTGGTTGCTTTCAATTGTCTATTAAGGCTATATACAAGCTGCTAGATCACCAGATCTTCAACCATTTTCTCATCATTTTTAAATAAATAAATAAATGTCACAAATCTTATCTTTTGCTACGCTTTTCCTACCATAAATTTGTTGCTACTATTGAGCTTGTTTTGTCCTAAATTATAAGATCATTTGCTGTTCTTTAACCTGATTGAAGAGTCATGCCTGTATTAATAATGGTCGGATAACAAATAACCATACAGCGACGTACTTCTTATTACTGTTTTTGTTTTTTGTCTAAAACACTTTTCAAGGTAAAATTTTTTATGTGGGTATGGTTCATAGACTATACACACCATTACTTTTAGGAGTTATTATACATGGCTACTCTTTGTATTTTATCGCCGTCCCCTAATAAAATTAGGAATTTGCTCCTAAATTTAAAACTTGTTTAGCAAATATAAATCGCATTTAATAACACAATTACCACTTTAAAAACATTAAATTTAAAGAATAATATAAAAAAGTTAATAATAATAATAATAATGATAATAATAATAATAATAATAATAATAATAACAATATTATTATTATTATTATTATTATTATTATTATTATTAATAATAAAAATATTTTCAAAAATTAATTAAATATAATAATTAAAACAAAAATAAAAATTTAATAATAATAATAATAACAATCACAATAATAATAATAATAATAATAATAATAATAATAATAATAATAATAGTAATAATAATAATAATAACAATAATAATAATAATAATAATAATAATAATAATAATAATAATAATAATAATAATAATAATAATAATAATAATAAGCATGGAACATAAAGGGAGACAGATTGAAGAAGCATACAGTATTGGTGGCTATTGCAGCCACGGTGTATACAGTCTGGAAGCTCAGGAATGATATAATCTGGAGGCACAAAGATGCAGCAACCGCAACACAGTTGACTGATCACATCAAGTGGATCGTGAAGAATAGAATGCTCCAATTGTGTAATGATAACAATAGACATATAGATTGGCTCAAAGCTTTGTAATCTCTGTCTTTGGAATGATGCTACAAATGATTTAGCATTGCTTTGGAACCCTTCCTAGAAGGTGGCCATAGTTTATGCTCATGATGAATTTGCATCATTTTTTCCATCTTATTTGTAAATGGTTAGGTTCTTGATGAAATAAAAATCTTATTTCTCAAAAAAAAAAAAAAAATAATAATAATAATAACAATAATAATATAATTAAAATTAATAATAATTTTTAAAAAAAAAGAAAAATAAAATTAGAAAAACGACCCAGTCGCACGAATTCCACGAGCCAAACGCGGTTCAGTTGCACGAAATCCGCGACACGACCGCGGCTCAGTCGCACAAAACGTGCGACTGAGCCGCGGTCGAGTTGCGAATTTCGTGCTACTTAACCGCGGTTGGCTCGCGGATTTTGTGCGACTGTGTCATTTAAAATTTTTTTTTTTCTTTTTTAAATTATTACTAATTTTATTTATATTATTATTATTATTATTATTATTATTATTATTATTATTATTATTATTATTATTATTATTATTATTATTATTGTTATTATTATTAATATTATTATTATTGTGATTGTTATTATTATTATTATTAAATTTTTATTTTTGTTTTAATTATTATATTTAATTTATTTTTTAAATATTTTTATTATTATTATTATTATTATTATTAAATTTTTATATTATTTTAAATATTATTTTTATTATTTTTGTAGGTGATGTTGTTGCTGTTATTATTGTTATTGTTAGTAAATTTTTTTTTTAATTTTATTTTTAAATATTGTTTTTGTTATTAGTGTTATGATTATTATTATTGTTTGTGTTATTATTATTATGATTATTATTAATGTTATTATATTTGTTAATATTATATTATTATTATGATTATTGTTAATTTAGAAAATTAATTAGAATAATAATAATAATAATAATAATAATAATAATAATAATAATAATAATAATAATAATAAATATGTTCTTACCTTATATTTGTTGATAATGATTCGTGATGTGTAAATCATTATTTAGTTTTACTATAGAAATTGTAGATGAGATTTAATTTGCAGATAGTCCATAGTTATATTATTGTGTACGTCATTACTATAGAAATTGTAGATGAAATTGAATATGTATACTAATGTTGTAAACTAATAAAAGCATTGATGTAAACATGAATTAAATTTAATGTAAAAAGCGTTGATGTAAATAAATAAACGTATTAATGTAAATTAGTTTAAATACAGACTATGAAGGGCCATGCCCCTTAAAAGCTTGACCTTCGGCAAATAAATCTTTAACATCATTAAGGTATACATCTAAAACATGTCTTTCCCGGGGGTTCATTTCCGCAACAGGAGGCAGTCTCGCCAATGGCGCGACTCGACTCGGCCATTCATTCAGAAACTGAAAAAAAAAAAGGAAAAATGGTGTGAATAAGATATTAAACAACATCTAAATAACACAACGACATAATAGAAAACAAATAAATTCAAAAAAACTTACGTATTCCAATTTGCTTTCAGCTGGACCAAAATCGGCACTCGCTCCTTCGCCGGGGACGACGTATGGTTGGGAGCACACTCTGAACCAGTCAACGTAACTAGGATCAGCCTCTGATGGAACAGATGCCCGACGAAGTGTCTGATCACCAAGGCAGGCACTATAGGGAAACCTACTCCATGCCTCCAAGTACACAGGTGGAGAAGCAAAGGTCACGGAGTAGGTACCGTGTGCCGATCGTACAGCCTGGACTGGTCTCAGAGGAGGGGGGGAATAGCCTGCACAAAGCCGACCTGTCGCACTGTCTTCTTCGGTAAATACACCTCGACGATATCAAAGCAAGTGATACCCCCGATGAAGGTGGTGTGTGGATGCTCATTCAGCAATGCCCTTGGAGAAGTCATGTACGGAGTCCATTCCACCTGCATACAAGCCAAGTTAACATATAAAAATAATCTAAAATTAAAATAACATGCATAAGAAAGTGTGATGATGTACAATACCTGAGTTTGCGTCATGGAGTCCAGTATACTCCTACAGTCCCTCAGCCTGTTGATCTCAAGACCTGGCTTGGGCGTAGACCACATCTCTGCTCTAGTCTTATTAGGCACATCTGCTCGGCGAGGATGAGGGCGGAAGGCGGGAAAGTACTCGTAGATTCATGTTTGGAGCAATGTGAAGCAACCCGCAATGGTCTTGCAACCAGCCCTAGATGTCATTTCTAGTTGGCGATACATGTACGCCAGCGTCACCGCACCCCAGGCGATCTCATTTTGATCGACGTTGATGGCAAGTATCGGGTGGGGTCACATGCCGGTTCTGGTCTTATCCGCCAGCAGGGTAGAGCCGACAACATGCATGTAGTAGGCAATCGACTGGGTATCCATAGCCTGGGACCAATGACACAACTGCATCACTTCAGCAACGTTGACACAGCCGTTGGTGAATATCCCTTTTCACTGTAGCTCGGGCATGGGCTCCCCAAACAGATTGGTAATACCGACCTGCCACTTTGAAGGCTCAGCCAATAGAGAACCTTCAATACCTATGCCCAATATGCATTGCACGTCGTGAAACATAATCGTCATCTCCCCCATGGCATGTGGAAGGTGTTCGTATCTGGCTGCCACCTCTCCACGAAGGCCGATATCAAAGCACAGTCGATGTGCTGGTGCATAACGTATGGTAGACGGCCGAGGGGAGTAGCAAGTAGAATATCGTACGGCGCATCGGTCATATCCCACAGTCCAATGATCGCCTCCAACGGCTTCTTCCTACTAAGGCATTCCAGAACGGAGGCATACGCTCAAAGCCATCAAAAATAAGTTTAGCTATGTGCCCGCTATAGTTGGATATCAGGCGCGTATTTGTGGGCCCCTCGGGCTGGGGCAATGTGACCAACTTGTCCGTTCCAGCGGACTGTGAGCGCTGCTCCTCCGTGGCGGCTCATTATCAACGAGACTATGTCCGGCACGCTCAGATGCGCCTGAAGAACTAGGGCCGGCATGTATGAATCTTCTGTCGGGCCCCTGCACAACAGTCCAGTCCGCTGGGCGAAGATCAGGAGCTTCGTATTCAACATCATCAGCATCATTATCATCATCACTAGAAACCCCCCAACTACTCTGAAGGCTGCTTGCCTGGTCATCAAAACGAGTACGCACTTGGTTTAGCGTACTCGACCATTGGGCCTCACTGTGTCTGGCAGCCTCTTCCTGCCTAGCCCTCCTACTAGAACCTGTCACCTCCCTCTCATGAGGGTCCCCTCTGAGCAGGGTAGGCCTATAACTATTGCCGCTCAGCAAGTTTCAAAAAAAACCCTTTCCTTTACCGTGAGTGCCAGCCATTTACTAAAAATTTTGATAATTTAATTAACTATTATTAATAAATAAAAATAATCAAACATTACGTTAAATTAACCACATGAACAAAAGACAATAATTAATTAGCAACAACAATATTTAACTAATCATTATCAACAAATATAATGTACGAACATATTTATTATTATTAATAATAATATTATTGTAATTAATTTTCTAAATTAACAACAACAACAACAACAACAATAATAATAATAATAATAATAATAATAATAATAATAATAACAATAATAATAATAATAATAATAATAATAATAATAATAATAATAATAATAATAATAATAATAATAACATTATAATAATCATAACAATAATAACACTAATGAAAATAATAATAATAATAATAATAATAATAATAATAATAATAATAATAATAATAATAATAATAATAATAATAATAATCATAACACTAATAACAAAAACAATATTTAAAAATAAAATTAAAGAAAAATTTACTAACAACAACAACAACGTCACCAACAAAAATAATAAAAATAATATTTGAAAGAATATAACAAAGTTAATAATAATAATAATAACAAAAATATTAAAAAAAATAAATTAAATATAATAATTAAAAAATAAATAAATATTTAATAATAATAATAATAATAACAATCACAATAATAATAATAATAATAATAATAATAATAATAATAATAATAATAATAATAATAATAATAATAATAATAATATTCTGTGCAGACCTGTTTGGTGTAGATATTCTGTGCCTAAACATCGTTTCATCACTTGGCTAACTGTGAGAAGGAGACTGCTCACGAGAGACAGACTTCTTAAATTCAATTTGGTGGATGATGCTACTTGTGCCCTTTGTAAAACTGATATTGAAACTCATGATCACCTGTTCTTTAATTGCTCTTGTACTGTTGTGATTCTGAAACAGGTTATGCAATGGCTCGGCTATAATTTTCAGACCCACTCGTTGCAACACCTCTTACAAAAAGGTTGGAACATAAAGGGAGCAAGATTGAAGAAGCTTACGGTGGTGGTGGCTATTGCAGCTACGGTGTATGCAATCTGGAAACTCAAGAATGATATAATCTGGAGGCAAAAAGAAACAACAGACACAAGACAGATGGTTGGTCATATTAAATGGATTGTCAAGAATAGAATTCTCCAATTATGTAATGATAACAGTAGACATATAGATTGGCTCAAAGCCTTGTAATATTCTTTGTATCTCCTTTTGAATGATGCTACAAATGATTTAGCATTGCTTTGGAACCCTTCCTAGAAGGTGGCCATAGTTTATGCTCATGATGGATTTGCATCATTGTTTCCACACTCTTGTATATGATTGTTCTCTTGATGAAATATAATCTTATTTCTCAAAAAAAAAAAATAAAAAAAAAAAAAATAATAATAATAATAATAATGATGATGATGATAATAATAATAATAATAATAAAACAACAACAATAATAATAATAATAATAATAATAATAATAATAATAATAATAATAATAATAATAACAATAATAATAATAATAATAATAATAATAATAATAATAATATAAATAAAATTAATAATAATTATTTTAAGAAAAAAACAAAAAAAATAAAAAATAAGAGACTCGTAGGAAAACCGCGAGCCCATCGCGGTTCAGTCGCAGGCGGTCCATTCGCGTGTTTCCTGCGACTGAACTGCAGTGGGCTCGCGGTTTTCCTGCGAGTCTCTTATATTTTATTTTTTGTTTTTTTTTTAAATTTAAAATAATACGATTCGAATAAAAATTATCTCGATTATTTATTTGCGGAATGAATTTCTTAGTTTTTGCTCCAAAAATTTTATGTTGTAATTTTGTTTTTTAAGTGTGATAAAAGAGTTATTTAGTGAGGTTAGAGTATATTTAAGAAATTTTAAGTCTTGTGGCAAATTCGTAATTTTTTAAAATTAAGGAGCAAATTCGTAATTTCATTGAAGAGTGACAATAAAATAAAAAGGATGAAGATGTTGGATGAAGATGTTTAAGAATTAAGATTACTTATGGCTTCCACATAGAGTCATGTCACCAACTCAACCCACTAGATTTGTCATATACCAATTTGTACATGGTTAGTTAACCACTATATGTGTTTTTTTCCACCATACAATTTGTTCTTCTTTATAGTAATTAAAAGTCACATTAATGATGTTTTGAATTATACATGTTATTCTGTCATTTTTTCTTTGTCTTGATACAATGATTCCTTTTTCTATAAGAATTTCACAAATATTAATCCAGAAGGTTTTTTTATGGTTTTTTTTACTCCACAATAAAAAAATCTTTATCTCACTTAAAAGGAAAGAATCTTCAACAATACAAATAATATAAAATAAGTAACCAACTTTCGTTCTTTTACTTTTCAGTTTTCACCTTGTTCGACCTCTTTCTTAATTATTACTTATTTACTTCAACCTTTTTCAAATGTTTTTCTCATTTACTTTTTTACAATTTTAAAAATAAATTTTGAGTTTTAATATCATGAAAATTATAAAAAATATATAATAAAAAAGTATACATCAAGACAAATCTAATGAGATTTCACATAGATATATTTTATTATCTATATATATCTTAAAAATCTTAATCAAATTTCTCGCTCCAAAATAGAATAGTCTAAACGGGAAGAGCATTCTCACATGAATATATTTTATCATCTACATATGTCTTAAAAATCTTAATGAAAATTCTCTCCCCAAAATAGAATATAATAAACGGAAAGAACATTAGGAAACGAAGGGAGTACTATTAAAAAGTTAATAGTTATAAAATATGATATAATTCACTAATTCTTAAATGAGATGGTCTCACGGTGAGACCATCTCTATTGGGATGGCCTAATATATATATTTTGTTTTAAAATGATCACTCATAACGTTTAAGTGATCACTTATAATTTAAATATAATTAATTTTTAGTTTTTATAGTCTTAGAATTATTAATTAACCATAAAACGATTACTTATGATCTTAAAGCAATCAATTGAAGAAATGGGCAATCATATGGACCCATCTCATGGTGAACGGTCTCATTCAAGACGAGCTGAATATAATTATACTATAAACAAAACTCATTATCATTGTGAAGTAATTAGTAATCTTTTCACATAATTAAATATTAATTTAAGAATATTGATGAAGAAACGTCTATATAAAAATAGCAAAATAATTAATAAAAGTGAACAGGTGAATGCTTATCACTATAAATTAAAGTAATTAGAAAATAGCTTTGTTTATAAACAAATTATAATCATAAAATTGTAATAAAACATAGTGTCTGGAATTAAATGTGTACGTTTCTACAAAGAAGGGTTTTATCTTAGTATTATTTGATGTTTAGATGCTATTTCAAAAGCCTTTCGTCATCTTGATATTGGAGTACCTATTATTAATCTCTATAGTCAAATATGATTTATTGATACTAACAATAGTTGTTTTATTTCAATCCCCTTATTTTATTTACAAAAGTTATTCCAAATGTATTATCATTTTAGATATGATATATGAAAAATTATAAAAAAAAAACTTATATGTAATTAAAGTTTATCACCTTGAAAATGATATGATACATTTCATGAAAAATTACAATTCAAATCTTTCAGGTAACAACAACCAAACAGATCATAACAATATTTAAATAATTATACAAAGGAGAAATATATGTACAACATGAATTAATATATAAAAGGGGTACAAGCTTATTAACACCTTTGTCTGAAATAAGACCAATTAGTTTCAATCAAATTCATTAGCTTTTAAAATCAACCACCATAAATATGCAATCTCAACTGTTCATTATCAAATATAAAATTGAAATCATTTAATTAATTATTAATTAAAGTGTGATTAGAATTTTAAAAAAAGTGATTAGAATTTTAAAAAAATAGTATATAGCAAACGAATTCTGAATAAATTTATTTTATAACATAAATTAGTAAGTATCTCATTAAAAATCTCAAACATAATACTAAGGTTTTATTTTATTTATTTGCTTAGATCTATCACAGTGGTTGGCATTTTTAGAAAATGATGATTCTTTGATATACAATGTTGAACATCATTTTAAGCAAATTCTTCCTTTTTTGGGTAAATTTTTTGTTATGCAATTTAATGCGTTATTTTGATTATTTATATATTGAATTATGCATAACTAAAAATTATAAAAAGTTAATATCCTGAAATACGCAATTAGACAATTAAAGCAAGATTCTACTTGACTATAATTTTTCTTGCACATTAGATGCAATATATAAAATAAGTTTGAACGATGAATGATGCAAAAAACCGTAATATAATAAATATTTCAGAACGGATAAAATAATATTATAGCCTATACATCATTGTCATTTTGTTAATAGTAAAATAATTAATGAATACAACAACTCCCTGCAAGTAAAATATCATTGTCATTTAAATTGATGACTAAAACCCCATAATTATGTCAAACTGTATTGTTAATTTAGTCTTAATTTATATTATCTTAATTTTCATATTATCTTAATTTAGTCTTAATTTATTTTAGGAAAATTTCACATAGTAACCCTAATCTATTGGATTTTCCACGTGGTAACCAAAGTTTTTTAAATCCACACGGTAACCCTGAGCTTTACCCAATTAAACTTCCGTAAGCTTTTTACCAAAACACATTTGAAAACTGTCTATTAGTAAGGGTTGTAATGTTTTTGAGATTTAAAAATCGAAAATCACCTCCAATTTCTCTAATTTACCTATTACCCCTAATTCCCCAACCCTAATTCCCCAACTTCTCTAAGTTTGACAATAAATTTCAAGCATTCAACTGTTGGATGAATTTCAAAAGTTTCTGGGTCAATTTCATTTGATTATCGAAGAATTTTGTTTGGATTAGCAAGCAATGAAGATGAGTTACTTTAAATTAGTGAAGTTTGAAAAACTTGTTGTGAAACTTCGAGAAATTGGATAATCAGGGGTTGGAAAATTAGAGAAATTGGGGAATTAGGATTAAGAAATTAGGGGATATATGTGATCTTTGTGACGATAATTTTTTTCGATGTTTGAATCTCAAAAACATGGCAACCCTTAATAATAGACAGTTTTCAAACGTTTTTTAGGTAAAAAGGTCACGGAGGTTTAATTGAATAAACCATAGGATTATTGCGTGATTTTAAAAAAACTTAGATTATCACGTGGAATATCCAATAACTTAAGGTTACCACCAGGAATTTTCCTTTTATTTTATGTTTCTCAATTTTGTGTTCCTATATTAATTTCTTTGTTTGACTAAAACATTATTCTATCCTAAAATACTCCTGTCTATGACTTCTATTTGTTTTTACACTATATATTCATTAATCACTTATAATTTGATTATTATTGTTAGTTTACAAATTTAAAACACCAAAGAAATTTTTTTTATTCATTTGAGTGTCAATATATATATTAATATAATTTTTTATATTTTAAATTATATATGCATAATCAATTACATTAATAACTAAATTGGTGTAGTACTAATTTTAACTACCACAATCTCCTTTAGAAGGGGTGTATTTTATGGTTTTCTACTCCTCTTATACTTTAATCATAAGCGAATTAACTGAGTACTAATTTTGAATGCCGTTAAATTAATGTGATTTTGTCTATACGTGATTTAAAATGTATGCCATGACAAAGGCATATTGGATCCAATACAATTCGACGGACCACGATTAGACGTGCGACTTGTGACTCGCACTTTCTTCAATTGGCATTACTCAACCTTCCGTAGACAATATGCTATTCACAAAATTATGTTTTGGCTTGACACTATTATATACTTGTTGGTCTTGTTCTATTCCATTTAATTTATATTATTTATTATTTTGATTTATCTTACTTAATTTGTATTATTTTTATTTTTAGATAATTGTTCATTATAATCTTTTAATCTCATCTATATATTTTAACTCTTTTAATTTTATCCATATAATTTATTCTTTCTCTTTATTTATAATTATTATTCACTTTTTTCTTAAAAAACTTTCACTTTCTCTTTAATTTAATTCTAATGAGACAGAGAAAGTATTATTGTTGCAATATAAGAAAATATACAAAAGAGCAATGAGAAACAATCTCTCTGTGAGACATCTCAAAACAAAGAGCCCACATATTAATAATTGTATTAGTTAGGCTGATATGCTCATGTATAAAGAGCGTCTTACAAAGGGACTGTCTCACACAAGAGTTTGTGTATACAACAATAAATACTTTCTTGTCCTGTAGCATTTAGTACAAGGATAAAATTTGACAAACTAAAAATTAGATTAAAATAGAGAAAAAAATATTATTTATAATAATGTGAGAGAAATATGTAAATAAAATAGATGGTGATTAAAAACTTAAAAAATGTAACGAAAGCTATTTGCTCGGGTGGAATACAATAATATCGATAGTGAGAAAACAAAGTGGAACTGTATGCTCGTAGGAAAAGGTTAAAACTTATTGCTTGGAGTCTTCTTGACGATCATATATTTTTCTGCACTTGGAATATAAGATTCCAATAAGATAATAATTGATAAAGCATGTCTAAGCTAAAGTGCAAGTTTAATATAGTATTGCTATAATTATCAAAAACGTTTTTATTACAACATAATTTGTTTTTAGTATGATATATTTAATAATATTTATAAACTTTTAATAGTAATATAGTGAATTTAGCTAAATTTGTTAGATCCTTTAACAGTATAATAAAAAATCATACTAAAACTTTTCGCAACGTAGAATCTAATAACATTTCTCATAAATGTCATTATAGACTATAATAACAATTACATATGCCAATAAAAACCAAATAAAGTGTCATTAAATCACTTTATAGTAAAACTTAAAATAAAAACCAATAATTATTACAATAAAAAAATAACTTAGTGGCCTTTTTTAATGCCACTAAATCCAAAACTGCAAAAGTTTTAATTTGTGTATTTAGACTTGTAATTGAATTAGATTCCATTGATATCATGGTAATTGGCATCAATATTTTCTTGCAACTATACACAAATATCGAGAATTATATATGTTAGCTTAGTATTAATAATATGGAGTATAATTGAAAATTTTGTATGGGACGAACTAAAAAAAATTGGTTGCAATAATACATTGTAAAAAATAGGTTTAGAGATCGAGCCTCTCGACGGCCTACCATGTGGCTTCGCCTATAGTTTTTAACACTTATTTAAAGGATTTTATTCCCTCCCTCTTACTCGTAGGAATTCTCCGTTGATTTTGTTAGGGATTGAAAATTGATGCAATGTTATGAATTAAGCCAATGTGATATAAAAAGATTAAGGAACATTGAAGAATGTGATGTAGGATATAATCAATGAAGTGGACTATAATTTTAAGTAACTAAATGAAATAAGCAATAATTAAACTAACAAATTATAAGGCTCTTCAATATATATTTGGCTATATATACTTATTTAATTAGGGATAGTGTGTATTTATGTGTTTGAAAGGACAATCATCATTTTTACTTTTTAGTTCAGTTGATTTTTTAATAGCAGTACAATAAAATAAATTATATATAATATATCGTAAGACAATTAAAATTAATTTACTTTTAAATTTACACTAAAATATTTTTAAAAATTGAATAGAAACAACAGATAAAAATAAAAAAATTATCAAATTATAAAAATATAATGGTATATTACTTTACTCCTTACATTAACTTACATTTATTAACTACTCCCTCCATTCTCTAATGTTCTTTCCATTTGGAATATTCCACCTTAAAAAGAGAGAAAAATTTAATTAATGTTTTTGACACATATTTAAAAGATAAAAATATATTCATGTGAAATCTCGTTAAATTCGTCTTAATATATACTTTTATTTTATATTTTTTAAAATTTTATATTAAATATATTTAGAAATATTGAAATTTAAAATTTAAATAAATAAAAAAAAACAGAAAGAATATAAAATAAACATATTTTAAAATTTGGACTCACAACTTAAACTTTTTATGACGTGATGGGGAGCAAAGCCTGCCCCCAATAAATAAGAGCGCGCTCCAGCATATGAAGCAATGGAAGCGTGGGAGTGGGGCCTGAACTGAGAGGACTTGTGCCCTTCTAGGATCCATCTATTTGGGTGCTCACATCCATTTATGTTTGTCTTGCATAGTCCACGACGTTTAGGTAATTGTCCAAATTAAACCATGAAATAACATTTCTATTAATGATGATATACTATTATTTTGACACTAATTTAATTAAACTTGTTGTGTCTCGGACTCATTTATAAATATTAGAAAATTGATGTTTTAATAGTTAATACTTATGTGCGTATAATAATATATTTAGTAGTTTATTAGCCCATAAATAATATTTTACCCTAAGCTCACAAATCTCAGGGCCAACTCTGCCTCTATCCTTTTCAATGAGTATTACCTTTTATCTTAGTTTGTTTCACTGGTTTTGCTTTTTTTTTTTTTTTTTGCAATGGTTTCACTCTCCTTATAAGAAAACTTTTATATATATATATATATATATATATATATATATATATATATATATATATATATATATATATATATATATATATATATATATATATATATATATATATTATGGAGTATAATTTTATTACTTAAACACTACAAAAAATTTAACTTTTTACGACATTGGATTTAGTGACATTAAAAAATACCACTGATTTATATTTTTAGTCTAATAATTATTGGTTTAAATTTTGAGTTCCACTACAAAGTGATTTAGCGACACTTAATCTAATTTTTGGTGGCATATGTAATTGTTAATATAGTATATAGTGATATTTATGAGAAATGTCACTATTCACTGTGTCGCAAAAAGCTTTAGTGTGATTTTTTTATTATGCTGCGAAAGGGTTTAATAAATGTCACTAAATCCTCTATTTATACTATTAGTAATTTAAAGTAGTAACATTTAACTTAAATGTCGCTAAATATATTTCACTAAAAGTAAATTATGTTCTTGCGAAACCATATTAGCATGGACTACTGTAATCTTCTATGGGCTTTTCTAGACTTTGGAAATTTTTATTTATTAAAGCCTAGCAATAGAGATCTCACAACTATATAGATTTAACATCATAGACCATTTATTTACCATTTAGTTCTATGGGCTTTTTTTTTTTTAATAATCAACTATGGGCAGAGATTCGAAGAGGAAATGCTCAGACAGTCTATGAGTATCATCAAAGGATGACTGAACAATTAGCACGAGAACGAGAACAATTTATGAAATTCCTTGAATCGCATTTCAATTTAAATCAACCCCCTCCTCCACCTCCTCAATGAATGATTATAAATATTTGTAATTTTTGTGACTTTGTAAATAAAGTTAAGATTTATATATAAAATTTTCAGTTTTTTCATTTTAATATATTTGTTTTATGTGTTTATATTTATAATTTATAAACATAAAATATATATAAATATAAAATATAAAATATATATAACTAATATATATAATAATATTCATTTTAACAATAATAATAATATTTATAACAATAACAGTAGTAATAATAATAATAATAATAATAATAATAATAATAATAATAATAATATTAATAAAAATAATAATAATACTATTAATGATAATACTTCTAATAAAAATAATAATAATATTAATAGTAAGAATAATAATGACAACAGTAATAATGACAATAGTATAATAATATTAATAGTAAGAATAATAATGACAGCAGTAATAATGACAATAGTAAGAATAATGACAACAGTAATAATAGCAAGCGACGGTCTAGCGACGGAAAAGTGGTCGCTGACCTGTAAAGTCAAACAGATTAGTCTTATCAATGCAGGCGGCAGTGGCGACGGCCCGGTTGGTTGCCCATGTCAGAGCTCCATTGGCGACATCTTGTTTCCTCGCCCTTTCGTCGCTAGCTTATTACATTCTGGGCGATGGAATATTCGTCGCTCTCTTGTCGCCATGAAAACCGGCGAGGAAAGGGCGTCCACCTTGGGATTAGCGACGAAGTGAATAGCGACCACCGTATAAGCCGTCGCCCGCTCGTCGCCAACCCTACTTTTTGACCATTTAGCTATGAAATGGCGACGAAAACGTCTGTCGCCAATTTGTTAGTTTTTTGTAGTGTTACACAAATTCTTCATTTATAATTTTATAATTGAAATCTATAATTTGAAATGAAATACTTGTTTCCAAACACTACATTGAATTTGGAAGATTTTACCAAAATAATACAAGGTATCAAAAGCCAAATTAATAAGAAACCCTAATCTAGACACAAACATTTTATTAAAATAGGAGGAGTTTTCAAAAATAGGGTCTAAATAAATTTCTTATATACTTCCTCCGCTTTCTAATTAATGTTCTTCTCGTTTTAAATATTTTATTTTGGATAGAAAAACTTGATTGAGATTTTCATGACATATATAGATGATAAAGTATATTCATGTCAGATATTGTTAGATTCGTCTTAATGTATACATTTTTATTATATATTTCTTATAATTTTTTATGATGCGTATTTAGAGATATTAAGACTCAAAATTTACTTTGAAAACTGTACAAAAAGTAAATAAGAAAAATAAAAAATAACGGGGGACTAGTATTGAATCCAAGTTATTTTTAATCATTAAACGTAATACAACGGTGACATTCCTTTAATAATTAAGATCATTTTGTTAGGATTTGTATTGTGGTTATAAATTTATAATGTGTTGACATTCCTTTAATAATTAAGATCATTTTGTTAGGATTTGTATTGTGGCTATAAATTTATAATGTGTTGATTTAGTAGTAGCCTCTTAAGAAATATGTGTTGTTATCCCCTACTATAACATTCGAATTTCCTCCCGTGCTTTACGGTTTTGATTTCGTACAAGGGGTTTCATACAAGGGGTCAGAAATTCAGGGGTTTTACAAGTGGTTACCAGAGCTAGTGGTCCCTATTTTCGACGCTTTGTTTTGGGGCATCAAGGGTTTCATGCCCTTTTTATCATGGTTATTATTATTATTATGTTTATTTATTTATTTATTTAATCTAAATTCATTTTTTTGCGAGGCTCAACTAAGAGACTCACTTTTGTGTACTCACACATATTAATAAAATAATAATTTTGATTCGAACCTCTTTATTTTAGAGGTCGTAATTGTATTTTTAATATAATTATATGTCAATATTTAAATTCATATATGAAAGGGATTTATTAAAACTACTTCTAAATTGATTTAATATAATTATAACATCCCTAAAAGTTATTAAGGTATTAATTACTGACGTCAGAAAATCTCGAAATGTTACAACTACATACACTAGCCTCTTAAGATATATGAAAACTTAGTATTGGAAGCCAAACTAACACAAGGGTTATGAGTTCAAATGTTTTCCATTGTACTCCTTATATTTAGTGGAATATTTAACACTATATATGAGGAGGATATATATTACATATACACTTCTAGCTTGAAGAACTTGTGTGTGTATAAGCATAATAATAACTGTTTCGTTATTGAAACGAGAAAGTGCGAGACACTTTAAATACTCGAGGAGGAAGTGTTATAGAGATCCGCAATCAGCGGAATGGAAGTGACTTAAATCCTGCAATACAACACGTTAGCCTTGCCCGGGGGTGATCTCCCGAAAAACCCCTCTGACGCTCAAGTTAGAACGGAGATGAGAGATTAACGAATAAACGATAATAAAATGAATGTAGGAATATAGATGTCTGAGTAAAAGTTGCTTGTATTTGTGTAGGTTAATGAAGATGACTATGAGTAGGGAGTTTTGAGGGGTTTTGGTATGGTATTTGTTACTGTCCTTAATTGATGCTGGCTGCCTCCTTTTATAATGGTGGAGAGAGAGTTATTTCTGGGAGAGAATAGATCATCATGGGTATGATGGATGGTAGTGGGTAGTTACTTTAGGGTTAGAGAAGTCTCTAACTTAGTGAGTAAGCAGGGTGGTTAAGAAATTCAGAAAAAGCCCCTTGACCGAGAGTCAAGGTCAACCAAAAAGTCAAAGGGTATTAAGGTAATATAACATTAATAATTAAATGAATAAATAAATAAATAAATCTTACCATGACAATAAACATCAATATAAGTTTTTGGTTGAGTTTATTTCTTTTAACATTTTAGGACTTTTTACATTATAGAGTACTTCTATTATGTTGATAGATTGATGGAGTTTATCTTAGAGAAACACTTTTTAAATGAATACATAAAATGCAAATGTAATGATAAAATTACTTGCCTACAAAAAAAATAGTGAACTTTGATAGGACTATTTTCTCTGTTCCATAAAATTTGTCTCACGTATTAACATTATGCAAATAGAAAAAGTAAGACCAAGTGGGAAACGTAAATTTTATGATCAAAAAGTGAAAAAAATACTAAGATAAAAAAATACTAAGATTAAATGAACGTGTAAAATAAAAGTGTAATAAAAAATAATTAAATAAAATATGTGGAATATGATAAAAATAAAAATGGAATAAAATTCATATTCCATGATGAAAAGAAAATTGTGCAATTTTATTTTATTAGTTTCATTATACTTGCAACTGATATTGACATTTAATCGCATAATATATCAAAATGAGCTATGAGTATTTCAAAATTGAGGTATTATGTAGGAGAGGAAGTGATGAAATATTTTTTGAAGATAATGTTCCCTTCATTCTATGATGAGACATTTGAAAAAGTATGGTTAGCTCCTTGGATCCATTTTTGGATCCATTTGCTAGTACAATGACATGGGTACCATAATGTAGTACTCACTTTTCAGTTGGGGCCGTCATAAAAATGAATGAACTTTATTCACGTTGTAATGTTTACAATTCTTTAGGCAACTACTCCATCTAGCCTATTCTCGAAAAGTCATCGATTATTTCATAGGAAATAATCATTTTGATTAATCCTCAATAATCTTAATTAATGAGGGTAAAAAAATCTAGAATGCAACCATATGAGCTATAACCTACGCAATTGATCATTTGGATAAGAAAAAAAAATTCTCAATTGCAAGGATTTGGAGATGTTTGATATAAAAAACAAAATAGTCAAATAGTATGAAAAACATAGCACAAATCAATGAAAGCTCAAACACAAGAATATCATCATCATCATCCTACCTAGTGTACTACACTTATAGAAAAACTATGGACAGGGTCTGGGAAGGAAAAGATGGCGACAACTCATACCCATAAAGAAGAGTGTGGCCAAAGAAGTCTCCCGGCTCGAGAAAGATAAAGAGATGTAACTACACGGAAAAGATAAATTAAATGCCTATAAATAAAATAAATAAGTAAAACCAACTACAAAATTAAAGAAAACAAAAAAACTAACAATATAAGAAACGAGAGAAGTAAGAGGACAAGAACACCAAAAAGTAATCTAAGAGGACATCAGTAGTCTAAAATATGGATACGGCGCCTCCAACTACCCCTATTCCTAGTCAGGCCCTCATAGAGGTTTGACTCATGCAAGTCAAAATTCTAGTTGCTCATCCCAAGTTCTCCTGGGTCTTTCTCGACTCCTCTTACCCTCTACTATAATGCTTTCCATCCTCCTCACAGGGGCGTCGAAAGTCTTTCTCCGCACATGTCCAAACCACCTCAATCTATAATCGCGTATTTTACCAGAAATAGGGGCTACCCCTAGTTTGTCCCTAAACTTTTGGTTTGTAATTCGATCCATCAATGTGTGCCCACACATCCACCTTTGCATACGCATTTCTGTAACTTTAATCTTATGTTCAAAAATCTTCTTTATAGGCCAACATTCGGTCCCATATAGCGGAGCAGCTCTAATTGCCGCTCGGTAGAATTTTCCTTTTAACTTGCTTGGGAATTCCTATCACATAGCACTGCGGTGGCTGCTCGCCACTTAAGCCAACCCGCATGTATACAATGATTTACATCTCCGTCAATCTCTCCATCCCTTTTAACAATTGCTTCATCAATGGACACCTCTGGTTCACCTACCAGTGATGTCCCACTAAAGTCATAATGCAAATACTTAGTTTTCGTACGATTAATGCGCAACTCTTTACCTTCTAAAGCTTCCCTCCACTCATCTAATTTATTACTAACCTCCTCTCTAGTTTCTGCTACCAGCACTATATGATCAATCAATACACTAATTCAAGATAGAAAAAACTCTAATGACTAAACCTTAGAGCTGTTTCTATGTATTAGACACGTTATTGAATGGGGAGGGAAAGGTTTGATGGCAGTGGAAAATGGAGAACGGGTGGCAGTTAGGGCATAAGAAGGGAAAGGGGAATTTTTTAAGCTTTTTATTTTTAGTTTTTATTTTGTTTTTCCTTTTGCTTTAAGATAATTAACATATAAAGAAAGGTTATCAAGACTCAATAGTTGAAATAAGAGATTTAAGGGTTAATCAGAAATGAAAATTATTATAGGAAAAACGCTAAAATATAAAATTATTTAAGATAAGTTTTTCCATATTATATCAAACCATATAAAACAATTATGGAGTATAATGAAAAAAAAAAATTAGTCTTTGGAAAAGAGTACGTAATAAATAAAAAATTATGAAAGAATTTTTGTAAAGATAATATTTGGCAAAAGTTTAACAGTCAAAGATATATTAATTCTAGAAAATTTCAACCGTTAACATTAAAAGTTTTAATGTTTATATATATATAGAAAAAGTTTCAGCCTTCTTTAATTAGAATACAAAAGCGATGTTTCGCCTATAATATATGAACTTCGCAATGGCCCAAGCGAACATGCAAGATGCAACCCAAGATAATATATAACTTTCGTTTTTTGAGTTTGAATTATATAATTATAAAGTTTAGGTATAAGTGTTATTAAGCTTCGCCACCCCTTTTCATTTTATCGTCACTTCCAAATGAAATTATAAATTTGCCCTTGCAGTTTAAAACATTACAAAATTGCCACAGGACTTAAAATTTGCTTAACAAATGTAAATCACACTTAATAACACTATTATCACTTTAATCCTGAACATTTTTATCGCAACCCTATATATATTGAATTTTCATTAGCGACTATGAATCGGATGCGGTACGTTAATTTTTCAATTTGAATCTCTGTTATTTTTTTAAAAAAAAAAGTCACAAAAACTGGGCGAATAAGCTATGGTTCAGTCAACAAAACTGGGCGACTGGACCATGGTTCAGTCGCCCAGTTTGTGCGATTATATATTTTTTTTTTATTTTTTTTATTTACATTTTTATTTTTTTATTTATTATTATTATTATTAATATTAATTTATTATTAATATTATTATTATTATTATTATTATTATTATTATTATTATTATTATTATTATTATTATTATTATTATTAATGTTATTGTTATTATTATTATTATTATTATTATTATTATTATTATTATTATTATTATTATTATTATTATTATTATTATTATTATTATTTTTAATATTATTTTTAGTATTATTATTTTTATTAATTTTTGTTATTATTATTATTATTATTATTTATATTTTTATTATTAGTGTAAGTAATTTTTATTATTTTTATTTCAAATTTGCAGGAGTTTGAAAACTTCGGAGACAACGTAGATTACTCCGGTAGTTTTGTTACGGATAGGGAATTTGTTTCCTTAGATGAATTACATAGTTGGGCCGATGCGATAGCAATAACAATTGTTTTTCAATTTACACGTGCTTCTTATAAACAAAAAGAAGAACGTTTTAGAGTTAGTGTGTATTTAAGATGTCACTGCTATGGTAATATTAGGGGTGATTTACATAATTTAGATAATACTGCCCGACCTGATTCTAAAAGTAGAAGTTGCGGGTGTAAAGTTATGATTGTAGCAAGTAGTTGTAAACCAGAAGAAAAACCTTGGACGGTAAGGGTGTGTCCTGGTGAAAAAGGAAGACATAACAACCCATTCTTAGTGTACAGAGATGGTCATGTAAGGGCAAATAGGATCAATGTAGATATTCGGGAGCACATACGACAGCTTAGTGTAACCGGAATGCAACCGGCCTTTATTATGAGTTCTATTGGAGAAAATTTTCTAGTTTTTTTACTAGTATGAATCAAATATATAATGTAAGGCAATCAATAAGGAGAGAAGAGATGGAGGGTAGGACTCCCCTTCAACACTGTCTTTATATGGCCACAGAACTTAATTATGTGGTTTGGACAGACTTGAATAGCAAAGGGGAATTGAGCAGATTATTAGTTGCAAATCCTACCTCTATCCAAATGATACGTACGTGGCCATATGTTGTGTTGATAGATACAACGTACAAAACGAACAAACAAAAGTGGCCACTATGTGAAGTGATCGGAATGACGCCAACCAATCACAACTTCTTGGTTGCGTCCTGTTTGATGCGAGATGAGGCAGTTGTGTCGTATTCGTGGGTGTTGCAGGGATTGAGAGATATTTTAGGCATAACTCATAAGCCTAGCGTCATAGTAACCGATCGATACGAAGGTTTATCTGTAGTTATTCGTGACGTCTTCACAGCTAAAAAGGTTTTGTTGATTAATTATAGTCGCTCTATCTAGTGAATATGTCTTAATTACGTTTAATATTGTGTTTAATGTAGATGTGCGGCATTTGTTATGCATTTGGCATATTGCAAACAACGTTTAGAACATGGTGGATAAGTTGTGCGGCGGGAAAAAAAATCAACAAGAACAGGTATTCAGGAAAAGTAGATGGAACCCCTTGGTTGAAAGTTCTACAATCGTCGAATTTGAAGAGAGACGGCAAGCGATCGTGAATACGTGGTCGGTTTGGAACAAAAAGGTCGTTAGGTATTTGGTTGGAACATGGATTGCACTTAGGGAGAAATTTGTGCGTGCGTGGACGAATGATTGTTTACACGTGGGTAACCAGAGTACAAGCAGAGTTGAAAGCCAACACTCGTCTTTCAAGTATTACCTTTGTAGCGGTAATAGCTCATTTGATACCCTGTTCAAAAGGGCACACGCACAAATTACAAACCAGCAAGCCAGGATCCGACAAACGCTACAGGAATCCATGAATTCTGAAGCAAGGTCGTTGCGACAACATTTCTTTAGACCTTTATATTGCCACGTATCTATCTATGCCTTGGAGCAGCTGCGACTTGAACATAGTCGTATGTTAGATTTGGGTGATTTTGTATTTAACATATGCGGTTGTGTACTTCAACACACCCATGGATTGTCGTGTGCTTGTTATTTATATATGTCCATTGGTTCACATGGTGCTTTGTATGTGGATGACATTCATCCATTCTGGAGTACTTTGAGGTACATATATGTAGGAGATGAAAACGACGAAGGAGGACGATACGCGAACGCCGATGACAAAGAATACTTCAAATCTCTGGTCGATGAAGTTCTAAAATCTGATCCCGCAGTTGTACGACGATTTTCTCAGGTACTTGAGAATGAACTACACCCTGATGGAGCCGATAAACCTGAGCCTCACGCAAGTCCACCTCGAAAGGGAAGACCAATCACAAGCAAAACACTGAAAAGAAATAAAAGTGCATTTGAATATAGCAGATCATCTTCTCGTGGTCGAGGGTCTTGATCTTCATCCTGCGGGAGATCTAGTGGTAGATCTAGCGGTAGATCTAGTCGTCGAGAAACGCAATATTCAATTGGAATTAAGTTTAGTTTTCTATTTATCCGGTACATGACTTTCCTTTCTGTTATTTAAATTAGTTTGTTAAATCTTTATCTTACTAACCTCATTTTCAATAATTGCAGATGAACCAGGAGGTCGTGATTTTTCACAGTTTTCATGGCCTAATAACATCCCGTACATTCTTCCTCCTTACTTGTTTTACTGGATTGATGTGTTAGGTGATAGTAACTGTGGATTTAGAGCTATTGATGTCACAGAGTTGGGAGGCAAGGAGGCATGGCCTCTTTTAAGACGTGCTATGTGTATGGAAATGCAAATGAACAGAGACCAATACCTAAGTTTATATCTATCCTAGGAATTGTTAGACGATGTTATATTCAGAATAGATTCACACGGCAATGGACCTGCTCCTTATATTCACTGGATGGATGCACCGATGGCATTATACTCTGCAGCAACGTTTTTTAACATTGGCTTTGCTTATTATGGTTCTGCTGACAGTAACCCGATGTACAACTGTTTGGTTCTTCCGTTAAGGAAAACACCGGGCGTACATAGTGTAAATAAAGTTATACATATATGTTGAGTGAATGGAAATCATTTTGTTCAACTATTAATGAACGACGATTCATCCCCACTGCTGCCCGTCCATCAACGTTGGAGAGAAGCAGTTGATAATTTTACTAGGCATATAGAAACACATTTTACTAGTAGGATTATGCTCTAGAATAAGCTACGCGGGCCACGACCACCACAACGTAATAACACCACTGACGATGCTATAAATTTAGATAGTCCATAGTGTAACGTGATGTATAAATCATTATTCCTTTGTATTATAGAAATTATACACGAGATTCAATTTGTAGATAATACATATTTATACTATTGTTTACGTTATTACTATAGAAATTGTAGATTGAATTCTTTATGTATAGTAACGATGTAAGTTAATAAAAGCATGCATTGATGTGAACATGAATTAAATTTAACGTGAAAAGTTGACGTAAATAAATAAACGCATTAATGTAAATTAGTTTAGATACAGACTATGAAGGGCCGTGCCCCTTAAACACTTGCCATTCGGCAAATAAATCTTTACAATCATTAAGGTACACATTTAAGGCATGTCTTTCCCGAGGGTTCATTTCCTCGACAGAAGGTAGTCTCGCCAATGGAGCGAATCGACTCGGTCATTCATTCACAAACTGAGACAAAAAAGGAAAAAGGGAGTGAATATGAATTTAAACATCATTTAAATAACATAACGACATAATAGAAAAAAATAAAATTAATAAAACTTACGTATTCCAATCTACTTTCAGGTCGACCAGAACGGGCACTCGGTCCTTCGCCAAGGACCACGTACGGGTGGGAGCACACTATGAACCAGTCAACGTAACTAGGTTCAGCCTCTGATGGAACAGATGCCCGACGAAGTGCCTGCTCACCAAGGTGGGCACTATTGGGGAACCTACTGCTCCAAGTACACAGACGAAGAAGCAAACGTCACGAAGTAGGTACTGTGTGCCGGTCGCATAGCCTTGGTTGGTCTCATAGAAGGGGGGGAATACCTTGCACAAAACCGACCTGTCGTACTGTCCGCTCAGGCAAATACATTTTGACGATATCAAAGCAAGTGATACCCCCGATGAAGGTGGTGCGTGGGTACTCGTTCAACAAGGCCCTTGGAGCAGTCATGTACGGAGTCCATTCCACCTGCATACAGGCCAAGTTAACAAATAAAAATAATGTAAAATTTTAATAACATGTAATCCAGAAGGTGTGATGTGATGTACAATACCTGAGTTTCTGTCATGGAGTCAAGTATACCATGGCAGTCCCTCAGCCTGTTGACCAGATCTCGGCAAGGCTTTGGCGTGGACCACATCTCCGCCCTAGTCTTATTAGGCACGTCTGCTCGGCGAGGATGAGGGCGGAAAGCGGGAAAGTACTCATAGATCCATGTCTGGAGCAATGTCAGGCAACCCGCAATGGTGTTGCAACCAGCCCTAGATGCCATTCCCAGCTGCCGATACATGTAGGCCAAGGTCACCGTACCCCAGGCGATCTCATCCTGATCGACGTTCACAGCAAGTATCGCGTGAGGTCGCATGCCGGTTCTGGTCTTATCCGCCAGCAAGGTAGAGCCGACAATAGCCATGTAGTACGCTATCGACTGGGTATCCGTGGCCTGGGACCTATGACACAGCTGCATCAGTTCAGCAACGTTCACGCAGCCACTGGTGAATACACCTCTCCGCCGTAGCTCAGACATGGGACATATTAAAATTTAAAACTGAATTAAAATTTAGAAATTTTATTAGTGAAGAATATATGAAAACCGATGAATTACTATTGATTGATGGAACATATACATTATGTAGGGAAACATTTTAGCATAGGTTTCTTTTCAAGATTTGAAGGGTCATTGCAACGAAAGGAGGGAGCTACTACACATAATAAATCCTGTGTGTGCTCCCACATATGACATATCTTAGGCAATAGAAATTAGGCACTACTCCGTATACCTCCTATCTCTCCAAACACAATAATAGTTGATAATTTATTTGTGTTTTTGTTCCTTTCTTTATTGGCTTTCATTGGATGTTTATATGAAACAAAGATCACTTTAATCATTTCATCTTAGGGGTATATGATGTTTCAAAAATGGAGTTATTAAACATCGCCACTTTTTTTCATTTTATCGTCATCTCCTCACTCACGAAATTACGAATTTGTCCTTAAATTTAAAAAATTATAATTTTGTCATCCCCTTAAAATTTCTTATTTATAATAATAATAATAATAATAATAATACAAATGGAATTAATAATAATTTAAAAAAAAAATACCCAGTCGCAGGAAAACTGCGGCTGGACTACGATTCAGTTGCACATTTTGTGCGACTGAACCGCGGTCCAGCCGCGGTTTTCCTGCGACTGGTTTTTTTCGTTTTTTTAAAAATTATTATTAATTTCATTTATATTATTATTATTATTATTATTATTATTATTATTATTATTATTGTGATTGTTATTATTAAATTTTTATTTTTGTTTTAATTATTATTAAATTTTTATTTTTGTTTTAATTATTATTTAATTTATTTTTTAAAATATTATTATTATTATTATTATTATTATTATTATTATTATTATTATTATTATTATTATTATTATTATTCGTAGTAGTAGTAGTAGTAGTAGTAGTAGTATAAATAAGAAATTTTAAGTCCAGTGGCAAAGTTATAATTTTTTAAAGTCCAGGGGTAAATTCGTAATTTCATTTGGAGGGATGGCGATAAAATGAAAAGGGTGGCGATGTTTAAAGATTGGGTTAAAAAATCATTTATTTCTCTCATTTTAGAATACTTATTACACTTTTATTATTGGCATCATTATTTAAGATTATTTTATACTCCCTCCTATTCAGCCTAAATGTTTTATTTGACTTTTCACATTTGCCGAGGTAACATTTTAACCCTCAATATCTTAAATTATTATTAATTAAAAATTATAAAAAGTTGATATTTATAATCCTTGTATTGAGATAAATCAAACAAGATCCCACATGACTATGTTTTAATTTATAAATTAAGAGTAAAATACAAATTAAGAGTGATAAGTGAATAGTGCCAAAAATCAAATGGGACATTAAGGCTGAATAGGAGGTAATATTATTGTCATTGTATGAGAAAAAAATAATTAGAGCAAATCTTATTTGAATCATCTAGTGACTTACTTTTATAATTTTAACTTTTTATATTTTTTTGAATTGTATTTTTTTAGTTTTTAATTATTCATAATTCAATGTATAAAGATTCAAAATAATGCATTTGATTCCGTAAAAAGTAATATGTATACATCCTCATCCTCATCAACATTCTCTTCATCTGTCTCATACCCATCAACATGATCTACTACATCCTCATTGACATCAGCCACATTATTGATGTCCTCAACAACACTTTTTTCTTTGTAAATCCCTCCTCACCATGCCAAACCCAAACATGATATTGAGGCCTAAACCCACGTTGAAGTATGTGCTTCCTAAGGATATCAACACTATCTACCTTTGATACATTGCCACAACTGACACATGGGCAATAAAAACCAACTCACCTTGTCCTAACTTGATGTTCAACCGCAATACTACAAAATTCTAATATGCCATCAATAAATTCCGACGATTCAATGCTTCCATACATCCAAGAACGATTTTTTGTCATCCTAATTAGTGTGATTAATTGATTCAAAACAAAATTAATACACAACTTTTATACATATATACTTAACGAACTCTAACTAACCACAAAATTAAGTAATAATCATTCATTTAACACTAATCAACCCAAATAATAACACAATGTTTTTTAAACTGTCCAAATGATGTTTATTGTAGTAACCATAATTAATATTTATATAAAAACAATAAAAATCAAATTACATTCATAAACTTGGACAACTAATTAATATTCATATCAACAACTCATTCATTTAACCATAAACAAACCTAATTAAACCTAACTTACAAACTATAAAAAAAATTATGATAAATTTAAAACTTAAAAACCACAACTACATACACAATCATATATAAAATGAAAAAATTACTTAAAAATATAACAAAACATGATATATATGATAAATTTAAAACTTAAAAACAATAACAACATACACATTCATAAAGTATGACAAATTTAAACCTAATTTACAAATCAAAATGAAAAAAATACCTTGAATTATCGTGGGTTTTGGTGGGTCAGTTATTAACCTATACAATGAAAAAAAAAATTAGTATAAAAAAACCAAGCGCCCTAAACGTACACAATTAATGAAGCTTGAATAATAATGGCCTGGGTTTGAGAACTAATAAGCTTTAAAAAAATTATACCTTGAAGAAGAGCAAGAACTAAGCCCAAATTTCGTGGGTTTTCGTGGGTTTAAGAAGAGCAACAACAATGTGTACAGCGCAGTTTCAAGAAGTTGATGATGAAGAAAAGCAAGAAGAAGAGCAAGAATGATGATCAAAGAAGAACAAGAACAAAAAGATGATGAAGAAGAAAGATTGAAGACAGTAATCGAACAAATTATGATGAACAAGAAAACCGACAGTTTCAATATTGAGTGAAGAAGTGCAACAGTCGTATAAACAACAATATAATGAAAGCAGTTTCGTGGGTTTTATGTTTTAACATAACATTAACATATATGGCGCGTTTTTGAAAATACAATTGTTGCGGGCAAGGCAAAAACCACAGCAATTATGTGAAGAATTATGTTATTTGCTACGGGTAGTCAAGAACTGGAGCAATTGAAGAACGTTTTTTGCTGCGGGCGTCAAACAAACCGCAGCAATTGAAGCTGCTCATATGTATTTGCTGCGGTCAAGGCCCAAAACCGCAACATTTAAGTGTTTATTTTTTTTTTCTAATTCTTTTTCCTACTTATTGCTGCGTATATATAAAAACCGCAACAAATGATTAGCAGCAAATACGATTTTTTCCACTAGTGGTAGCTAGTATATGGAATGAAGAAAGTATAAAAATAGATTTATCTATTTTTCACTTATATTACCGTTTATTATAGTAAAATTCCCTTTGTTTGTTTGCTCTTTCTATTTACTTTTTTTTTTTTTTTTGCGAATCTCAATGTACTTATAAGTTAAATAATCTTAATTGTAAATTCAAAAAATTATAATGGTGTTTGACAAACAGCTGATAACGGGTAGCTGGTAGTTGATAAGAGGAGCTAATTTGATTAGATTATTTTATGAACTGATTTGACTTACTGATTTTGTTAGTTGGTTATTTATGAGTATTTGGTAAATTCAGCTGATATTTAAAAATTAATTTACATAAAAAGACATATACAGACATGATAATTTATTGCTATGTTTCTATTTGTTTATATTATACTATAATTTGGTCAATTATTAATAAGTTATCTGTAAATATTTTTTTGTAAACTTTATGTCATGGTTTATTTATGATAATTAGTAAGAAAGAATTGTAATCTTAAAAGATTAATTTTAATTTTTTTACCTTAAATTCATCTACTGAATGACCCCGCTGAAAATAAATAAAGATTATATAATTTTAAAAAATAAATCATATCCAAAAATAAATAACAACAAAACTAAATAACAAATAATTAAGGAGACAAAAAAATTGAAGGAAGAGAACTTAAGAAAGAAGGTATTCTGGAAATTGAAAATAATACTCCAAAAGTCCTAACTATAATGGTAAAAAAGAAATTTCCACATGGTATCATTTAGTTTTCATGAAATGCCAGTAGTAGCACTTTTTTAAGAAAATTCTACATGGTAGCATCCAGTTTATGCACAAACTAATTGTCATAGCATTTTCCGTTAAGTTCTTATTAAATTTCATTTAATTCATCATTTTGTAAGTTTTTTCCACATGGTAGCATCTAGTTTTTGTTTAATCTACAATTTTAACTTTAAATTCACCAATTTAATGTTTAATTCACCGTTTAATTCATTAATACCCATAAATGTTGTAATAATTTTGTTTTCATTCAAATTGTTGGCATTATTTAAACATTAAATTGGTGAATTTAAAGTTAAAATTATGAATTGAACAAAAACTAGATGTTACCATGTGGAAAAAACTTACAAAATGATAAATTAAACGGAATTTAACAAGAACTTAACGGAAAATGCTACGGCAATTAGTTTGTGCATAAACTGGATGCTACCATGTGGAATTTTCTTTAAAATATGCTACCACTGACATTTCATAAAAATTGGATGCTACCATATGGAATTTCCCAAAAAAAGGTAATCTTGGGAGTATGATACCAGTTGATCAACCCACACATTGAAAACGTTGGGTTTTCTAGCGTGTAGCAAATGAGCTGATTTGCTTCAATAAGCTTTTCTAATCAGCTCAATTACCAAATATTTTTTTTAGCTTATTTTGCTAGTCTAATCAGCTAATTCACCTAATACGCTAAAAAGCTCTCTGCCCACTTTTTCACCAAACATCCTCTATAAAAAGCTAATATTTGAAAAACATATATTAAGACGAATCAATCAAGATCTTACAACTTTTTTTTTAATATATATTGATATTAATGAAAATTTATAATTAGAGTTTTACACTAAGATTTAAATATTTTATATTTGTGACGAATACAAAAAATAACATAGAAAGTGCTTGTCAAACAAAACTAAATGTATATGAGAATTATTGAAATGAAGAGTACAACAAATTAGTTAAGAGGAAATTATTCAACTTCGAACTAATACTTCGTTAAATTAAAAGATAATCTCACAAAATCCATATGGAAGTACTTGTTTGACAAGTTTTGGTTGATGTTTTCTCCAGTTTTTGAATTAGAACTTAAAGACTATATTTTGTAATTATTTGGTTTTTATTATATATCACTTCAATATACTTATTCTGTTTCATTATACAATACATTTTATTTTTACGTATATCAATCACAATATATAAAATAAATTTAAAATAAATAGTATTAGTAAATAATGAGTATTTCAGAGGGATGTAGTATGACGGAACTCATGAGTGTGCCTCTAATCCTATCAAGTCTCAAAACTCTCAATCAAGTTGAGCATAATGCAAATAAAATTTTTTTCTTATATTTTCTTTTCCCTACCAACTCTAAATACTCCAAGTCCAACAAAATCAAATAACAAGAATCAAGAAAAAAAACAAATGAATTTACAGTACTAATTAGTACGAGAAATAGATTGAAAAAAATGGGCATAGAGTAACAAAAAAATACAAAGAATACTACAATAATTCTAATGGAAAATATATATTTATATTTAACCTGTGCTTACAGAAGATCGTTTTTTTTTCTTTTTTTTTTTTTTTGAGATAATACAGAAGATCATTCTGTTAAGTGTTAATTATAGTCTGTACAATCCAAGCTTAAATTCGTCATATTTCTTTCACAGCACCAAAATTGGGAGATACATGAACCTACTGAAGCGCTCGGCTTGTATTAAGAACCTTCGACATTTCATGATTGCTGGCCTTTCTAGCAGGATAACAAGGAGATTCCGACATCACGATTCACAATTTTGTGATAAACGCACCTTCAAAACATCTATTAAGCTTTAATGATTCATTGCTACAGAGCTGGTGCAGTTATAAAGGGAAATTGTGGTAATAGCCAACTGTAAAAGATGATAGCAGGGTCGATTATCTGGTTGAGGAACCCTAGTCTAGCCTCGGAACTGTAGTGCATGAAATGGAGACTATAATGTATAGTTTCCATCAGTAACCAAGACGATCATTCAGTGATGTACGACCATCGCCTGATTGTCCTGTAAACAAGATTTGGAGCCGTGTCAGCGAATCAGCACAAAATGAACACCAACAGAAATGTGATTATAGTGGAACAACTATGTTGTTCAAATGGATATGGATAAGTATACAAAGGTCAGACGTGCCTAGGTTTAAGAGAATGGTCATGCAGATCAGTCTTAGAGTTGGACTAAGTTAGGACACACTGTTCATGCAACATGGACCTAATATTAATGCTTGCATGTCTTCTCTTATTAGACATACATACTTCTGTTTCTTTCACATACACGCTTCCCTTGATAGAAGTTGTCAATTTAATTACTTGCAACATTTTCTTTTTTGCCCTTGGAGCAACCCCATCCATGATTAAAAGAAATCATGGGAAAGTTTCTGAGGCAAATATCATCCCCTGATTTACTCAACCCTTGATTTGATCATCCCTCAATTAACACGTCAAGTAAATTTATTGATATCTTCATGGAATGTCTTAGAAAAACCAATATTAAAAAATACAATTCATAACTTTTTCACCTCTTCATCTCAAAAAAATTTAAAAGCATGGATGGGGATGGTGATAATTTTTTTCAACATGAGTTTAATAGATGTGTTCTTTGTTATCATGCGATCATCAAAAATATCGGGAGAAGTAAATCTTTGTTTGAATAAACTCTTCAACTCACAACACATACGCCCCCTTTTTCTGTTTCTATCTCCTTATTTTTTGAGCCTCCCTCAAAGTTGCATATCTTAAAGAACGAAGGAAATATGCACACTTTAATTTTATTTGTTTGCTAATTGAGTTTACAACTCTTCATGATGAATCACTCAACTTCCCTTTTTATCTATATAGTTTTACAAAACAATAACGTTATTCAGCTAAATAAGGCGCCAAGGTCAAATTGAAGTGTCAGATTCCACCTCTTGTCAGTGTAAAACACACAAACAGACGTTTTGTAAAAGGAAGTCACATACATACAAATACGGAATGAACTTACCTTCTGGAGGCACCCACGTTTCATAGTCCAACTCAGGAAGCTGCTCCAAGAAAGCAGGTTTTTCAGGGCCAAGCACTCTTCTAGGCTTTTTTGTATCTTTCCCAGATTGCTTCTGATCTCTTTTATCATGGCTTAGAATATCTGATTCTTCCTCACCAGCATAGATTCCTCGTTTGTGTTTCAACAAGAGTGCAACAGTATCTTCCACAGCCATGTTAGCTCCTACAGATTCTGACAATTTAGACTTCAGATCCTCACCATCTTCAGCTGTTTCAGCAGGCTTCCTTTTCCGTAATATAAGACCAGGGGCTGCACTTTCCAGATCAGAGTCCAGCTTCTTTTCTGATTGAGATTCAGTTGATTCCAAAATCTTCTCCCTCTCTTTATAATCTATAAATTCATCACCATCGTCAGTTTCAGGTCGTTTCTCTAGTTGGATCTCGTTTCTTTCTCTGTCCTCTACTGCGCCAAGCCACTGAGGCTTTGTAATTTTGTAACCTGTTGGTTTTTGTTCTGCTGGATCAGCTACATTCTCACTGGTATTTGATGCTTCACTAGCTTCTACAGTCACATCTGGAGTTGCTTGTTTTGAAGAAGAAACACTGATAGCATTTTCAAGTTGATTAACTTTTTTCAGTTCAATTTTGGATTTCTCAGATTTCTTAACAGCAGACCGTGAAGATGCAGATTCCTTGGACTTGTGCTCCTTGGGCGTTGCTGCTCGTTTCTTTGCAGTTTCTCCAGTAGGGTCAGCAATCTTCAGCAGGTAAACTATCCTATCCAATTCTGTTTGGAGGGAAGATAGGTCCTTCTCAAGTTGCACAGTCCTATCAAGAACTAAGCATACAAACATCCATCAGCAAAGCCAGAAGAAAACAGCTGTAACTACAAGAACAAAGTGAATCAACTGTCTTCCATGAACCTAATAAAATCAAGACTACTATTAGTATATAGTACCCACTCTCAAAAAATTTCAGATTAAAAGAGAAGTACCATCTCCCAAGTTTATTTTACCAAAATGTAATGTCATTCCGATTAAAAGGTGTTGCCTATAATAATAATCCTGGGTAAAATCTTCCTGCTGCATTTTTCTAAATTGTTACCAGTAAGTAATATGTAGTACCACATAAGCATGTCATGGTCCACAAGGTGCAATTACTTCTAATTTCAATTCTCAGATCCAGCTTCTTTTCGAAAAGTGTTAATAGAAATTTTTTCTATTTTCAGCTAGTTCTTCCACCTTACCCTCATGGGTTGAAAAAGATCCATATGCAAGCAATAAATCTCATTTTTTCACTTAACAATAGAATTTAGAGAAATCAACTTAATCAGTTCACATATTCCCAAGCAAGACATAAAAATGCAAGCTTACCGAGCTGAGATGAGAGACCAGACATAAAGGCATCCAGTGCATCTCCAGAATCTTCTTCAACCTTAGGCTCTGATGTCTTGCTCTTCTCTTCCAGAATCAATCTTTTTTTCTCCTCCATTTCATTCAGCAATACCTCCTTCTTATCCAGAAGAGAATCGGCTGTCTCAATAGATTGTGTATCAGCTGATTTGTTAGCAGATTTCTGTTTCGTCCGGTCATAAAATTCATCATCATCACTACACACATTAAATAGCAAAACATCAGAAAGCACAGTTTTGTATCTACAGAAAGCGAATTTAAAAATCCAATCTCAATCATGGCCAGAAAAGTTGACTAAAACCATCTCAATAACAAAAGTACCTCATATACTCATCCTCATCTTCAGCCAATCCCTTTTGCTTACCACGCATAGATTTCCCAGAGCGTGCACCGCAACTTTCTCGGATACCATCATTTAAAGTCTCTTCCAAACTCTCAAGCTCCTCCAATATCTAGGAAAATCAGAATGAGTGAGCCTAAATTAAAAGGAAAATAAGATCGCATAGTTGGACAATAACTGTTTTTCATTTCACAAGACAAGGGTTTGGAAGATCTGAAGCACAAAAATAACAGCAAAGCTCCTCAAACCTGTGATATCCTCATCTCATTCCGAGCAATCTGAGTTTGTTGTCCCTGAGTCAATCCTCCTTGGGATATGTCTTTAGCACGAATTGCAGCCATCTCTTTTTTCATATGCGCAATCTGCAAAGAACCGAGTAAAATGATCAAAACAACAGGGATACCACTCGTTCTTTCTCTCATGTCATTGAACCTGTGTTAATGGAGTGGGAATCAAAGCAACAAAACAAGATTCACCAACGTTTGAGAAACAAATTTCTGGTATTAATTTATACAGCACAAGCTAACAGTATTTATCCTACAGTCCCCATTAAGAGCCACATTAAGCCAAGATTGATTATAGAAACTGCCAGCATGAAAGTCCAAGAAACAAAGGAGTGATGCCACCCAATATGAACTTAAAGAAAAAGACAAATTACCTTCTCCATTCTTTTCAGTACTTTCTCCCGAGTTTTTTTCTGCTTTTCTGTGAGTTCTCCTTTGTAGTTTTGCCATGTTATCTCATCAAGATCATCCTTCAAAGTTGCAGAAATACCATGAAGTATGAGGGTGAAAGTCAACAACATACAACAATGCCAAGGCCTTAACCCCAACAATAGAGGTCAGCTAATGAAAATCATCTAAAATCAAAAAGGAAAATCGAATTAACAACATGAAATACAAGGGTCAGCATGCTTCTATAACTGTCTCTCAACCCTCTTTTACTAATCTTACATACTCCGTCTCAGTTAAGATCTCTTTATAGAAAGCTCACGTTGAAGAGGTAAATGTAGCAATTTGACTTCGATTGAGAAGTATTCTAGTTGACATATCTGATGTTTATTTCTAAAATACTGTTTGGCACACATAAAGAAAGTAACAATCCAAAGGTTAGTCCCTTGACTGCCACCAATATCCTTTTGGGCGTCTAGAAATAAAGGAACGAAGACCATGATACATAAGTGCCTCCAATCAATTTATTCCAGCTCATATGTTGAACCTTCAAATAATCAATCTACACACATATTACATACTACCACTTTTATATTTATTTCTTAGAGGCCTTTAGTGTGCAAGAAGTTGCAGAATGGTTGATTAAACTGTTGTAAGCTGGACTCCATTGCTGTAAGAGTTCCAATTGTTTTCAAAGATGAAAGGGCCTTATTAATTTAGCTTTCTCTAAAATCCACTTGACCAAGGCAATTGTAGGCTGTCGTCAATTATGTTTTAGATAAGCACTAAAATCACCACCAATGGCCCTTACTTGAGTGGAGGAAAACCGAACCAGCTCTCCTCCAAATAAGCAGCAAGCAATAGGGGGTTATTTGTAGTCCATGTTCATAAATCTAAGAACAATAAATCTAGACTACTATTGTAGAAGAACTTTTACATACCTCAATTTCTTCAACAGCATCCTCTCCCATTCCCCAAGAGATTCCTTCGGCAAGAGTTGCTTCTTCCTTTGCCCTGCGAAGGGAAGCTTCCCTATCTTTAGCATATCTGACGCTAGCCAAGTCAGCTTCCTATAGACAGGACAAGGAAACAATAAAGCATGGAAAGAATGAGTAGAGTGTGAAATGTACCTTGGTAAAATCAAAATAATTAATCGGTGAAAGGATATAAGGAAATGGAGGAACATCAACTAGTGAACATAGCTCATGTAATAGCACAATGGTGTGTGTAATTATGACCACGAATTTGCACATCCATCCATGATCCCATATTGTTTTAGAGAAAAAAGTAACACTCAAGTAAATATGCATATGATGAACCATTACCAGCCTAGTTATAGGCAAATTGTTCATACTAAGAAGCCATGGCTTTATCAAAAAAAGAAAACATAATTCCTAATTTGAAATCAATAATTCATGATAGCGAGTGAAAGAAAGTCACATCGTAGTTCATAGAAAAAAGCTTGATACATCATACGTGTCATTACGTAAAGGACACAAAAGCTGTAGAGTTGTATAATAAAAGCAGATTTAGATTACATTATCCTCCTTTGATGAATGACATGTAGAACAAGAAAGAATTATATGATGATTGAATATCGTCAATTGAATTCCAATGTATTATCAAAATAACATAAAATTGACGAGCCAGAACTAGAAAACTAACTAGAATCACCACCATCAACCTCCATTTGCCACACTATGACTATGCTACTAGCAAGGTGGACAACTGTAAAATAGCCCGTTACCTTCAGTTAGTAGGTTGATTAATACATCCAACAACAAAGACAGGCTACCAAACGAAAGGTCAATCAAATGAAAGGACAAACACACTATATTAATATCACTATTTGGAGAACCATAACCAAGAGAGATGATAGCCTTACCGGGGGCCTTAACTCTTCTGGACCTTGGAATATATATAATCGAGAAGAACTGTGAGCAAAAGAAACAAAAAAACTGTCAGTCAACTCAAAAGTCACACATTCACATAATAGCAAATTTAAGATGCACTGACATGCATATGCCACATGAATTTTATACCTAAGAGGCTAAGATGCAATGTTGTCAAAAATGATTAGGCTTCATAGATATCATAGGAGAAAACGTGATAACTGAAAAGTGAATACAGCCTGAGAACCTCGACTTGATAATTAATTTATATTGACGGTCAGGAGGATAACCAAATCCAGATTACCATTTCTTGCAAAATTCAATTAGCTTGTACATAACCTCAACAGGAAGTCTACATTTTTCTTGTGGTATTCAATTGGTTAGTGTGTAACCCCAACAGGAAGTCTACATTTTTTCCCATATTAGTGTTTGGCATTGTTGTTCCTTTGGGGGAGGAGTTTATCCAATCTAGAGTTTCATTGTGACAGTGAAGATCATCTTCACATAAAGTGCTGAATGAAAGTGAGAATGCAAACAAGAATTACAAGTGTATAACGATGAATATGCAAGCTTGAAATCATGCAGAATACAATATGCTCACAAAAGCTAAAGATACTCACAGGCCAAATCGTATGACGTCACCAACATGCAAATCTACAAAATCTTTCTTTGGTACCTAGAAAGACAACAGTGTTAATCAGATATAGAAATTCTTCAGTGTAGCTAATATCAAATATAGTGGAGGTTTACAAAAGAAATGTAAGTATAAGAAAAAAAGAGAGAAGAAAGTCGTTCTTTCAACTCAAGTGACCCAATCAATATAACCCCATAAAAGGAAACACAAAATATGGTTCTGTAACAATGTACAGCCATCAATACCTGTTTTTTGTTGATAAATGTTCCATGAGTACTTCCAAGGTCATACAAATACGCAGTTTCATTTCCCCTAAACTGAAGAACTAGCAAAGTAAAAAAAAGGGAAGAAAACACATGTTATGAAATTCATCATATATAAAAGAATAAACAGGACCAGAAAATTAATCAACTCATCAACTTTATTCTGCATAACTGTACAAATGTGTTGTCCATAACACAAGTAAGAAATTCCATCAATACAACTATACAAGTTCCTGAGAACTCTATCAAATGACACTATCCACAGAAATACGAAAGTCATTAATAGCATTTACACAAATTCATTCAAATTATTTTCACTCGTTTTACCCAAATCAAACCTGTCAGTTTACCATAAACTACTAATAGCATCCACACAAAATCCTCGTATCATGCTTGACTCCCTCTACTCAAATCAAAGCGTTGCATCATTAAATACTAAAACCATTTATGCAAATTGGTTCATATCATTTTTAACTCCCTTTATAAATCAAATGCCTCACTTCACCAGCACCATACTCTGGTAAGAACAATTACATAAATAACACAAATTCCATTTTATCTTATTTTAACTAGCTCATACAAATCAAACGCCAAACTTCACTACGTCCACTACTAGCATTTATGCAAGACACACTGCTCTTATCTCATGCACTATGCACCCACTGAAAACTCAAATTCCTCATGAACATAGTTTTACAAAAAATGAGATCCATTTGCCATACTTCATTACATACCAAAAGCGTCCTAGCATCCTACACTACACACAAATGACAATCATGAAATTAACACATCACAAACCAAAAACAATTGAAACTGCCAAAATTACTTACCAGCATGAAACCGAGAAATAGTGGGATGTTCAAGAATGAAGTCACACATTTCTATTCTTCCAAACATATATGCACCTTTCTCCGTCCTACCAAACAAAATTAAATTCAATATAACACCCATAAAAACAAAATTAACACCAAATACACCTCCGGTTTTTTACAATTGCTACACTTGCATACTAGCCATTATCCATCAAGTTATATTGTCTTACATCTTGTTCTTCATGTATAAAAAAACAGAGGTAGTACTGATTTGCGAATTGATAACAAGACACACTAATGATGAAAACACTAAATTATGTGATACTTCATCAGCGGAAAAAAAAGCAATAAATCAAAGAGAAGGGGAGTAGATTACAAATCAAGCTTATCAATGATTGCGCCATCTTTGAGAACTTCGAGGAAGAAAGGAAGAGAAGGAGCTGTACTCCATGGAGGAATGGAGTAAGGAATTGAAATTGAAACTTTCTCCTTATTGTCATTTTTGTGAGGATTGAGCTTCTTGTTATCTTTGGACGAAGGTGGAGGAAGTTCCGCAATGGAGTAACTAGGGTTTGGCGGAGGCGGACGCGGCGCCGTTGAAGGCTGATCTTTAGATTCCCCTGTTGAAGAAGGCCTGGCTATCGAAACGACGGCCTCGGAAGAATTAGGTGATTCATTTGGTGGTGGTGACGGCGATGGTGGATCCATGGTGGTGGTGGTGGAGGTTGTTGCCATTGATGAATTTCCGGGGATAGAAAATGGAATTGAATTGAAACAACAATTTGGACTGTACTGAAATTCAAGGGTTTCTTTTATGTTGTTAACGCCTTAACGGTAAGTCGGTAGTAATTTCTTTTTATTTTACACTAATTAAATAATTAATATTGTTTTAAAACTGATTGATAAACTAGTATACTATTTTTATCAATAAAATTTGAAATTTCCCTTTTTTTTAAATGAGTTAATTGCTAATAACTTTACCATTTAGTGTTTTTAGTGGAGATCAATCTTAAGATAAGCGACCTTATGCAAAGTTTCCTCGGGTACACTCGAATAAGCCCAAAATACGTTGAAAGGATTTGTGTTGGTCTGTAGGGCCAGTCTACAACCTATATGGGTTTTCATCGACGTTCGATTGAGTCGGGGTATTACAAGTGATAACTGGTATCTGAAAAACTCCAACAGAGGATGTTGCATTCTTAAGTGGGGTTGAGTGTGATACATTGAGTTGAGCTTTAAAAATGGTTGATCGACAATCCATATCAACAAGTTAAACTTGCTTGGTGGAAGCAATTCAAGGACAAGTGACCTCTTGAAAAGATTTTTTTAATGCACACAAGTAAAGCCAAAATGCGTTGAAAGGACTTATGTTAGTCTGAGGGGCCAATCTATACCCTCAATGGGTAATCATCGATGGTCTGATTGGACGTGAGTGTTAAAATCAGTTGAACATCAATAATTTCAAAACTTTAATCTTGAAAATGAAGATAATTCCAATGATATTCACATACATAAACACATTTGGGCAATTATATTTTGGAGATAATCACCGTGTCAAGTTATTTAAACGACTTAAATTACGAATCAAATTGGTTCAACTCAATATTTAATTACGATATGGAGTATAGCCGGCAAGCGGATAATAATGTTGATTTTTTTAAATTGATTACTTATTTAAAAAATATAAACAAAACAATGAAATCAAATAAATTTAAGCATTAAATCTTAATCAAAACAAATTATGATATAGCTAATCTTGTATGATTATATAATTACATTTCTCCTTTTATTTCTTTCATTGAACTTCTATAGTACTTTTCATAAACCTTTCATTCATGAATATTTTTGATCTCCCCCAAGAGTTAGCATCCCTTTCAACAACCCTACATCTACAAATGTTTTACGTAGAGTTTTATACTTATATCCATTTATGGTTGTTTTGCAAATTATTTCACATACAACTAATATATGCATAACGTGTAGCCTAAGTGCTTCTTTAGTTACTGATTTGAAGTACCTTTTATACCCATTTATGGTTGTTTTGCAAATTGTATGAATTGAGAAAGCTAGAAGAGGAGAGCCATACTACAATGTTGAGGGAACTACAGGATCGTTCGCATTCTTATTCACACTACATACAATACATTCAATTCCATATGATCCATTCCCATATAGAGTATCCTAAAACAAAACTGAGGCAGGTGGAATAGCATCATCCAACATAAAACTACTACAATACCATTTTGATAGCAAAACTTGAAAACTTTGGTGATAACATCTGACTCCAAACATTTTTACAAGATCCGGCAAACTGATGTCAAAAATGTTGGTACAACAATTATGCCGGAGGAATCTGATAGGCAGATTGCACTTTCTTTTCCAACATAGAAACATATTTATCAAGCATCGAAATTACAGCTTCGAATTCTGTCACCTGTTGATCTATAGCATCAATCTGTTGAGTGTACTCTTCAAAGCTACCACTCTTGCGCTTTAACTGCTCCACAAATACCCTCAAACCAGAAGCAACGTCACCATAACTACTGTACTCTTCTGCCACCCTGAGATTCATTTTCTCCAAAAGTTCAAGTAGGTTGTTTGTGCCCTGCAGCATTTCAACCATTTTTCAACTGTTAGGTTTGGCACCATACGCAAAAAAGAAAGTACTTTACTATTCTGACCAAAAATTATCCTCCTCTTATTAACTAAACACTACATTCTCACCACCACTTCTAATTTTGGATTTCAAAAAGAAAACTTCTCTAACTAAATAATTCTTAGACGACACTACTCAGTACGATTTAAGATCAAAATTTTGTCGTCAAGATTTACAAGATTTGATCATGGCCTAGTGTTTAAAATTTATTAATACTCTCTCGAACTTGGTCATCCATTTCCAAGTACGCAAAATCCCTCTGTAAAAGTCCCATTGCCTTTTTTGGTTTGGATTATAAGAGACTAGAGCAAAATGAATTACCGAATCATATGAGCTTTTTTTTTTTTGCAAAAAAAGGTCAATTGACACAGAATTATTTTCTATTGCAAAGGTAAGGTTGCATACAACCAATCCTATTACCCGGCAAAGCATCAGGACAGTGAAACGTTGTGGTATATTAGAGTAAACTGAACTCATATTGTAACAAGTAACAACCAAATCTAAAGGGTATACACTAGCCAAGACGAAGGCGCAAATTTTATACTTCATCTCTGACCTGACACATTCTCAACTAATCAATAGTATACTCCTAAAACTTGCACCTTTAAGCTGTTAGTTTTTTCTAATCCACGAAAACAAATATTACAATCCATTGATCCAGGGTGTGTTCTCTTCAGCTGATTTTTGCCAAATCTTTCGTTATTTCTCCTTGGATCCAGCAATGTCTAGCTCATATCAATTATTTTATTCAAATAATTCAACACAACTTAGTCTATAATTAGCGCGTTCAAACTCCAACTGATCAAGGAATAAATCCAGAAATTACTCAAATCAATTCAAACCTCGAACTTTAAACAAAAAAAATCATACGATCATCAACAATGCTAACAATATCAATCCATAAACTTGAAAATTACTTAGACTAGGCAAATTAAACTACAACAATTTGATAAACCCTAGATCAGAAAAAACAAAATTAAAAACCTGAAAAATCGATTAATTACTTCAAATTCATTCTACAATGATCATATGACGTTAATTGGAAAAAAAAAGAGCAGAAACATCAACCTGAAGCTCAGACTTGATCATGGTGGAAACTCCATTGAAGAGATCGTCAAGAGCATCGGCAAGTTCGTCAGATTGATGGTGTTGCTGTTGTTCATTGCTGACCTCTTTTTCCGACATTTTTTGTGAATTTGAGCTTTGTGATTGGAGTTTTCTGATACAGAATGGGAGGAGACTGGAGTGTGTGTGGTAGATGGAAAGTTATGGCAAGTCGAAATTTAAAATTTAAGAATAAGATTGTATGAGCTTGTCAAAACTCTTAACAATGTGACTTTAAAAATTTTCGTATGGATCAATTTTCGATCCCTAAATTTTAGATTTTAGATTAAGTTAAAAGCTTGATTTGAATGAGCTCGATTTGCACACAACGATGTAAATGATGCTTAAAAGTTATTATATTTATCATGTATGTAGTTATATTATCAATTTAGTAATTATTTTGTTTTTTATATTTTTGTTTACACCTATTATTGTTTGTAGATATTGATGAACTGCAATAAAAATACATTGTTTATTAACAGTTTGCTTTCATTATAAATAGACTAATTTGTGTAACAAGCTTGTTACTTATATTATACTAAACAAATAAAAATTACCATATTTAGTTGCTTAATTACAAGTATCAGTCTATCCTTATATTTACCTTGTGCCGAACAAGTATATAAACAACCAGCCTCATAAGACATCATATTCATCTCTCTGAGGGATCTCTCTCAATCTTTCAAGTTTAAACCATTAAAACTTAATTAAACTAAAAGATCAAAATGAGCTAATCAGATCAGAGAGAATGATTTGCCTACATGGAGTTGAAACATAAAAAAAATTCCTACTATGGTGCTCACTTAAAAATATTTCCCAAAATGATGATCATATTACTAAGCTATTTTAATTTTGCGTTGGAGTCTTCAAAGCTTATTGTGAACCAAAAGACTAATAGGTCTAAGTAGAATTAATAAAGAAAATAATACCCTCTTAAGTCCTCACTAAAATTTATTTTCTAAAATAGTTTTTATAGAGGAAAAAAATTTAACCAATTTATCTTAATTTGATTTGAAAATTTCAAACATAAATTTAGACCGACAAATTGGTGTATACATATTATAGCATGTTATACATAGAATTAATTATGATATAATAATATTGATACAAAATCGCAACAAAGAATTAAAAGTCAGTTTTTTCCTTTAGATATGTTTAAAAATATCATTTAATTAAGGCAAAATTATAAAAAACTATCTAATATATACCCCATTTTGTAAAAACTACCTTATGTAAAAATTTTTGCAAAAAACTACCTTATATAATACAATTGTTTGCAAAACACTACCTTATAACGGTTTGTGGCCTTTGACCGCTAACTTTAACCATTAACCCGCATGTGACACTCACGTGATGCTTTAATCTATTCACTTCTTCATTGCAGTTCAGTCCATTCTAACTAACTATCCGTACAAGCAATCGTCCTCAATAATCATTCAAATCACAATATATATTATATACACATCAGTATTCGGTACAGCTAGTATCATTTACAAATCTATCATCTTAATTTTTTAATTCTAATACGTACTAATCTAATTTGATTAGTAGTAATTAATCATGGAACCAGATAAACTCTAAAATCTCTGTATCCGCAAAAAATCAAATATATAAACCAAATATTATATTCAATACCAATGCTCAACTCCGAGATGAAACGACGATGTTTTTCATCTCCTTTTTAGGCGAAGTAGGGAGCCTTGAAGAAAAATTCCGAAGAGGATATTCATCGAGATGCGAGTCATCGTCTTCGAAATTAAGAGCATAACTCAGCGGGTCGTACTTGAACTCGACCGAGTTAGAACGGTGATTTTTTCCATTTTTTGCAGAGAAAATAGTAGCGCAAAGTTCTTTGATATGAGGAAGCTCAGATTTGATCAAGGAAGATAAGGTATGACGATTGTTGGAATGTTCTAGAACCTTCTTGACGTCGTCTTCTTCAGAATCGCTGAAACTGCAACAAGAAGCACATAATATATTAAGCTTGTTTTTCAAGGAGAGTGATGAGTGTTGCCTGTTGGAATCCATTGATGAAAGATAATGAAAAGGAGATGTTGATTTGATTTGATTTGATTTTGAGAGAATAAGAGTATGTGTTGTTGGAGTGTGATTGAGTGAGTTTGGTGAGGATGAAGAGTGGGGAGAGGTAGGGATGCAGGCGAGGCGGGTCTAATAGGAGACCCGCCCCATCCCCGTCCCATCGGGGTGGAAATGGGTCCCGGTTTAATGGGTCATGGGGCGAGTACGGGTATAAAATTCATACCCACCGCGGGGATGGGGATGGGGATGGGTTTTAGGTGATACCCGCCCCATCTCCGCCCCGCCCCCCCCCCCCCCCCCCCCCCTCAAAGGACATGTATTTTTGTTTTAGACATGTATTTTTGTTTTAGGGGATGGGGATAGTAATGAGATTATTCTGGATTGATTTACTTTGGATGATTTTGAGTTGATGTTGAAATACTTTTGTTTTAGGCATGTATTTTTGTTTGAGACTTTGGTTATGTGTTTGTTTGAGACTTTGGATATGTAATTGTTTGAGACTTTGGATGGGTGGTGGGCGGGGATGGTTTTAGGTACAAACCCATCGGGGCGGGGACGGGAAAAAAAATTATACCCACCGCGGTGATGGGGATGGGCACGGGTATTGCATTAAGAGATGGGGATGGGGATGGGAATTCCAATACCCGCCCCGCCCCGTTTGCATCCCTAGGGAGAGGAGATAGTCAGTTAGAATGGACTGAACTGCAATGAAGAAGAAGTGAATAGATTAAAGCATCACATGAGTATCACATGCGGGTCAATGATTAAAGTTAGCGGTCAAAGGCCACAAACTGTTATAAGGTAGTGTTTTGCAAACAATTGTATTGTATAAGATAGTTTTTTTACAAAATGGGGTATATATTAGGTAGTTTTTTTATAATTTTACCTTTAATTAAATGGGTTAGGGAAATTTAGAAAAAAAAGTTAGGATTGCATAGGTAAAATATGTAGGACGACGTTAAGCAATTCACTTATTTATTTACTTTATTAAAAAAAAATTGTTTCCAATAAAAACAAGGAAAATTTGATAAAAATACCAATTATTATTTATCTACTTTAAACAATTTATAGTAGTGATTAACTCAAAATAATCTATAAGAAGTAATATTCTCAAAATATTCCGAATAATTTTTCTAGTATAACAATAGAGAGCATATTTAAAAGATACATAAATATTGGGTCATTATGAGAAAGGGTACACCAATTGGAAAAGTAATTTTAAATTAACCAATACTAAGAATTGTTTTGAAGAGCATAGTTAAAACTGTTATTAAATTTTTCTAAAAATAAATCAATGTCCAACAATAATATTATATCCAAATATTCATTATAGCTTTTCTTCTTTAGTTTTTAATGTTAGTTCACTCATATCGATCAAAGTCTCAAATGCATCAAGTATTTGTGGCTAGCTATAGAAATATCAAGAGAAGCCATTTTTTTATCGCAAATCCAAGATACTTTCAAAGAATCTTGAATCCTTAAAAAAATATGTCAATAATTGTTTTTGCTCACATTGAAGTTTGGAAGTTCCAAACCAAAAATAAGATAGTTTAGTGTGAAACATCACCTACATGAATACTACTTTGAGAAATTTTTTTTAACAAACACCAAAATAAGAATTAATTTTTTTTTTCTTTACAGACACTATATAGGCAAATAAGAACAGTTTTTTTTTTTTATAAAAAGTGGTAATATATAAATACGGCAAAAAGGTAATTTTACAACTGTTTTGTCTCCAACAAAAGCTTTAGTTACTCAGGCGTGAAACCCTTCTACAAATAAACATTTATCTTCATAGCTATTCTTTCGTGATTAAAACTACCTTGTGCTAAACATTGATCAAGTAACATAATCGTCCTTCTCTTCCATTGACAAAATTGATACTTCTTCCCAAAACAAACCCAGCAAAACCAAACCCACAATCACCTTCTCCATTTCTCGCACTCTTCCTTCCCTTCTCTTTCTCTGTCCTAATCGCCATCGCCATCACCATCACCATCACCATAATTATCGTCGTCGTCGTCAACAAGGACGACAATCGGGCATTTTTGAGAATGTTATCTGAACTTAATCTAGGGGTTTTTTGATTTCATATTAGTTTTCCTAAATTAAAATGGGTATTAAGATTTTTTTATTGAAGAATTTTGATGACGTACCATTTTCGCTTTACAAAGATTAAACTGTTGTTGGAGGTGTTGTTCGAATGCTGATTTTACTGGTATGTTGGTTTTATTTATCTTGTTACATTTTATTTTTTTGATTCATTTATGATTTTATTTTATGTTAATTGCGAAATATTGGAGAAAGTTTAACAATTGTTTCAGATTATAGCGCTGATTATAGTTGATGGATTTAGAATAAGTTTTTTATTTAATTGTTGCCGTTAATTTGTGCAACGTTGTATATTGCATATAGGAGTTGGAATTCAATGACGGTGTTCATATTCAAAATTCGAATTTTAGCATTGGCCCAATATGATATTGTATTGCTTGTTGATGTTTTCGTCCTAGTAGTGATAGATGAAACTGATTTTTGGTTAGAGGTAATATGGAAGGAATGTTAGTTGAGTGGACAAATAATATGAATTGTTGGGGCACTATGTTTTGAAATAGATAGGATGATGGGCTTCATGTTTGTTGCATTATGTCACCAATCATGTGAGAGTTTTTGGGCATAACTGCAATGTTGCCACTAAATTGAAACCTAGGAATTATTAAGTGATTGATTCTCATGATCTGCGTTGGCATTATCTTTATGCCAAAGGGATGAGTTTGATTACTTAATTAGTGATATGAACTTGGATTGAAGATTTAGCTCCATTGTGTTCTGGGAACAGAGGGTTTTACACCCCTAGCTTTGGGTTTGCACTTCTTTCTTGAGGGATATATCATTGTTAAGAAAGATTTTCTGTACATCTTGTTGCTATAATTGGATCCCAAAGTTCTTATCGATTTCTTAATATGCTATTCATTAGAATTACGTAGAAAATATATATATATATATATATATATATATATATATATATATATATATATATATATATATATATATATATATATATATATATATAATCCTTATTATTAAGAAACCAGTGAACGAATGGTATGGTCAAGGTATGATGAAGGGATGACTTAAGGTTAAACATTTTCTCTAGTTGTGGGGTTTGATATGTCTTTTAGACTTTAGTATAAAGTGACTTCATGATGTTCAGCTCAAGGGGTTATCAAGAATTATTGGAATGGATTTTAAAGAGGGAGAATTTATGGATTTTTTACTGATGGATTTTTTCATGATAATTGCTATGCTAATTTATATAATGGTTGATAGGCAATAGAATTTGCTAGCTCCAAAATCAAATTACTTTATTGGATTTTTAGGGTTGGAATCTTGATTTCTTGTTTGATAAGTGGTTTTTAAAATTGACTAGTATAGTGTCTTGTTTTAAGTGATATTGTTTATGTTAGCTATCTAATGCTAGGTTAATCTATATAGTTAATGATAGACAATTACATTTGTTTTTTCATCAAGCTCTAAACACGAGAGAAATGATCGTTCCGATTCTCGATCAAAAAGGATGTTCTAGATTTTGGTTGAATTAGTGCACCATACTTGAATTTATTATCAAATGTTTTTATCATGTAGCTTTATTAGATTAGAAAAATTCCTATTTATCTGAAATTGAAAGGAAGTTTTCCACTAAGGGTTAATCGAAGATAACCACTTTGTTTCTACAAGGGTAAGGTTGCATGTAGTAGACTTTCAAGTGGGTGCCATTAATGACATAAGGGTAAGGAAATGTATAATATCATGAGAGCTAAGTTGGTGAAATAGTATCAGCAATGCTGTAAAAATGTGATTAAACTAGTCTATTTTCGGAGTCCTTGGACACAATCTTAGTCTTGATTGTTGCGGAATGAACAAGGTTAATTATTTTTGAAATTTTTGATATTAGTAGAAAGATTATTTAGGTTAACAAAAAATAAACCAACTCAAAATGGAAAATGAGAACATTGTTTAGGAACACAGGGAGACTAAATTTTTGTTGGAGGTGTGTTAGATACGAGTAATTAAACATAGCCAAGATCAATGGTGTGTTGAAGTAATGATAGAGATAATTGGTGCTCTGACATAAAATTGGAAAATTGCTTATAACAGGAAATTTTGGGCAACTTTGAACTATAACCTTGTGAAATGTTGCTTATAATTAGAGGGTTTGAACGTGTAAACCCCCTTATAGCACTTTTGTAGGCTATCCATTTTCACTAATCTCACACCATAGCATAGATTTGAATTGAAGGTTTCATACATGAGTTAGTTATGGATAATTGGACATAGCTAAGTTCATTGGTGTTTTGAAATAATGATATATTTTACCTGAAATTGGCAAAATGCTTATACTAGAAATTTTGGCCATTTTTAAATACATGCTTGCTTCTTGAAGGTTTGAACCATTGACTCCTCCTTGTAGCACTCTTGCAAGCTATTAATTTTACTAGTCTCACAATCCCTATACATATATTTTCCTATAACATGTTGATTGGACTAACCTAAGTGGATTGTAGGCAAGTTTTAGCATGTTCATTTATTAAAGCATTTACGCACCTTTATCTATACCACACATCCCAAGAAAACTAAAGCATAAAGCGTGGAAACCTCAGAACATGAAGTAGTAATATTTGTTCTTGTTAAGGGGGAGTTTCAAAAGAGGGAAGGTTTGTATTAGTGTAATATGGTCTCTGTGTAATCCTATGGCTTATACAAAAGGTAGCTTACACATTATATTCTCTTGTATAATGGTTATCTAGTTCGCAATTTAAGTATTTTATATATAGCCTCATCTAATCAACCCATTCCTAGGAATAGCATGAATTGGTCAAACTATTGATTTTCTCACCAATGTAATTCTTTAAACTTTGGATGCCATGTTATCTTTTTAAATTAATGTCTTCTTAAAGAAAGAAGACATTAATTAATTAAGAAAGAGGGAAGTTGAAAAAAGTAAAAATTGAGAAAGTTTTGAGGAAAAAAGAAATTAAAAGTAGGTATTGAAGAAAAGAAATTTGAAAGAAGAAACCTAGATGACAAAAGAAGATACAAAATTGAAGAAGCTATAAGAAGAGAAAAAAAAAGCTGAAGAGTCTAGAAAACAACTTTTTTCATCTGATTGTTATATGAAGAATTATTTAAAAATGTTACTCCTTATAGAAAACCAAAAGCGCGTAAAGTTTAAAGATACAAAATTTCATTTTGCAGCATGTTTTTTTCATTCTTTTTGTGTACTTTTAGGGTGTGTTTGGTATCTTTTTTTTAAGGGTTGGAAACAGAAACAAATAAAGAAAATCGTTACTTAGTGTTTGTTTTAACTACCTGGGAAGCGTTTACATTACCATGTGGCATTCCATTCCATTACTTTGTTTCTTCTCTAAGTTTTGTTGTAACAAATACTGTTACTTAGACTTTGACCATTGATGACTCACCACCAAGCTCCGAATGCCATCATCAAGATCTCTCTTTTTCTCTCTCCTCTATTATACTTTAAATTTTAACTTACTACCATAATGAACCATGCTTATTTTCTCTCTAAGTTGAAATTTTCAACTCACCTCCATAATCAAACATTTCTTTTTTCTCTCTCCTCTGTGATGAAGAAAATTTACAGCTAAGAAGGGATGGTGTGACAAGTCTTGATGTTGTAATAGTCTTGTTGGCAAGAGTAATTTTATAGAGATTTGTCTGACTTTTTTGTAATTTATGGAATGACTTTTTAGATTTTTTTAAATTTTGGATTGATTTTTGGAGGTTTTATTGAATGTACTATAATCTTATTGGTTGGATATAGATAAGAAATGGAAGAATAGACACTTGAAAAACAGAGGAGCAATGTGGAGAGTATAGAATAAGTGGATCCATTTTATTGTTATACCAAACACTTATCAAAAGTAATGTCAACTATTTACTTTACTCCCTTTTATTCTATTCCATTCCATTCCGTTTACGGTGTTGATACCAAACAAACCCTTAATCCTTTAGAAGTATGATAGATATCTGAAAAAAACACTGGGAACAAAGATCCATAATAATTAAATTTATATTATATGATCTTGATATGCTTTGCCACTGGTCCATACTATTCAGGAGGCCTATGTGGAGCTGCAATTTTGATATACATGGTGGGGTTGGTGTTGTCTTTTTAGTTGGATTTCTATAATTATGGTTTTACTAATAAAAATACTTGCTGCATACTTCTTTTTTTCTTTTCAGTTGTAATGTTTGCTTTTGTTTCGTTATACCGTATCATCAAAAGTTTTTCTTTGCAAGCTGAAGCTGGCAGGTAAAATTATGAAACATATGGTCCTTTGGCTTTGTCGGTCATCTCAATGCGTAGTATGCTGTACATTGAAAATGTGTTTTTTCAATAAAAGATTATACCTTGCTGCCTGCTGGTGAATGAAATTTTTTCTTTCTTGTTGTACCAAATTTCAAACTTAGTTAAATATTTGGTTCTGGTGCTTTATCTCACCTATGTTCTCAAACTAATATCTTACAATTTGTAGGTTTGATGGCTTTGACCTTTCAAATGCACTAAAATAAGCATATTGCGATGAGTATGGAATTGAAAAGTTTGTTCCTGAAATTTGATAGACTTTCTCCTTCTAATTGTGTGAGTGTGAGTGATCCAGATGAGAAGGAAATCAGTGATAACGATGATAATGATTGCAACCATAAGCATTGCAGACGGGAGACGATGTCTCATGCCTTGGAGATAGATTCTTTAGAACAAACTTTGACACAACCCTACAGAAAGCGCAACCGGGCATTTGAAAATGGGCAGAGTAAATTTGAAAAGAGGAGAAATGCTGGAGTAAATTTCTCTCGGTTCTCTGGTGAGCACGGCTCTGGCAGAGGACGGGGTAGAAATTTCCAACGAGACTCACGATTTGGTTCATTTGATGTTGCTTCTCAGATGATTCTTCCTGGATCCATTCAACCTGCTATGTTTGCTGGCAGAGGATTGCCTAATGTATCAAATGCACAAAGTGCACCTTGGAGTGGTTTTGGACTGCTTCCTGCAATTCCAAATGGAGCAATAGATGCTGTTAATCCTCTTGGGCCGCCGGGAATGTTTAGACCACAATTGAATCCTCTGTTTAACATGGATGTTCAGCGTCAGCACTGTAGGGACTTTGAGGAACGAGGATTTTGTTTGAGAGGTGATATGTGTCCAATGGAGCATGGTGTTAATCATATTGTTGTTGACGATGTGCAGGTAAGTTTAACATTGAATTCTGTAGCAACTTTCAGATCATTGCTTGTTTATGACACCATTGCTCATTTTGGCAACTGCATAATATATATTATCTAAATAGATTGGTCCTCACTTATATTTTGAACTGAAGAACTCTCTCTCTTCTCTGGTTAGTGGGGGTGATGGATGGGATTGGAGTGAATTTCAGCGCATTTTCCCTTTATTTAAAGTTGCTTGTAGCTTCTTTGGAGTTTATATTTTTTTCTGGAGATTTTTAGTTAGGTCTGTTAAATGGTACGAATGAACTTTTGTTATTAAGTAGTAACATGATTCCTTATATTACCTCTCATTATAGTCATTATTGTTGTGAGTTGAATGGTATTTCTATAAATAATGTTTTTGATGATCTATAGTGTGGTTTCCTGTTTTGTGTTATCATTCCTGCATCTTGAACTTATGGCTTCTCTGTAATGGAAATTATGGAATGGATTTGAGGCCATTATAAGGTTATGGAACTTTGTCCCACATCAGTTGTATGGACAACTAATGTCGTGTTTAAAGTAAATGGGCTCTCTTACCTACTAGGCTAGTGTTTCGGGTGAGTTCTCTTGTTTATTCCATAACATTCTCACATGAAACTTTTCTATATTTTAGCCCTTTTCTAGTGCTCTTTTTTCATGTAGCATAGTAATTTCCCCTTTCAGATAAATTAATACTAACATAAGCATTCTTAAAATTTATGGTGAGGTTTTTTAATATTTATCACAGCATGTAACTCTGCATATTGCTGGATTGTTCTTCCCCAGGCAGGCACACATTTGTGATCGCAGAAACTTCGCGGCTAGTGGTGTATTCAATTTTAACCAAAAACTAATAAATTTGCATGTGTGTTCTAATTCTAAACAAACATGCAGAGTTGATCATAGTATATAACGCTCGTCACTATTCAATAATATAATTTCCCAAAAGAAAATTCATTTGATCTTTTGATTGTCAATTGTTTTGGTTTTCTGGCATCTGAATCTTTTCCTTCTAATTTTGCAGAGCTTATCGCAATTTAATCTTCCGGTTTCTCTTTCTTGTGGGCATGGACTGAGTAAATCTACTGGAAGTGGTTTTATTCCATCACCTGGTGTTTCTTCAGGTATATTGATGAACAATCAAGGATTACATAGTAGAACAAGCATGTTTGCTGTGGATGATGAGAGCTTAGTTGGTGCTGCTAATGCTAGTGGAGCTGATGTGTATGACCCTGATCAGCCATTGTGGAGTAATGATGGTCATGAAACATCAAAATTGCTTAGATTTCAACCAATACACTTTGATGAATCTGATCCCTCTGTTGACACTGACCTGTCTGATAATATGATCCGTAGTAGTGGGACATACATGGGTTCACAAAGCACAAGTTCATCTGTTCGGGAAGAAATTACTCATTCAAAGAATAAGATGGAACTGAATGAGAACATCGACTCCAAGATAAAGCCAACAGAGTATCCAGAAAGTAAATCAGAAGACACTTGTGAAGCACCAAGTGTCTCTCAAGGGACTTGTCAACTAGCCAAGCAAAACAATGGAGGGTCATTTGGTGCTAACGTTAGAAAACCTTCCCAAAAGGCACAACACACTTTATTTGCGAATTGCATTCCACTCAAAGACAACAAAAAAGAAAACCTTTTTGCTCATTTTAGAAAATTTGGAAAAATAATTGATATTTACATCCCTGTGAATAGTGAACGAGCTTTTGTGCAATTCTCCGAAAGGGAAGAGGCAGAGAAAGCGCTGAAGGCACCTGATGCTGTAATGGGCAGTCGTTTCATCAAGTTATGGTGGGCAAATAGGGATACTGTACGTGTACCTGATGAGGGTACAAACAGTGGCAATAATGTGACAATGCCCCTAGGTATGTCTCATGTGACTGGTACAAATAAAGGAAAAAATAATCTCCAACGTGCTGCGTCTAAACCTCCTAATGGCCTTGTGACTGCTGGCAATGACTTAAAACCCGTCGCTGCAAATAGTCCTAAGACTCCACCTTCAGCTCTGAAAAGGATGAAAAACTTGGAGGTTTTGAAGGAGCTCCGTAAAAAACAGGAGATGCTGGAACAGAAGTTTTGGGCATTTTACCAAGAGTTGGAGGATAAACTTGCAAAACAAGTAAGTGTTGCTCATATGATGTTAGTATTACATCCTTTGTCTAATTATCGCTCTTGCAATTTTCTTTATGTTTCTCTTTCTTAAGAAATTTAGCTTGATCCTACGGTTATTTTAGTATGTGTCCAACATGAGCCAACATGAGTAATACTATCATGATACATTGCAAATTCGCATACGCTATTGATGCATGAATATTAATTTGAGTTGAATGCCCCAGTGATTATTAGTATAGCAAGAGAGAAAAAACTTAAAAACTTTTTGCAATGACCTGATATTTGGATTTACAAAGGGTAAAATAGTAATTGTCATATTAGGAAAGACTTGGGGAATAAGTTAGGATTAAGAAGTAGCTTATTATAAATAAGGGGGAATTAGGGAGTTATGAAAATCATGAAAATTGTTAAAATTTGGTGGGTGAGTTAATTCTCATTTTAGGAGATGTCAAACTTCTCGAAGTGCTTGATTTATCTTTTCTTATATTGCAATCTGATCATCCTTTAATCATACATTTTATTATAATTTCACTTTTGTCATTTTATTATTTTAATCCTCAATTTACTTTTTAGTCAATTAATCAATTTGTAGCACTTTTATTATTCATTGTGGATGCTCTCTTCTCATTGGATCATTTTGACACCATGTTTACAATTTTATTGAAAACATCCAAGAGACTGGAACATACCATTTTAGAATATAAAGTGTAACTATAGGGAAGCTCTTAGATTCACCAGGTGCTTTTTAGCTTGTATAGTATGGAGGATTCGGATGGGAAATAAAAAAGGGGAATTTTTTTGTATTTAGTTAAAAAAATTAACGGGGTATTAATGGAAATGAAAGGAATGGATGGGAAATAAGCTTGCAAAAAAAAAGGATGATTTTATTGGATGTAAGTAGCGCTGTTTCTTTTATGAGTAGCTAATCGGGCATATGAATCCTTTTAATTTCTTCTATTGTACCTTATGTGATACCAATACATAATACAATAACTTTCTTTTACATTCCTTTCTCCTCTTTGTTTTCTTAACAGAAAAGACCACACAAGCTGTACGTAAAACGTCATATGCTATGCTTATGAACCTCTAGGATGTCTGTGAAACTGGAAAATCTTGATAGAAATTTAGTGTACACACAACAAAATGCTCAAGCCTTAATCTCAAAAGATTTGGGAATAGAAAGTTAGTGTATAGTAAGTTGGTAATATCTAAATTGTTTTGAATAAAGTGTTCAAGTCTCAAGGAGGTTATGATTATTAGGAGTAGAGTATACAAATGATTGTTTATGACATATTGCAACTTAATGTTTGATACCATTATGTCATTTTTGCAGGCTACAGGAGTGAAGGGTCAAGTTTCATCTGGACATCCTGCAACTAAGCAAAAAGTTGGAACGTCAGTTGATGGGCTAAAAAATGCAAATCCAAAGTCTGTAGACTCTGATGTTTGTGGTCAGTCACTGCAGGTTGACTAGGCAGCAGATAAGATGGTTACCGTGGAGAATTTAACATCTCCGAGATTCAGAACAAATTCAGCTGGTTCACAGCCGGTTTCTCCAAAGTTGAAGCATGCTGTTCGTCCAATGGCAATTTCAGCAACTTCTTTTGCTAAGAATAGATATACATTGGATAACAGGCCAACCACATTTAGAATCTGTGCACTTTTACCATTTAACTTGGCAAATGTGAGTACTGCATCCTCCTCTCTCCATTGGAAAAAGCTTGTGATGTGAATTTGCATTTGCCTATACCTCAAAAGGTTCAAATGTGCAGCTCACTGAAAGATGTGAACTAATGCTTCATTTTTTGAGGTTCCTTAATTAGAATTTGTTTTATCTTCAGCTAAATGACTCCTGGTCTTGTACACCCCTATCATGGGATTGCTCTTATATCCTTAAATGGGAAATATGAAAGCAACCTCCTGCTTCCAGTCCTAAACAGTTGTATGAAATCATGTGCCTAGTGATGCTACTGCCTAATTTAAACTGTTAATGGCCTCACATTCATTACTTATTTTTGGGTGTCTTTAGAAACCATTCATTTCCGTTGAGTTCCTGTATATCATGGCGGCATGGCTATCTCATCTTTGATTATTCATCGACTTTGATCATAAGTTTTGAGTTTTTGTAGTTTCTGATGTGTCCATAGTAGAATGAGATGAACCACCATTGAGTTTGAGCTGTCTATTCTTTGCAAGTTCTTTAGTCAGTGTAATTCATGTTGCTCTTCATGATTCCAGTGCATTGTGCTCTTTTACATTGGATAAGCATAAATATGACTCGTGACCTAATACTTTTACTTTGAGCCCTAAAAGTGGAGCACTACAATAAACCAAATAACGTTTTCATTTATCAAGTTTTCATATCAAGTTTGATACTAATATACTATTGATGATTTGTTGGTTACTTCTAAGCAATTGTTAGTTTCTATCAAATTTTCATTATTTTTTATAGTAAATTGCTATTTTTGAATAATTTATTTTCATATTAATGTAATTTTTATTTAGCAAGAAAAATCAACCATTGAAATCGCATATAAATTAGATCCAATGCTTTAGATTAAGCAGTTGGGTGGTTAGACGTTAGGGCTTTAGCGTTTTTCTGGTCAATTTTTGGATGATTTGATGTTGATTTCGGTTTCCAATTTTGTTTCTCTTCTCCGCTGTTTTTACAAGATAGCTTAGCATTAAAAGTGTCATCCTTTTGTGTACCAGGTTGCTGCTTTAAAGGAACACTTCTGAGTGCATGGTGCTGTATCCAATGTGGAGATAGAAGATTCTGATGAGGAAGAATGTCTCAAAGGCCACAGAGATTCCAAGGGAATGAAAATGTGCACTGCTCGTGTAAGCTTTGTGACTCGTCATGCTGCTGAAAGGGCATTTCTGAATGGTAAATCAGGGAAGGGATACAGTTTACGGTTTGCATGGGTACCTTCAAATATTCCCACTATCAGCCGAAGTAGTGGTGAAAGTTCTTCTGCTCTCAAAGGGACTCTAAATGCAGAAGTTCAATCCAAGGATAAGACGAAACATGATAAATCCCAGTCTGGATCAAATTTTTTAAGAAAGTGATTCTTCTCCATGCAAGTCATCAAATGAAGTAACTGATGACATCGAAAAGGATTCCGTTTTTGAAGTTCAATCCCCAAATAGATAAGCAAGTTATATACCCCTAGAAGCAGACAAAACCAGAAAATAGAGACTCGGAATTGCTGGAGGAAGAAGATAGCAACACGATGGTGATATGAAGATGGATGAAGATTTGAGAGTCAGTCCGGAATTTCTTGTTGAAGAGAAAGTTGCCTACGGTACATACTTATTGAGGGATGTTGATTTTGAACAAATTGTACAGCCAGGTAAACTGTAAAGTCTATTCGGATTTTCCTTACAAACTACCATATTTTCTTTTAGAAACGATGTAGATGGGCTCCCTAGAGTTTTTGGTGTTACTTCAGTTCATAGTTTATACCAATTTTGAGTTCACACAAGGATTGGTTAATTCAGTAGATAATTTATTCCAGTTTGTCTCTGCAGTTTTCGATATTTGTGTTATAGCAGAAGCGGTAGATGAGCAAATTACACGACGAGCAGCTGGTCATATTCTCAGCTTTCATGCTTCATCTTGCCTCTGCACCTTCGGCTGGGTCGAGTCTCACTGATGCATCTCAGGAGTCTCGGGAGCCTCTCGCGTATGGTTGGAGACTGGGAGGGGAAATTTGTACAAAATATTGGGTCTTATATTCGTACCACCTTAAATTCTCACAATAAACCTAATGTGTACCCAAAACTTCAAGCATTTCTATCAGTATGCTCCTTCACCACTAATTTTTGAGAAATCAACTTAATTTAATTGAAAATTTGAGGTTGTGAAGCAAATTAACAATGACTAAATCTATTATAGTATAGATTGTTCAATCATTGAAGGAAAGTCCAAGGGTGGTTAGCACTTCCAGATTTCAATTTCTGATACTTAAAAGACTTATATATAAATTATTAGGTGGGACACTGATAATTGAATCTCAAACTGCTACTAGTAATTGATTATTATTATATTAATATTTCATTTTTGGCATTTAGTAGGTGTTTATTATAATAAAAACAATAAAACTGAAATAACTTTTTATTTACATAAATAATAAGGAGAAAGAAATAAAAGGCTATGTGAGAATTAAATTCAAGATCATGCATGAAAATATAATTATTCCACTTGGAATGGTTAATTGTAATTATGTAAAATTCAACAAAAGGCTGAGAAAGAAAACAAAATTTAATGCCTTACGCCAATAAAGAAAACGGATGCCTATGCATTCTCGGCCATTAAAAAAAAATTCAACGTAGTTTAGACTCTTGAGTTATAACTATCTTTGTGATTATGAAATTGTAAATCACAAAACTAAAATTTATCCTCACAATAATTACACTAAAAAGAAAATGATACCTAGAATCATATCTAATTGTGGATATTATGATATTTTTTGTTCTCATTGCTTGAACAAAATATCAAAATTTTCCAACAAAACTATTTAATATCTACAAAGAATAATTTCCAAGATAAAAAATATATTTGGACTAAAAACAAAGAACACAAATCCTTATGAAACTGTCTCACAAATTCTTATAAAAACAGAGAACACAAATTCTTATAAAACAAAAACACATATGACCTAATAATACAAATTACTAGCATATAAACTTCTTGTTAAATGGTCGTTTCACCGAGAGACCGTCTCCCACAAGAAAGAAACAACAACTTCAAGTTTCAATACAAATGTTTGTATATTTACTTCTATTATAATCTAATATATACTTAAAAGAGTAGTTGAGGTAGAATATAAATTAAACAGTTTGACAAACTATATATAAACATAATCCTAACTGTTTTACTAACAACCAACACTGGTAGAATAGACACAAGTAGAGAGTTGTACAAAGGCAACTCCCTGTTTACATACTGAGCCACATGTGCTCTTATTGAACCTCTCCGGTCTCCAGTCTCGATTCTCATTCCATAAAATCAACCCATCTACATGCCTTTCCGACAAAGGGCAGTCTTTGCTCCGCTGTGCGATTGGGTTTAACTTCAATGGAGCATTTACCGTCTTTTCACTTTTCACTGGCTACGGAATTTTTCTTGATTAATGCATAGGCATCACTGTATATCGCCACTGCGTTTGAGAACACTGCAAGTACAATCATCAGAATGGCAAGGTATCTTTCTTTGCTTGCGGAAATGGCATACCGATCCCTGAAAAATTAACGCACAAGTTTACTTGGTTAGACGCTAAATAGGTCATAGGAGTATACGCTTTCATATGCATGAGAGGTTCTCCGCATGTGCCATATGCCCGATTGCATGGGCCCCAAAAAATAAGAGCCCTCGAAAACTAAATGACACTTCATTTATTTTTTTAAATTTACACCAAAACGCTTTTTTACGCACTCTTATGCATTTGTCAGATTTATTATATCTAAAGTTCTACACAACTATAATTACAAAAAGTTGATATTATGAAAAATATCTGACGAAATGAATAAAGCAAGATCCTTCGTGTATAATAGCCCCAATATATAAAATACCATAGAATGAAGAATATTGCAAAAGTTGCTTGGAGTGCAAGTGAAAATACGGAGGAAGTCTATAATGCTTTTGAAAATATTATATGACAACGTGAGAATGCAATAAAGGTATCTCATTGGGTCAACACATGTCCTAGAAAACTAGAAATGGCATCAAGAAAGCCGTATAATGATCTTAAACAGCCTATTTATATCCCTTAGTAGAAACACCTTATAGAATATGTGAGCAATTTGGCTTGAGTAAGAGGTTTTATCACTCCAAATATCATATTAGGACCTATAAAGTGTGTGGGAAAAGTTTTGAAGAATTCTCAACCGAGGCCTCAGATAGATCCAAATCACCCCATTTCAAAGGCTATAATACACGCTTTTTGAGCGTTCCGGCAAAATTTTATAGTAATTTTAGAATGCAAAATAGCTATCGTCAATACGTGCTGTAGAAAACCATAAATGACACCAAGAAAGTATAATGATCTCAAACAGCCAATTTATATGCCTTGGTAGACACATCTTATAGAATATGTGAGCAATTTGGCTGGAGTGAGGAGGTTTTATCACACCAAATATTATACTATGACCTACAAAAAATGCGGGAAAAGTGATGAAGAATTCTCAACCGAGGCCTAAGATAGATCGAGATTACCCCATTTCAAAGGCTATAATACACGCTTTTCGTGTGTTCCGAAAAAATTATATGGAAATTTCAGAATGCAATATAGGGTCAACACGTACCGTAGAAACAATAAATAACACCAAGAAAGCCATATAATGATCTTAACAGCCTACTTATATGCCTTGGTAGACAAATCTTATAGAATATATGAGCAATTTGGCTCGAGTAAGATTTTATCTCCCCAAATATCATAATAGGACCTATAAAGTATGTAGAAGTGTTTAAGAATTCCCAGCCGCGGCTTGAGATAGTTCCAAATTACCCAATTTCAAAGCTATAGTACACGCTTTTCGGGTGTTCCAAAATAATGTTGTGGTAATATTAGAATGCAATATAGACATCACCTTGGGTCAACACGTGGCGTAAAAAACAATAAATGACACCAAAAAAGCTACATAATGAGCTCAAACACCACCTTTTTGCTTTGCAAACACCTTATTGTATATATGAACAACTTCGGCTTTGATTAAGGAGGTTTAATTACCTCACCTACCCAAAAAGGTCCTAAGATAGATCCAAAGTTCTCCAATTCAAAGGCTATATATTATACTTTGATTTGGGGTGTTACTAAAAATTTTCTAACTATGTGAAAATGCCATATAAGAATCCCCATTAGGTCACCATGTACCCTAGAAAACTATAATTGACACTAAAAACACCACATATTGAGCTGTGTCTTGGTGGACACGCCTCATAGTATATGTGATCAATATCTCTTAGAGTCAAATCAGACCCACACCAAGCCACACAAACTTTTCTTTCTGATTTGTATTCCTTTCTCGTTCATATTGAAAGAAATTTTGTTCAATGTTAAAGGAGAGGAACTAATATACTACGACTAGACAAGGCAATATATGTCTCTTATAACAACATTCCATAATCCCCATGTCACTAATTGGCATTCACCTACGCAGGGTTTTAGGGGGTCGGATGTACTCAACCTTACCCTTGTTAGTAATAACAATTGACTCTTAGTAGCAAACATCATCGGCAACTCTAAGTAAATAAGAAGTGCAAATGATTTGATAAGCCATTTTAATTTAGTCTATTATAATCCGAAACAAAAAATATAAACCTTTGGCCCTATCGAAACAAGTTCAATGAAATGGATTATACATAAGAAGGTAATAAAATCAAGCAAACAATTCAACTATAGTCCTCATTCTATGGTAATCATTCGAAAACGATGTTTAGGTTGGGGCATGCCATCTATTACTTTTCAAGAGGAAAATCTATAATGGACACGGAATAAAATTAGCAAGTCAAATTAAATATGTATTTCTGCACTAGCAAAAAAAAAAAAAGGATTGCTTAAACATGTAAAAACAGTCGACTTTTTACAGTCCTAATGAATAAATACGCATGTACATAACTACGAAGTTTACTTCAGTGAGGATTCTATTTCTTTATTTGTCGGTCACATTTTAATAGGAAGTTTAGCAGAAAAGATAAATATTATAATCATAAGACTCGAACTTTTTTCCTTTGAAACGTGCGGGAATTTTAATCACGCTAATTCTTTGGGATTTTCAAGGATAAGTGAAAGAGGTACTCACTTTAAGGTAATCGAAGCGGGAAAGATGAATCCAAGACAAACTGCAGCGGTTGCTCCAGTGAATTGAAAAGCATCCCAGATGCTCGGTATGAAAGTTGCTCCAAGGAATATGAGAACCATAAGCACCGTGGTAATCAGTGAAAATCTCTTATTGCTGTTAACCAAAGGCTCTGATGAGGGGAAGCAAAGGCCGTCCATATTGAGCCTCAATGGGTAAAATACAATCGGGAAAACAAGCATCAGGTGTGCAGCATAACTGACACGAACAGCATCATTCAGAACGGCACCATATGGTATTCCAAGGTCAGTATCAAAATTTGCAAGGACATCATCCAGAGTTCCATCCCCGAACAGAAGAAACCCGAATAAACTTGTCATTACGTACACAGAAGAACAGAGACCAAGCGCTGCTCGAACAACAGGTTTGATTTGGCTAGAATCCTCGAGTTCATTGTCTATTGAGTGAACTGCATAATTTGAAATTGGCAAACCACATAAATCACAAATGAATTGATAATTTGAGAGGAAAAAATTCCTTTTAATTCGCTTTAAATTCAAAAATACGTAGCATATATACCATATTATTGTCATTACTCTGCAAATAAAAGTAGTAATTTGCATAAATATATTTGTATAGAGCAAAATACGATTTCGGCGATGGTAAAGTTCACAAAACAGATCTCGGTATTAATGTGTTGCAGTCAATGAGGCCTATCTTTCGGTCATGGTTATCTAAATAACCTTTATGATATGGTAGCGATACGGTGATGCAGCCTTGTTTTTTGCACTATGCCCCCTTGGACAATTCTAAAAATGATTTATTCATGTGCTTCGGTACAAGCTCATTTAATGGGACAAAGTTAAATGGTTTAACTTCAAGGGGATGAATACAGGTATGATCTCATGATGCAAAAGCGATACGAATCATTTCAAATAGAAAGTATACTCCAAATTCCCATACATCCTCTAATTTGAATCATTCTAAGTTCAGAAGATATTATGTGAAATCATTAAAATATTAAGTCTGTAAAAAAAATTTATAGTGTGACAAGAACATGCTAGACAAAAACGCTTCATGTTTGGAGAAAATAGACTGGTTCATATAAATATATGGAAAGACGAATTTCCAAAATAAGAAAGCAACAGGAACACCTTTTAAACCTCAAACAGGAAAATTTCTTCCTCTAACCAATATTATATACCGCCTGCACGCATCGACAAGAATGTGCAAGTCTTATTCGTAGAAAAAAATGTACAATTTCAAATGCAGGAGACTGAAAGCTCTATTTTCTATGCTTTTCGTTAATTTAGAAAATTCCAAGAAGTTGATTGTGGACATACCATTGTAGTGACAAATATATGCTGTGACAAGAACAGGTACGACAGTGAAGAGTTTCCAAAACGAGTTCAAATCAGTAATGTCAGGAAGTAATCTTGGCATCATCACAGTTCCGCTTATCAATTTGATAACGGCAATTCCGGCCATAATTACAAGAAATACAACAGCCAGTCCAACTGATAATGCAGATGTATATCTTAAAGAATCTGTAAAACATATGCAAATAAATCATAATGAGTACTCATCATGGAAAGCAAATAGAAATGAGAACAAAAAGAAGACATGGACCTTATAAGTGTTTATTTTCTATTGCTTAAACATGATTCGGTAATCTCCTTGTGAATCGAAAAAAGCAAATTATGGTAGGTTTTTTGGGCTATTCTTAGGCAAATTTGAGCGAATCTCGAATTTAAAAAATAAATTAGCTAGCGAATTACGATACATTGCCTATACATTCAGACAACAAGAACAACCTACTTAAACCAAAACCAAGGATTGCATAATGCACAATAAGTTTGAGATGGTCCCATTACTAAAAATTAGTACTCCTATCATATCATCCATCATATATATCTTCAATTTCTCAAATTGCTAAAATTGTTCTCCTAAATCATATAGCATCAAAAATCCCAGAACATTAATCCCAACAGATTGGAGTCGACTACATAAGCCAATACATGTCGAAATGGCTGTCCACATGATGTTCTCGCATAATATAAGTGATGATATAGCAACATGGTTTCTTAAAGCCTATAAAGCAACATGATTACCTCCATATAATCTAGGTTTTATCTCTAATTGGTTAGTATTATGAATACACGAAGCATGAATGTATGATGAACTAACCACACATTCCAATAGGCAATATATAACATAAGATTCAAAGAATGTCAAACAACAAAGCAACTACTCACCAATGCGCTTGAAGCAAGCCAAAGGAGCAAACACACAAATAGTTGTGATAAGAAGAACAAAGAACCGGCCATTCCACCAATGATCTCCAAACCAACCTTCCAATACACCAGCATGGTGAGTTCCACTGGAAGATGTTCCTGATAGCACATCACCTTCAAAAAATTCCCAAAGAAAAACACACCATCATTACACCATTACATCTCAATACAAACAAATCATGTCTTAAGTAAATTAAACCAACTAGTCACAACAAGAACAATGACAAAGCCTTAATCACAACAGATTGGTATCCGCTACATGGACCAATAAAAACTAACTCGGTCACACCAGAAACTAAGGGGTGTTCAAAACAGACCCGATGACCCGATCTTGTAACCAAATCCGATTTGACCCGACTTAAAAAATGATTTACAATTATATAAAAAATAATATTGACACAAAACCCGATTTCAAACCAAATAACCCAAAATCAAACCAATGATCCGAATGAACACCACTGCCAGCAACAAACAAAAGATTGGAATCTGCTACATCATCCACTAGAAACTAACTCAGTCACACCAACAATAAGAATTCTGAAGCCTTAATCCCAAAATATTTGGACCAACTACATGAAGCAATAGAAACTAACTCGGTCAACCAAGTAAAATAAATCAGAAAAATAAGTACAAAAAATACAATTGACTAGTAAGATTCCAGAAAGTATACCTATGATAATCATGTAAACTATAAGAACACCAATATTATTAACTAAAACAGAAACTTGCAGCAAAATTCTACCAACTTTTCCAAAAGCATCTCCCATAACATCACCATAAGATGAAGATTTTCCTGCCCTACTAAATTTCAGCAGCATATCAATTGATCTCTCAGTCAAAAAAGCCATAAAAATGATCATAAAAATCCCAAGACCAAGGCCTAAAATCTTCATAGTAGCTGGTAGAGCCATAATTCCAGCACCAATAATAGTAGTTGACAAATTAAAAACTGCCCCAGAAAATGAAGCACCATCAAATTCATCAAACCCAGATTCATCATGTCTTTTGGTGGGTAGTAAAGGGGCATTTTCATTCGGGATTTGCTTCCCTTTTCTTGTTTTCCTCCCTCTTTTAGACTCCATATTACCAATTGTCATTTTTTTTCTTCCTAGAAATAGAAACCCTTAAAACCTCAACTTTATTGGAGGAATAGAAGAGATCAAAATCAAATCTTTATTATTTTTATAGAACAAAATCCAATCTTTTTTGATGTTGAAGAAATCAATACAAGAAAAACACGATTTGGGTTTTGATTTTAATATCTGCGATTTAGTAATTCACGTGTAAAAACGATCAAAAATATCTTAATTATTTGAAAATAAGGGTTTTGAGAACAGAAGTGAAATTTTTTTGGTATCCAAGTGACTAAAATGGAGAAAAACAAATCAATCTGTTGCCAAACCCAAAAATGGTCGGAGTTAGGCCAGAAATTGAAGGGCAATTTTAGCAATAAAACCCAAAATTGTAGAGTAGAAGATAAGAATTATGGAGTAAAATAATGCAGTGAGACAAACGAGTACGCAAACTAATAGTTGTTTATCATACAACTATACTTCTATAATTGAAAAATTGTATTACTGTTTTTCTCTGTTTGTTTTATTTGGGTGTGTCCTATTTTGGATAAAATTTGAAAGGTTTGTTTGGTGAACACAAATTAATGGAGGTTATGCACATTGATGTCGCTTTCAAAAGTTCCTGTCTTTCACGTTGTTTTAGTTTTAATTAAAGAAAAAGTTTGGGTAGGTTGGCTCCGGTCACCTATTAACACTGGGGCATTCAATTCGAGATAGTGATCATTGATAAATATACTTATGGATCGGTTTATCAATATTGTCCTGACATTGATAACGGTAACTCTTAACCTTTTATGGGGAAGTGAACATTGAATACTGTTCACCAACTGAGTCGACTAGTATTGGTCTGTATTAGTTTTTAAGTATCTTTCTTATGTTAATCATGAGTAGTCTTGTGAGTTGTTGGTTATCTTGGTCTATCATCGGGTCAATTTCAGGTCATATGTTTCGGGTTGGTTCAAATCAGATCTTATGTTCACATTGATTTTCACATAATTTTAAATCCATTTTGAAGTTTAGTTCGGTTACAAGGTGATCTATTTTGAACACCTCAATCTTGATTTGTTCTCCCGGCAGGCATGTTGCTACTTTGTCCTGCAATCTCCATTAGTGTTCTTGTTCCTAGCCCATCCCCTTCACCCTCCCCTGTTGTACACTAGACAATACCAAAAGACACTACCGCTTTTTCTTCACTCGTCACCATTACTATCCAAAAAAGGCTCCTTCCATGACCACTAATCCCCATTATTGTTTGAAAAAATCTCATAATGTATCTTCGAATCTCCATTATTGCAAAAAAAACCTTCTTCTATAACCAGCAATCTCCATTGCCAAGTGATCTTATGAGCATAACAGTGCCAGCTTAGTCAAATTCATCTCAGTTACCAATTGCTTAAAATTAATTTAGTAATCTAAGTTAAATAATTAAATAATGTGATTTAAGACAGAAAAGATAAGATAATAGAAACATTATATGGTAATGATTTCCTACTTTACATATTCAACTAATGAAATAGGGGGTCCTCTTACATAAAAGTATAAAGTATATAGAAGTATATATATATCTATACAGTAAGGGTAACTCTTTCTATACATTACATACAAAACATTGTCTATCTATCAATACTATCATACTTTTCTGTTTCATTAATTTTGCTACATTTACATTGAAAAGTACTGACATCGTAAACTGCAGTGTAGCAAAATGAATGAGAGAAAGTAGTAACTATGTTCCAAGTACCAAGAATGTCGAGAATCATGAAAATTGACAAGGATGGTATCCTGAACTTCAGTTTCAAGAACGTGCTGGCCTTTGAGCTTCAAGATAGACTATCATACAATGATGTTTCAGTGGCTTCGAGTCAAAAGGCAGCCAGCGCCCAACAGCTGAATAGAAATTTCAATCCGTGTAAGCATGCTTGGCCGACTCAAATCTTTCAGTATCAAGGCTATTGCGTTCTTGTGTAAACATGCCACACAGAAGCTATCCGTCTTACACAACAATCAAGAGCATGGTGTGCCTGCCCGAGAGATTGTAGATGGCGGGGGAGAAATTAACGCAATTGTTCCTGTTCGCTTAGTTGAAGAAATATGGAGAGTCCAAAACTTCCTTCAGATCAAAGTCGCCTCGCTCCGGTAGAGGTGGGAAAGATAGTGTGGGAAACGATTGCTGAAAACTTTCCAACAACTGTGGTGTGTTCGAGAAAAAATAAGTGAAAAGGTAATCAGTAAAATACAATAAGCATCATTCTGAAAATGTCATGTAGATTATGTTAACTTCAGTTCCATGTTTCAACTATTTTGAAGCTTTTGTCCAAGTCCTAGGGCCGAATTCAATATAGTTACACAATTCATTATTAATACGTTTTTACTCAAATGACACCGGGTCATGGCTAGGGGTTTTCAATGGGCCGGGCCCCCATTTTGAGCCCTAATCCAGCCTGTTATTAGAAGGGTTTTGTAAGGGCAATGCCGTAAATGGACCAGGCCAAAACGGGCTTTACTGCAATTAAAATGGAGCGGACTGTAAAAGGGCTTAATAAGGGCTATAAAATGGAGCGGGCTCTACTCATGGCAGAACTGAGCTTAGATTCTCCCCCAAGTATAACAAGGGGGAGAACATCAAGAATTCTGAGACTTATGTTATTTTGCCTTTGTTCTCCAACCGGGGAGGTCTTCGAGGCTTGTACTTTATCGTCGTGATCTTTTGATTTGGAATAAAAACAGATGTTTGAACCAGAAAACCGACAGAGCTTTAGAAGACCTACATTTTCCAATATTGGTTGTTCGTATAGTTCAACAAACTTTTCGCGAAGTATTCTGTTCATCTGATCCACATCACATGCATGAGTCCAGTATGAATCATGAACACCTATAATTATAGAACATAGATGGTTAAGCAAAAACAACATTTCATTAACCTGATTTAAAAGTTAAGGTAAGCGGAAAAACCTGCAAAGTTTAAGCCAGCCTTTTTGCAAGCAACTGCAGTCATCATCATATGCGAACCATCTAGGGAGTGAACAAAATTTGGTGGAAACGCTGTTCTCTGCCGCTTAATCATAATCTGCAACAATGAAAGTATTTCAATAATTCAAGCCCATGAAAGATGAACGAGAAGTTACACGTTAACTACACTGAACCAATCAGTGTGCAAAAACGTCAATTGGGTAAGTTCAGGTTCATCAATCTAGCACTGCAGTGCTGGCAATTTCAACATTTCCATTGCTCGTGTTATTTCTTGGCTTTGGAGAAATATAACAGGTCATCTTTATAAATCTTCGTTCACAGATTTGACATTCATTTTTTATTTACCAACTACTAGTCAACTTTCAAATCAACGCTAGTCAGGTAAGTGTCAGTTCAGGTCAGGTCGATTTTTTTCTCGGACTTGATGTGATAGAATATTGAATATTGCAATCATGGAGCTTGCCTCTTAAATTTTCGTCCATCTGTGTAGAACACCTAAAGTTGTACATAGTAGTTATATTGCCATCTAGTAATTCTATCGAGCAAAAAGATACAGGAAATGGATTTTGATATCCATGTCGTATATGGTTTCTCTATCGGGCCATCAGCTAATGCAATTTTCTCAAATATGCTAAAGCAACTTAACCTTTGGACATTATAGGACAATCATTAAGTTTTATCGGATCCGAATTCTGTTGATCCAATGCACCTGGAGCTGGAAAGATAGCGATCAAACAGCAATATAGGATTATAAACAAGAGACATACCTTTTCAGTCTCTCTTTCCAGGGTCAAAATCTGAAGAGATGTCCTAATCTGCATATTTATTTATCAAACAAGGTATATTACTCTTCCTAAAATGAATATCCAATAACAATAATGTCAAAGAGTTGCATAAACAAAAATAAATCAACATTAGAGATGGTCGATAACGAAGATTATACTTTAATCGTCATATTTAATACTGATCTAGAACTAAAGAAAAAAATTACAATGATTATTCTTCTCCAGATTTTACTATATTTCATTATGATTCGAAAATGAAGAATTATAAGATCTGGCTTCATCAAGAGTGAACATTTTTACATGCACCAATAACGATCAACATTTCTCTTGCATAAAAAAAACTTTGCCCTCATAGTTGTATCAATGATTCTCCACGTGTCTACCACGTCAATAATTAACCCCTCATCATAATCCTAATTTTGTTTCTCTTTTTATCTTACCCGTGATTTCCACACTATAAATGTTTTCCTCACTTATGCACTTCTTGGTCTCCCCGCTAACCTGCCTTGTCTCCAACATGCAAAGAATATTTATCTATATTTTTATAAAACATCAAAACTCTTAAGTACTTCCCTGAAGGAGTTCGAACAATACAACATTGGCATCTTCTTCATAGCTTAGATCTAATTCTTTTAATTGGCCCATTGATTCTAGAGGTTAATAATCATAAGCTCATCTGACGCCATATAAGTGACGAATTGGAAACCCTGCATACTTATCACTAAACACGAGTTTGGGAAGTGCAATACGTCACCGAGTACGGAATGCCTACGCGTAAAATTGAATTGGACTCATGTCATAAGATGTGAAAATTTTTATGCTATTAGTCACTAATCTACCACAACCCTCTTCCGCTCTTCGTTTAACCATGATTGAAACTGACGATGAATGGGCCATGGCAAGATTTAAAATGAGAAAAAAAAAAGCCAAAACTAAAAAAACGGATACTTATATACCAGATGTCTGCCTTTTTTGCAGTAAGGCTGCACAACAGGAAGACCTAGCGGTGTTGTCCACCTCACAGGCTGATTTTCTGATGCAATAATCTGCACAAATTTCAGCAAAATGCAGCACAAAATGTAAATTATAGTAAGGCAGACACACACACACTTAAAGAGAGAAAACAAAGATAATGTTGAAGAAGCCACATCTAAAAAATCTTGTACTAACAACTCAAAAATACTGTCCCAATCAAAATTAGGAATAAAAGTGCACTTGACTAAAAGACTTATTTGTACAGATTCTTAAATATCATAGGCAGTATTTTGTGATCAGCTTAACATTCTAAAGTACCACAGTTTTCAAGGTCCAGCATTGCTCATCAAAAATACTTTCGAGTCTCAAAATGTAATGATATAGTAATTAGTATGCAAGACAAACCTTTGCACATTCACCAAGCCAACTCATGATACTACGGGCAGCTTGAAACATCTCCCCCAATGCAGTCAATGTAATCTATTCAAACAGTAAAAGAGGCACAATCAGAAAATGTTAGAAAGCGCAAAAAACAAATCACAAAGCCAATCATCTTGCAAACAAATGCAGATTATGCACATCCTAAAACTAGCATTAAACATTTGTAGAATATCTTACTTTAGCAGTATAACAGGCTGCACCATAAAGTTCTGCGTCATCGCTGAATGCAGCACGTTCCTTCAACCTCCTCTTGATCTGCTCTCTAGCACCAACATAAGTGACACCATACACTGAGGTCATCACCGTCTGCTTGACCAATTTTCTGTCGATCTAAATACCCAATTTGAATATATGACGATTAATAAGGTGATGCATAACGGGTAGATTACAAATCGATAAATAATGTGACAAGTCTATGTTATTTGTCGAAATTCAGGAGTTGTTGAATGCCACAAACCTGAGTGACAAGCTGCCTTGCAAGTACAGCATCTGGAAACACAGTAGGGTCTTTTTCTGCATCTGCTTGCATGATGGCAAGAACCCTGTGTCAATAAATTTCATTCAATCGTCAGATTTGATTACATTGGTAGAAAATTATATTGACCCATCGATTTTTAATGGAACAATCGGGACACATATTTTGCATGACAGAGCAATTGAAAATCCAATGCTGGACAGTCAACATGACTTTAAGAATTGGAATATATGGTGTACCATCAAGACTTGTCAACCCTTAAGCCCCTTTCAAAAGAAAAGAATAAAATAAAAGAGTTCTCATCCACATAAATGGCATAGTAGCTGAAAATCATCTAGGATTGACCTTTCATGTACAAATTACAATACATGCAAGTGGTTTTGAGGCCTGAGGATATTATCATGTATTTCCTTCAATCCTTGAGAAGAATAAAATATTTGTTTTGATACTGGGGTAGGCTAGAAAAACCCTTACAGGCCTTCTCGTATGTGGTTAAAACCGAACCACTGTCACAAGGGTGAAAGAAAAAGCCCACAACCACTAGGCTAACCCATGATTCTCAGCAAAAGAAAAATAATTATAATGCAGATAAAAAACAAGCAAAGGGTCCTTACCTGGCAGCTATGCCCGAGTAAACATCTGCAGGTTTCTCACCAGCAACAAGATTGACAGCCTCTGCTCCCAACTGAAAAGCAAATGTTTACAATGAGAAAAACATAATTTTCTCCACCAATATCCTCTTGGTAGCTGGTTCCACTTTAATTAAACAATGGATATTGTATGAGCAGTGACCAAATACAAAACTTTTCCGTACAAAATAGTTCACAAGTTCACCTTACACTTGCAATGAAGTTGCTTTCTTTTAGAAATTAATTTAAATGCACATGCCAAATACAAAAAATAGTCGCTTTACAGTAAAAGAAAATAATGAAAACACCTTATCTCTCCCAAGAGCAGCATAATGCTGTAATCCATTGCATGAACCATCCTGTTTGAACAGAAAGGATCATGAATTAATTCAAGAAAGGAACCGCGTAAACCACTTTGACACAAAGTAAATAAATTTAATTAACAGGAACAAACAATATAATACACCCCAATATTCTAATATATGAGCTGTGTAGTGTCTATCATACATCAATGTCTCAGTAAGAACCTTCCCAATATAGCATTCAAAATAACTTTAGAATAGAAACCCATTGATTTGCTTGCCTGATGAACTGGAATATGTGAAATATACACCTCAGGACAGGGACTTCTCAGAGCTTCAGCTAATTCAATACAGACAGCCAAACACTGAAAAGGATCTTCCGCATTCAACCACCAACACCTTCCTTCCAGAGGCTTATCCACAGAATCAAATATTTCATCCAAATTGTTCTCGGTAAAAGCTAGTCGACCATCTAGAGATAATTTGTCAACGCCACCAGCATATAGATTTGCCACATGTATTTTTAACCAACGTAAACCTGCTTTTCCAAGGGCACGGCCCTCTGCAAACTCTAAAGCACCTCGACACATGTCAGACCCTAGATGGTTCAAGTATGGGTGCATGGGATATGCTCGCCCACGAAAATCAACATTATGTGGATAGAAAAATCCTTCCTCGTCCTTCATTTTTCGAGCAACCTACACTTAAAAAGATGTTAGCATCCTGTTTGTCCTAAGATAAACCCTAAGAAGACGGGTCAATAAATTGTTACTTACCGCAAGTTTGAGTTCTACATCACATCGTTGAGAATGCCTTTCCCGATTCTCCTTTTTCACAGACCTGAGTTTCCACTTCCATTTTTTAAGTTGAGTTTCATCATCATCATCTGGTTTTTCTGGCAAAAGAACCTGCAATAATAACACCAGCAAAAGTTAGGGGGAAAAGAGCGGAACACTAGGCAGAAAAACTGAAAGCTCATATGTGAAACTAAATAACTTTCAGAAAGGAAAGAAAGAGAAAACTCACATCATCTCGATCAACCAAATCAGCCAGACGACCTCCATAAGCCCATATCCTCTCAATGATGCTAAGAACTTTTCTATTTACCCTCCATTTCGTGTGTCCAAGTGTATCTAAGGCCTATAAAATTCATGATAAAAAGTATCATATTGCTGCAAAGGTAAAGCAGTTACAGGTGCTTAAGATTATTCCTACTAATTCTATAATTAGTGTCAGTTTAATGAGAATGCATGAAACAGATAGGAAGGAAGTGCAAAGCAAAATCATTTTCCTTGTCTGACCTCAAAGACTGATTCTAGCTGTTCCACAGGGGCTCTCTTAACTGCTTCCCGCTGATGTTTGCATCCATGAGTTCGCATGACAAATGATCGCAAAACCAAGTACGCACCTTTGTCATAACTAGTACGAGAAAACAAAAAGATAACAAATCACATTCAGTTAAATTTTGGAGCCAAATTCACCAGGATACTTTGGAAGTAATAAACATCAGGCCTTTAAAAGATTTAAAGTACAAACTGGGATCAAATAACAATGAGGTTGTTTACAATACTACAAGCATAACTTACAACTCACATAAATAAGAAGCATAAATAATCAAATGTAGCTTTTACTAGTCTATTATAATTCAAAACCAACGAACTATAAATCTTCGGTCCATTGAATATAGACATGAACAAAAACTGATGCATGTTAAGGATGTCAATTTGAAGGACTTCGAAGCTTGAAGCGAACAGTGAATAAGTAATGAGAAGTATTGTTAGGAAAAAATGCAATATTAATTAAGACGTGGTGTTCATTGGCAATCCAATAATCAATTAAGTGGTGGTTCAGATTCAATATTCAGCATATTACCAAGTCCAAAACTACACAAAGATAAAGTGAGCATGATACACAAAATCGATGCAGCTGTTTGATACCATAAAGAACTTCATAAACACAAAGTTATTTACATTAAAATACTAGTGTGGACATACCTAGTCCATTTTTCGGGCGGTACCAGCATTGGCATATAGGGGATCACCATGTGCCTTGGCTGCAGCAGAAACAAATATTTTTTAATGATAACTGTGGTTTCAAACATTATAAAGTCTAAATAAGAGTAGGGACAGGGGTAAAAGAAAGATCACAACAGCAAGCCTGCATACTTTTCAGTGGGTCTAAATCAAGGCATCAACAGGGTAAGAGAAAGATCGCAACAGAAAGTATGCATGCTTTTCAGCTGAAATTCATGATAAAACACGCACAGAAGATTCATAATACTCTAATAGATGTAAATAAATAAGTTTTTTGTACTTTCAAAACTCACAGTTTTCTCTAGACCATTGATAATCAGCGGGTCACATTCGATTATCCCATATCTTCGACCAGTTTTTCTGCCAACAAGAACCATAACTAGTCAAATAGACCAAATCAAACAAATTAATGGATTGAAGATAGATAAGTCATTACTTGTTCTCACGTCCACAATTCCTTAATGAGTGCACAAACGCAGGCCGGATGTCAGGAGGATCACAAGCTGACTGATTAGCTGGAGGTTGTATGTATGCAGTATTGATTAGCATCTCAATCAGACGGCTCCCAACCTACAACAAAGAAAAGATGACGCCACATTTTCATCAATGAAAGAAGGTACAAGGTCAGGAAACAGCAACTACCTTAGCCTTTGCATCTGCACCCCATGGCTTAGAGTCATCATGAGAAGCAACTATTTTCAGGGCTTGTTTTCGCTTTTGCTTCTTGATTAAGTTATCCACACTTTTTCTCAAATGCTGTTGCTTTTGAATCTCAGCATCAAAGCCACCTTCCTCAGAAGTTCTATTTTGGTCACCCTTTTTCTTCTTTGTTTTCTCTAAAAACATGTGTATCCTTACCTATACATCCGAAGTACCACACTAAATGACAAAATGCATCACAGCTTAGCACTACTTCCTCTAGTTTTATTGTTAGTTACATTTCTTGTTCCCATGCTATCCGGTGCACAACTTTGACTCTTAATATCTCTAGTTGCGCATAATTAAAAGGTATAAAAGCTTGATGTTATAAAAAATGCAAGAAGAATCGGATAAGGTCTCATTGGACTGTGTTTTATTCTCATACATAGAGAACAAGAACTAAAATAATATTGCTTGATAAACAGTAATTATTATGCAACTGTAACAATTAATAAGAACCAAAGGTAGTATTACTTATTAAAAACACTTAGAAGATAATACAAGATTACTCACTTCTTGTTCAACGGCTTCGCCTATGGCACACGCAACTGGAACAACCTTTGCAGTGCCATATCCACTTCCAGTCATTAACATTCCCATCAACTTATGCATTGTTATAATTGCCATCATATCTGCAGGTAATTGATCAAAATACAATGCATATCCAGCTCTACACCTCCCTTGCCTAATCAATTCTTGCTCTTCCATAATGCTATCCCTTAATGGTTCAAACCAATCAAGAAACAATGACTTGACATAAGGCAAATTAGGAGCTAGCTTAAGCTCACACATATCAGCCAAAAGCTCCCTATATTCATTTGCTGCCTGTTGCCATGACTCAGTTTCAAGCTTTATTTGCCTATTCCTAAGAGTGTGGTACCTAAAAGGCGGCAAACCCACAACAACTTTCGGCTTATGTTGCCTTAATTCCCTCCATTTTTCCCTCTTCTCTTCTTTTCTCATCTCCTCCACTAATTCCTGAATTTCATCAAACAATGAAAGATCATCCTCAAAATCAGTTGAGCTCACTAACTCAGCTTCAACAACACTAGCATACCCTTTTGGACACAAAATATTTGAATTAGGTTGAATACCCAAAAATACTGAAATGGGGTTTTCCACAAACTCTTCATTCAGCAAAAACCCACCATTTCTACAAATACCAACCTCAGAAAAGTTGAATTTTTTACAAAACCCTAATTGAAATGACCTAATTTTCAAGTTCTCACAACTAAATAAATCAGAAGTAACCCCTAAAAAGCTGTAATTACGCGAAAGATTAAATCTATTCAAACATAACCTTGAATTTCTTGTAATTGCATGTTTACCCACATTTCCCCACATAATTCTGGAATCAAATAATTGGTTTACCAGAAAATTGCTACTTGATTTATAAACTGGAATGGAATAATCAAAACTCTGCGAGAAATTTGCAGGAAGTGTAGAGAGATTACTACTAGACATCAACATGTAATTGATAAAATTTTAAATGAAAATGTAGAAATTGAAGAGTTGAAATAGATAAATAAGTTGGCTTTTTTTCCCAGAAATATGATGGTGATGAGACTCAAACCAGCTTGGACTGGTATAAAGATTAAACCTATACTGTTGAAAACCCCTCCTAAAACCTTTGTTTTTGCTGCTCTTTTTTTGTGTTAGGAAAACCGTCGACAAATAGATTTTAGGAGAATACTAGCCAAAAAAGATATTTTACTTTCTAAAATATCTTGCAACATTACATTTTACAAAATTACATTACATCAATATCATTAAGAATATCCACTTAAACTAAAATTTAAAGGTTTGATAACGCAACTTTAACCTTGTATTACTTACAAAACATTTGTTTTTGATTCATTTAAAACACATATCAGTTCACGTGCAACTTCGCTAAAATAAAAATTGTACATGATAAGATAAGTAATTTTTACTATAATCAGAACTATGAATCTGAAGACTTATCTAAATACATACAACTTGCTAAAAAATCTTCAAGAAATTTTAACATGGGATCTCCAATATTATCAATGGGGTATTGACATTAATAGATAGAGTTTGTGTCTTTTTAAACTAATATTAAATATTAATTTACAACAAGAGAAACAACTCATTAGTGTTTGAATTCAAGTCATTGTTCGATTGTTTGACTCGGGAGTTGATCCCTCAAGATGAGTTTTTTAGCTATATTACTTGAATTTGGGTACGGATATCAAAACAATTATTAATTTTATTATCCAATACAACTATTTTTCATGTGAGCTTTTAGAAACAAATAAAAAGAAGGCTAAAAAGACTTCTAATTCAAAGGCTAGTTTAAGAACAAACCTAGTATAAAGTATTTTCTCCATTTTTTAAATTGCACCATTTCTCATAAAAAGTTGTCACGTATTTAGCATAAATATTAAATTGGTACTTCAAAAAAAAATGAATGTATTAGTATTCCTAGTCTACACTCAAACTTTAACTTTGATTGTTCTTGTATTCATCAATCTGTCAGATTCTGCGTCTGACTATTGCTTTCTTGTCTCATGAATGAAGATGGAACTGTGCAGAAAACTGTTGAGTAAAAGTACATAATCATGCTGCTATTAGCTGGTGCAAACTGTGGAATTACCAGATTCGATTTCTCTGAATCTCGATCATTCAGTATCCGACCCATTCTAATTCAGCTCAATTTATTCAGATTAACGTCGCCTGAGACTATACCCTGCATTTACGGCCATGGCCTGCCTCAGACCATGATCAATGGTTCCACAGTATACGACAACTGCCAGAGAGTAGACTGATAGAAAAACAAAATCTTGCACTACAGAATTTAGCTGTCGCTTATGAACTCGAGCTGCAGACGACCTGATTGTACCATCTGCTTTACGTGACCGGGGACAACACAGGGATGAATTGTACCATGGTATGGGGTCTAGCTAAGACCAGCCCGAGACCAACGATTCAACACTATGCTGCAACTAGCGCAGAGTGAACTGATAGCAGATATGTTTTTCCATCACGGAAAAAAATTGAGACTTCAAGACCATAGATCTCTCAAACCCTGATAAGGAATCTGAAATTTCGGAATTGATATGGTACAACGCTGTTTAATTAGTACACGATAGCTCTCGCTTTTTGGTCATAGTATACAACTAAACATTGGACACACCACAGGTAAACTTTATTCATCCCGACAGACCAAAAAACTGATGTACAGTACACAAAATCTGCCCCAATCAACAAATTCCTGTTATTTCTCTAAACGCCGAGGAAAAGAATCCCAAACCCCCTAATTATCTCTAATATGTAGTATGAAGGAAGAAAATGTTCAATCTAATCTGTGAACTGGTCTCTTCTTTCTCCTTACCCTGTGGCAGAAGGCCTGAAACAATCAATATTGCGAAACCCCACTGATCTCATCATCTCTCCAAATCTGCAGTAAGAAAATGCATCAAATAATAGTTAGAAGATATGTTAAATCTGCTTAAAAGGAAAAAATGACAGTGCCAATAGATGTTCGTAGGGGCAGTTTGGTAGACGGTTGACACGTATCGGAATCAAGCTAAACCTTCCTTGAAAATAGAAAACTGGAGACTTATTTGGTTAACAAAATATCAAACTTTCCATAAGTTTTTTGCCTAATGTTAGATAAATGGAACTTCCCACATGCAACTTCTTGTAGTCAACTAAACAATATTCTACACTTCCTAGGAAATTGAATTCAAGGAGTGAAATTTCCTATGTTGAACCAAACCACAACAGAACATTTTGGGTATAACTGACCTATCAACACTGTTCCGAGCTTTATCAGGCCGTTCAATAGAGTTATTTGCTTTGTCAGGAAAATCCACACTCTTCCTTGATTTCTCTTTCTTGTCTGTGCTAGTTCTGGACTTGTCTTTTACGTCTGCGCTTTTCCTTGGTTTTTCTTTCTTATCCATACTTTCTCTAGGCATCTCTCTTTGATCAGCACTCGGTCTTGATTTACTATCTCGACAATCTGTGCTGCTCCGAGGATAATCTGAACTCAATCCGGATCCACTTCTTAAATGTGGTGATTTCTCTATAACCGATATGAATTTTTTGAGATGTTTGATGTACTCCGGATAAAGCTCTAAGTCACAGTGATTGCCACCTTTAACCCATAGTGGTTCATACTTTTCTTTACATTGCTCCCACAGTTGCTTACCATGAGACCAATCAACCACATCGTCAGCTGTCCCCTGCAGCACAAACATAAACATATCATTTTTCGTTGTTAAGAAATGGTGGACAACAAATTTCTATTTGGAACAATGAAGGTATGGAGCTCATTGTGTCGCTCCCATGGTCAAGTTTGCACTCTGCCCAACTACTTTGTAAGAGAACTTTAGAGCCAAAAGTTTCCAAGGGAGTGTCAATCATTTCCCTGAAAATCGATGACGGCAGCCAAATCAAATATAACATTTTCATTACCCCAATGCAACTAAGTGGCTCCCACCTAGGTGGGGTTTGGGGGTCGATTGTATGCAACCTGACCCTCGTTACTTGTTACTAATAACAAAGAGGTTGTTTTTGATTGACCTTTGATAGCAAATATCAAAAGCAATTTCACATAAATAAGAAGTGTACATAATATAAAAATTGAAGCTTTTCATCCCAATTTGGTGAAGCCACACAATGCAATGTATGAAAACAAACCTTAAACATACCGGGATTCATAATCTTCCCTCACAAACATGAATTCCAATACTGGGATTCATAATCTTCCCTCACAAACATGAATTCCAAAACTTTGACTAATATTAAAATGAAGGGGGTGTTTGGCAATTGGCTATTAGTTGTTGGCTGTTGTCTTTTTTAGTTGGCTTGTTTGACCAGCTGGAAATGTTGGCTGTTTTTGACCAGCTAAAAAGCTAGCTGTTTGTGGAGATGTTTGGTAAATTTGAGTATTGGCTGTTGGTTGTTTATTAGAGAAAAAGTGGGCCAACAAGTCAAAAGCCAACAAAAAAACCTAGCTGGAGCAGCCTTTTCATTTTGGCTTAAAAGCCAGCTTTTCAGCTGCTTTAAAAGCCATTTACCAAACACTTTTTTGGCTGTTTGACCAACCATCAAGCCAAAAGCCAACCAAAAAGATAAGAACCATGCACCCCCAAAGTCTATAATCCTGAATCCACTCATACTACCAACAGGGAAAAGGCAAGTCAGACTTTCCTTCTGCAATGAGCCTCTAAATACCTTACTATGTCTTACAGCTATAAGACAGATGGATGAACAATGTTAGGAAGGAGAGTTAGCAGCATTTTTAGCCTATTACTTCATTTTGCTATCGAGTGCCAGAAAAGGAGAATCACATATTTCACTCCAGGTTCACTTCCAAGTTTAGTATGCTTGCAAAATACAGAGGAATGCATCAGAAGAGTCCAATCATTCAACAGAAGTACTATGACTTATGCAAGCGAACAATCAACTCCTTCGAGAATCTTAGAATCCAATCATGGCTTCCATGATTCCACCAACAACCACAGAGGTACGAACACAACCACGCCTCAGGAACATTGGAGTTTAGACCATACCATGAACGACCAAGGGCTTGGTCAAAAGTTTTTTGAGTGAAAAATTAAATACAGAAAGAACATTATGGTTATGAAGTTCCTCTCTCTTTTATCCATTTCCTCTCGATCGAAAGGGATTAAGGAGATTGGTGATTTACAATGCTATTAGCTTCCCCCTTCTAGTGTAGGCTTTCTGCTTGCTAGGCTTCTTCCACCTCTTTGTGTCCTGTTTTCTTTTCTTGACTAAACCTGATGGATATACGTCTATTTGGTTCTTGTCCGATACCATTTGAACTGGGAGCGGCAAAACCAACATTACTCACTCACGTACTCAAGATAGGAGCAGGCAAACAATCCTAGAACATGTTTTTCAAGGAGTTTGGAAACTAAATATGCTCAAGACATAAGCCACCAACTGTCGTTAAAAAAGTTGACTCAGGACTCCAATGATATCCATTTTCCAACTTACCAATAAGTTTCTTTTAAATTTCTTCTCATCAAATTTGTTTATAGTTAACAACATACATGTTTCCAAAGTACCCTTATAATGTTGATACCTTCTTTCAATCCTAAAGCAAACTGATATGATAAAACTCTCCCAACTCCCATGATTACAGGTAGCATTTCCAACTATTTCTAGTCAATAGCCAATATTCCACTATAGATCAACCATATCACCAAAACAAGATGTTCTAAAATAAGGATAAGGGCACCCTTGTCTTATTCTCTTTAAAAAGTTAAAAGCAGCAAACACTTCAAGGAATCAAGTGAATTAAGGTCTGAGTATACTTACATGAATTACCAAAACAGGGCAACCAACCAACGGTATTTTGTCAATATTCTGCATTGCATAGAAACAAAATTAGACGAACAGTTATTTCATATCTTCCAACATTTTAATTCCATGGTAACCAATCAACCCACCTTATATATGTCAAACCAATAAGACCTCTTTACTGGATACATAACCCGAAGGCCAGACATAATTGGACTATGAAGAACAATAGCTCTCAATTTTGGTAACCGAGTAGCTAAGTCTAATGTAGGCCCACTTCCAACAGATTGCCCGTATAATATAACATCTTCCGCCTTCACTCCATATCTTTCAACAAGACATCTATATGCAGCCTCTATGTCTGAATAAGTGTTCTGCTCACTTGGCTGCAATACAAGCAGAGTTAACTCTTCAATTTTGTTAAATCATCAAATCAAAAGCTTGACTCAATGCATAAGCTGCAAAAGAATGTGTAGCATTCCATGATAAAATAAACTACCTTTCCAGTAGACTGTCCGTACCCAGAATAATCATACCTGCAAAGCAACACAAAAATTGCACACTCCTGTGAAAACTTCATCCTTAAGCCAGAAGCATCAGCCTTGAATCATAAGGTAGATAACTTCCAACTGATGCAAACAGATTGTAATTGAAATTTGAAATTCAAATTAGCTCAAGTTAATAACGCCAAAAAACCAATGTTTATTCCCATCAAAATCATGGGGCCGAATAGTAACTTTTCATATCCTCATCTAAACTATTCTGTGATTCTATTTACAAGAGAGAACAGTTGAATCTTTCATAAGCCAGATACAAAATCGATCACCACAAAAACACGTAAATAACCAATTTCAAGTCCCTAACCACCTCAACCTAATTACCTGATCTTTTTCATGCACAACAACTGTATCAAAACAAGCTCCCATACTTTCAAAACTTTTTTTAAAAGCAATCAAACAATTCCTAGTTTCCTACAAAACTACAACCAAAACAAAGGAAAACAAATAATAATGGGAAATGTTCAAATTTGAAGTAGCTTTTGCTTTCCTTTTTACCCCATCAAACTAAACACAACCAACAAATTGTAGGGAGAAAATCAATTAAACAGTGCTTTCCGCACTGTAACACATAAGCACCCAAATCAACTGTTTATTGATGCCATCAAATCAACTACAATAAAATACTAATCAGTCACATGAAAACAAAAAGAATGATAACTAAAAAAAACAGAAATTCAAATTATTTATTCAATCAAATTAACCACAATCAACAAATTGGAAGGAAAGATCAATTAACAGTGCCTTCCCACTACAATATCAAAACACCCAAATCAAAAAAAAAAAAAAAAAAAAGCCATCAAATCAACTACAGAAAAACACTTATCAATCACATAAACACAAAAGAATGATAATCAGAAAACAGAAATTTGTATTGTTTTACCCCATCAAATTGACTTTAAGATGAATACTAAGCTCTCCAAAAAGCTCATACATCTGGCCCAAATCAGCAGCATTACCATGAGAGTAAAGAACAGTGAGTTTTGCCAAAGGATTTCTCATAAAAATAGCCACAATTTCATTCCCTCTTTTTGTACATAACTTCAAAACATCTGCATTTTCTCTTTCCGCCACATCAGTCATCTTCAACTTCCCTGTCCCGTCCTCCATCACCACCTTATACGACGGTGGGTCTGGTGGAAAAAAGGCAAATTTAGCCGCCATTGTAGATGTCACCCCACCCATTTTTATACGACTCAAATAAGGTAAATTTGGTTTAATTATAATACAATTACAATCAAATGTTTTTTCAAATGACTAACTTTGATTGAATATGCTGAAATCAGTAAGAAAATACCAGCATTAAATTCTGCTTAGAATAAAAAGATATTACAGCTAAGGAAAAGAGCAAATTAGCTTAAATTTCAACAAAATTAGTACAAATAGATAGATTTCAAACAAATCAATACTTGCGATTTACGAAGAACAACTTCTTATAATGTTACAAATAATTAGCTTAAAAAAGAGCAAATTAACAAAAAAAACAGAGCATTTAATCAAAGAATATAAGTTTACCAGAAATTGGATTTCTCACAACGGTTAAGAATTCAAAATTGAAGAAACAACAGCAATTATTACTAATTTAAGCTAAAATAATGTAAAGATAAAAAATTTTGAAGAATTCAAAAAAAAAGGGGGGTTTTCTTGAATTGAAATGAATGAATTAGTTTCTCTCTCTATGTACACGATGAATCATCGAAATCTACAACAATTGCATTAAATTAGGGTTAGGGTTTCCAGGGAGAGAAAAAAAATTAGAGTTTGTGGAAATCGGCAGAAAGTTAAGTGTTAGATCTGTGTTGGATTCTTATAACGGGTAAATTTAGTAAGGAGGGAAATACCAAAAGGACATTAATTTATAAAGACTAAAGAGTGTTTCCCGGCGTTTAAAATGAGGTGGCACGTGCGACGGAATTTGAGAAGAGGGATGATGAGGGAATGGGGATAGGTGGCTTGTGGAGGTATTTCATAAATTAGGGTTGTTGTGTTGTTGGCGTTGGCTGTTGGTTATTTGTCGAAGTTTGGTATAATTTTTTATATATATATTTGTTTATATTAGTTTTTAAGTTATTTAGATATGTTTGTTGTTATAGAAATATTTGATGAAATTATCTAATTGATTGTTGGATGTTAATCACTTCAAAAAGGATGCGGAGATAGCGACAGCAAATGACGAACATTTTGTCCCTCATTACTTGCTTCGTTGCTAAAAAACTCGCTAAGTTATCGCCAAATTGGTGACCGCCAACCCCCGGCCCGTCGCCCGCCAATAATCCGAAAGATACCCTCATGTCCCATACGACCACGCCAGTTCGTCACATGTATGTGCCTTTATTATTGTCCCTTGACTATAGCTAATAATTATTTGATATTAATACACAACATATTGTTCATACAATATATTATAAAGGTAGGTGATCTTAGTATCTTTTCTTGTTGCATATCACCTTTTTGAGAAATTTAAAATGGGTTGAAATTAAGGTACTTTTTATTTTATCGAGAAATTAAAAATGTGATTTATAATGATTTTTTTTTTTATGAATGATGTTTTAACACATTTGTGATAATGTATTCTAAAGTTATCCAATAAATTAAAATATGGGCTTGTAGTACTTTAGATAAGGAGTCATTAAAGAAAAGTTTTATGAGTTTTAAACAAAGTGTTCAAACATAATTTTAATCACTTTAAATAAGCATAACTTAATTGTTCAAACATATTTTTATTCACTTTTAAACATTTTGAGAATGATGTATTTTAGAACATAAATTATTTTGAACAAATTCATAACTTGAAATAATATGTTATTATAAAGAGCTCATTCTTTTTCATTTTCATAGTTGTCTAGTTAACAAAAAAATATATATGAAAGTTTATAAGATAAAATGGACAATCAACAAGAGATCTTCAGAGGATATGACATTTTAGTTAAAATTTTAAAAGTAATTCTTATTTTCAGTATTAATTATATTCAGTACATGTTTTTATAATGTCAAATAACTAATACAATAAAAAAAAATAATATGATATATAAGAGCTAACAATTGTATATTTTACTAAAATTAAAATTATCGATTTATTCAAAGCTTATTACTTCGGTTATAAATTGATCTCCACAGTATAATTTATCAAAGCAAAGATTAGAAATTGTGATTTGTGATCATTGTTTATATATATTTCAAAAGATAAGATGACAGTGGTTCATGGAAGAGGGCACTACTAATTATTTTTTATGTTAATATTAATTTTGTGAAAAAAAAATGTGGGGTAGGTTTGCTTCTTTGATCTTAGCATGGAATCTGATGGTGACCATCGTTCTATTTAATTTGTCTTATTTTTTATTTTATTAGAGTTTATTAAATTTTTTTTATTTTTAGATATGTTCCTATTAATTTTATTATTTCTATTGTATATTTTATTTTAAATATATTATTATATTTAATTATTTAATCTTCATATCAAAAGTAAATCGGACAAAACAACATATTTAGGAGTAATAAGTTGGACGAAAAAAGTTTGTCTTTTGGTGTTCGAAATCATCAAAGTAATTAAGGAGTGGTTGTACAAATTTGAATTGATGAGACAAATTATAATTAGCCGTTTTTTAGGCATACTCTTACTGACTAATTACTGTTGTAAACTTAAGGTGTACTCCTAATTTTTAAAGTTTATGACCTAAAAAGACATTAGTACCTTTTTGTTTATAAATTCAATTCGAATAATAATTAATAGTGTTGGACTAAAATAGGAAAGTTCCTCCTTTTGAGCAAGAAATAATTTATCGTGTGGTACTTAATTATATGGTTATATGGGTGATATTATTGACGTATAAGAATAAATTTGAATACATATTCAGATGAGTAGATTTGGATAGTTGAGTATGAAAAGTTTACTCGTTATAAATAGTAAGTATGAAAATTTTAGATGGATATAGATTTATGAAGGGAGTATCCACAAATATCTATCCATTTTTCCATCCCTATTTATAAAAAAACTCTCAAAGTTAAATGTTAAAAAATCTGAAAAGCGTCGTTATAATACAATGTTACTAGGAGGATAATTATGGTAGTTGTAGTCTTGTAGATGTACAATTGTAAGTGTTAGCAATTACAATAGTTATTGAAATATAAATTAAAGCGTTACTTTTTGTTTATGAAACGCTAAAGATTGTAGTGTTTTAAATATAACTACTCACCACTAAATACGAACTGTCACTTTAAAGTAGGATTTTAACTTATTGTTCGTTTTTGATTATATGATTGACCGGGGAGAAGCAAATGAGTAGGTGAGAATGGAACCTTGGACTTTTTCTAAAAAGGAATACTTGTTCTTCAATTGAGATAAAACCCGATTTTCGTGTTTCAACATCATTAAACTATCAACAACTATTTAAACCGGTAACTGAAATATACCTAAAAGTCTTTTCTAATTTGGCTAAAGGAACCAATCTAATATGGGTGAAAATAATCCATATTCTTTTTTAAAAATTAATTCAAAGAATCAAATTCAAAATTGTTCAACATCAGATCACCTTTATATGAATCAAATTAGTGGACAAGTTATTAAGGATTTGAACCAAACAAGATTGAATAATTAACATTTAGAAATCATCCTAAGGTAGGGAGTGGACACAATGAAAAACTATTCAGCATTTCCCAAGTGGGCTTTGCCATTAGTCAATTGGTGATCGGTGAGAAATCATAATTTAATGATACGATTATAAAACAAAAGATTTATATATTCGTAATTTGTATATGTTGGATTATTAACATCTTATGAGACGCATTTTACGGTGAGTATATTTAAAACAATTTGTAAGTCAATAATCAAGAAGATTATAAATTAAAACACACCCATCAATAAATTGCATCATCAAAATTTGATGCTTCCAATTAAACACAAGTGGCTAATGCTATGACGCCTCAATATTTGTAGGGCACTTGAGCTTCAAGATATTGGACATTTTAACTTCCATGAAGTTAGTGTCTCGTCTTTTCATCAAACTTGACATGACAACAATTCATAGGAGTGATTAAGTATGAGATTGAGTTTTGATTTCTCATATCATAAGCTCATATTCTTCCAATGAGTAGCTTTTAGCTTTTTTTATTTGAATGTTGTAAGTATTGAAAATGAAAACAAAACAAAGGAATTAAGAAGTAGTTATCCATTGTTTATTGACATTTTTATCGCTAAAATCATTTGGGAAAGTTAGGAAGTAGAATTTGGAAGGGAAACTCCCACTTTAAAAAGTTTTGGAGAGGGTGGTATTTGGAGAGACTAAAATTTTAATGCAAAAAATAATTTTGACATTCATGAATGAAAGTTATTGAGAGAATGTCCACATGTGATTTCAGATCCATAATTTAATGAGACGTTGATTAATACTACTATATAAGTTTGGTGGGCTAATTCTCCCACCACGACATGGTTTTGAAAAAAAATATAATCAAGTTTGTGTGTAATCTACTCTTCCATTGATAATCGCAAATTTGACGATTTGTCTTGATATTAGAGCCAAGTTTTTTTGGCTCTCGCAAGTTCATAATAACAATATGATAAGCTCAAGGAGTGTTTAGAAAATGTCTACATGTGATCTCAAGGAGTGTTTAAAAATGTTGACAAACATATAAATTTAATGGACTACTCCTTCTACCATATGATTTTGAGAAGAAACCTCATCAAGATTGTTTGTGTACTCAACTCTCCCACTTGCGGTCGTGAGCATTCACAGGAATTAATCTGTTCAAATATCAATTTTCATTTTAATCTTATTATAAATTTCAAAATTGATAAATGAATAAGTTTTATGTTCTAGCCTTATATCACATTTAAATAAGAAAACTATTTCTCATTTTGACATTTTTTCTTACAATATCTCTCGTTTTGAAATCAATAGTATTTCTAATATTGACTCCATGGATAATTAAAAAAATATTTACTATATGGACTATTATGAACCAATCCTATGATGAGCGGATACCGGTATGATGATGACAATGACTAATATGAACCAAAATTTTTGGATAAATGGTAAAGGTTAGGAGAATGGAAAGAAGGAAACAAAAGTAGGAAGTTTTTCTTTTAGGATGTGTGGTAAATATGAACACATTAAGTTAAAAGAGAAGAGAGAATAAATGGAAGAAACCGAGGGAGGGGAGCTTGTTCAAATAGAGATCTTGTTTGAGTCAAAGGTAATTTAATCTAGACCCTTTATATGCAAGTAAATTTTGATTATCATATATATTCTCTGCTATTCCTGGAAAATCTGCTACACTTTCAAAATGATCATTATTTGTACATGTTGATCTTTTTCTCGATCTTGGTATGGAATCAATCCCACTTTTCACCATCAAATAGCTCTAATAATGGTGGGCTAATGCCATTTAAATACAATTTTATGTATTTAAATTGTTCTTGTTCCAAATTTTGATTTTTATGTGGTGTATGATGAAGCATAATTAAAAAAGTTGAAGCTTCAATTTGTTTGAGTAGAAAGATTTGGATTTTTAGGGGAACTTAGGGTTTGGGTTGAAATTGGAAAAATGGTTGAAATTGGGGGAAATTTCTGAATCTAGGTTTTGTGTGAATGGGTCACTTGGGGTGATTGGTGATAGTGTAAAGCTTATATATATATTTGAGGAGAAAGATTTGGACTTTTTAGGAAATTTAGGGTTTTGGATTGGAATTGTAAAAATGGTTGAAATTGGGGAAATATCTGAATCGGGGGTATGTGGAAACGGGTCACTTGGGGTCATTGATGATAGTGTAAAGCAAATTGCTGCGTTGAGTGTTGGTGGGTCGAGGAATTCAAGTCCGTTGAGTCGATCTGGTTCGAGGAATACTAGCCCGGTTGGTCGAATGGGGTCTAGGAATACAAGTCCATGTAGACAGAAGGTTGTTAAGACAAAGCCGCGGGGTTTCGATGAAGAAACGGTAGGAACATTTTGTAAAGCTGTTCATTTGGATGTTCGGATGGAGGATAGTATATGGGCAATGCTGCCTGAGGATTTGCTGAATGAGATATTAGCTAGAGTTCCTCCTTTCTTGATATTTCGGCTTCGTTCTGTTTGTAAGAGGTGGAACTCTATATTGCAGGATAGTAGTTTTTTGAAATTCCATTCCCAAGTTCCATCTCATGGTCCTTGCCTTCTCACATTTTGGAAGAACTCTCAAACCCCACAATGCTCGGTTTTTAGCTTGCCATTGAAAACATGGTATAGAATCCCATTCATGTTCTTGCCTTCATGGGCATTTTGGTTGGTTGGTTCTTCTGGTGGTCTTGTTTGCTTTTCGGGATTTGATTGCTTGACTTTTAAAACTTTGGTGTGTAATCCTCTTACGCAAGCTTGGAGGATGCTGCCAAGCATGCATTATAATCAACAAAGGCAGTTGATTATGGTTGTTGATCGTAAGGACAAATCATTCAGAGTTATAGCTACCAGCGATATATATGGTGACAAGTCTTTGCCCACTGAAGTGTATGATTCAAAGTTGAACAGCTGGTCGGTCCACCAAATAATGCCTGCAGTCAACTTGTGTTCCTCAAAAATGGCTTTTTGCGACTCAAGGCTGTATTTGGAAACACTTTCACCACTTGGGTTAATGATGTATCGACTCGACACAGGATCTTGGGAGCACATCTCAGCAAAGTTTCCACGGTCATTGTTGGACGGGTATCTGGTTGCTGGTGCACGGAAACGCCTTTACCTTGTTGGAAGGATAGGCCTATATAGCACCTTGCAAAGTATGAGAATCTGGGAATTAGATCATACTAAGCTACAATGGGTGGAGATCAGTAGGATGCCTCCCAAATATTTCCGAGCTTTACTGAGGCTATCAGCTGAAAGGTTTGAGTGTTTCGGGCAGGATAATTTGATCTGCTTTACATCATGGAACCAAGGAAAAGGCCTCCTTTATGATGTGGACAAAAAGGTTTGGTCCTGGATTGCTGGTTGTGCACTACAATCTTACAACAGCCAAGTCTGCTTCTATGAGCCAAGGTTTGATGCATCCATCTACTGACATTGAATTAGCTTCTTATCTAATAAATATTCTCTCAAAGAGTATTCTATAGGGATTCGTCCGTTATTTATAGTTTTTGATCATCTAAATTACATGCCCCATTGTCTCGTACCGACATGTTCAAAATATGACACATTGTGTATTTGATGTTAGCCATGGAGTGACTGTTTCATCATTCATGGCCTCATGGTGAGAATGTTCGACATACATTTCATAGTGCTGAACGATTTTGCTTCCCGACAAGTTCACTATGGCAGTGGGTGGTCAGTTGTTCATGAGGTACAACTAGCCATTTTGACTAGAAATAGTGATGAAGTGCTGATGCAACTTTTAGAATACAGTAGGTTGAGGCTGGTGATATTGTTAGTCGACGAGTAAACATTAAACTTTATTTGTGGAAGACTATGACATAACCTTGTTGTCTGTGCAATTGTTGTATATTAATAGACGATGTCAAGCATCCTAAGTCTCCTATCCTATGTAAATTATTATCAGTGTTATACACATCGGATTAAAGCTTTGACATTTTTGTCATTATATACAATTTTTAAGTTTTATACAGTTCTAGCTTGAAAATGTGCTGTCACTTATTTTACTTATCAATCTATTTTTCGTCAGTTTGTAATTTTTCGAGATATGTTGACAGTTAAAAGTTAGTCTTTTGTATCTAATTATTGAGTAGGATTCAATTGCGTGATGAATGAACCTTGATTTTTATTAACAATGCTACTTTGATGGTGTAATTTCTTAAATATTAAGAGGAGCACCCATATGTTGTGGCTTTGGCATAGTTGTTGATTATGAGGAACACCCACAATTATTCTTTTGTAGTTTGCTTACAAATACCTTCTAATTCATCATGGATCTTACTGATAGTTATGCATACCCTTGGAAAGCCTATTGGATTGATTATTTTTGGCGCTGAAAAGTCAATATTGGGTCTAGTCATATTGGCTGTTTGAAAAAATTAGATTGGAAACATTTCACTGATGTGAGCTGGAAGCGACGAATGCTGCTGTCTAGTGCCTTTTTTTACTGTGTGATAATTGTTCAAATATAAGGCTATATTGCATCAGATTGGCCACTTTGTAATGTTGTTTTTTTATAGAACCTATATTTTCTGCGTTGCAAAGGTGTAAAAAACTTCGTTTTGGGCGGTTTCGGGAGAAATCTCATGCTTTCGGCCGATATTTGACATTACGATATAATTGCATCACTTCTGTTACCACAAGCCTTTTTACTTGAGATACCCTTGTAGAATTTGTCCTACCGTACTATTTGAAAGAAACAGTATGTCGATTTTTCCTGCTATAAGTTGTGGATGTATTGTCCACCCATCAAGACTGATGATGAGGCTGCGTACATCTTTGCCTTCCAAGGGCTGCCATAGCAAGACGCAAATCGGATATTATTGTAATTGTTTGAGGTCATCTTATTGGAGCATGCTTGCTGCAAATGCTGTTTTTAATTTTTATAAGGTATAATGACTTATCTTGACTTGTTCTTGAACTTTTACTTGCAATATTTTTGAACATTGGAAAGTACTATATAATAGCATAATATGAATTTTTCTTACATGTTTATTACATAAGAGTACAATATAATGCTGCCTTAATTTTCTTGCTTGAATTTGTCGACATAATAATAATAATACAATAGAAGTCCTATATGAGTAGGTACTACATTGAGCTTCATGAATTTATAGTTGTGCTAGCTGATAGATGCTGATTGGAGTGCAGTCAATGGCATTCTGGCTGTAGGCTCTGCGTGCTATGATTGCATTTGCTGCTTGCGTTGGGTGGAAGGAGTCCCAGAACAGATAACGATCTCTCTCTGGACATGGTGCCTGCAAAGGAAGACATGTAAGTTCCCCTCCATTTCTGCCGTTTCCACAACAAGCCTTGTTTGATGTAGTAAACCCTGTGACACAAAACGTAGGCTCTAGTCAGAATATCTGCTTAAAGTAATGCCCAAATAAACTAAATTTCTGATTTTAGGGTCGCAAAAATTATAACTCCTACACTACGGTTCTCTTAGACAGAATGTCAGCAGTCCACTTTTTACTTAATAAGTTAGTTTTTGTATAGAAAATGTCAACACACCTATCTAGTTGAAAATTTGGCTTTTAAGTACAAATAGATACATTGTCATTGTTAGCGGTTCTTACTTGAAGCGTTGCCAATGTCTGTGGTTCTATCTGCTTTTAATGAGTGAGAACTAAGTTTGCTTGAGTGGTTAAAACAATATCACATAATTAGCTAATCTTCTTGCGAATCGCGAATCGTAAAAAATCAAATTATGATCGGTTTTGGGCTAAAAATTAGCCATTTTGAGTGAATAGAAAACTTGCCGATTTATGTTACACTGGTTAGAACTTAAAACTAATTACATTGTCATCGGTTCTCAAAAAAATTTAGGCTCGGATGAAATGAAAAAAGAACCCACTATTTGATCCTACGCGGACCATATTTGGGTAATAAAAGATTTAGTTGCCCTAAAGTGGCCATTTATGTTTATTAAGACGTTACTTTGAGCAATAACACCTATAATTGGTAAGAGTATCTTTTCAAAGTCATGCACCTTATGTAATATAATTGAGTTGATAGTACTTCTTACCATAAGTAGAAGGGTTGTGAACCATGTCATCGACGATATTATAAGTATTGTGATAAACGAAGAAAGAACCAGGTAGGCTATTGTTGAGTGTATTTGTCAGCTGAATCAGTCGATCGTTGAATAAAATGATCAAATTGTTGACGTTCTGCAAACAGCTACCATCACTTGATCTGGATAAGTAAACAGGTATACATCCAAGAGGACCTGTTCCTGCCAGTACAAATTTTCTTGCTCCTAGGTTGTACAATCTCTGTAGTCAATTTAAAGTTATTTTAGAACATAAGAAACAATTATAAGTCATTGAAGCTGATTTGTGTCGGTATGATATTGTTGTTATATGCAGTGATTTTATTGATTCTTTTAAGCATGATTTGAAAGTTGTCTGTGGAGAAGCCTTACAGTTATTTGAGTAGCAAGTGTGTCTCTGAGGAGATCAGCATATGATTCTGGACTGTACAGACGGCTGCTGGCATATCTGTCAGGTTGAAGGTAGTTGTTGAGGTAGTCGTTGCCTCCAATGTCGACTAAGAAGACGGCTTTTGCGAGGTACTGGGATAGTGCATCCGGGCTTTCGAATAACAGTGCTAATTTCAGCGTAAGAGTCTCCTGAAACTGGGATACCTGCCCACTCAAGGTTGTCCGTTGCCCCTGAGAAGCGAATAGTGTTAAATGCTGCACATCTTCACTTAATAACACTACAGGTAATACCGAGACTCTATAATTCTATTTTAGTTGTGTTATTCGCATTCACGTTAATCTGTGTGATTAACGTTAATCAAATTCGATGCTCGCCAGTTAGTGGAATTGGGGAATGAATACATCGCAATTTTGGAAAGATCACTCTTAGATTGTTTCCTCGGAACTTCATATTAACTAGCCTTATATCAACATTTCATTATCCCAATGTCATTATCGGCTCCCAATTTCTCGGGATATGGGGCGATTGTAATGTAATCCTTGTGAGTAAAAACAAAAATGTTTTTTTGAGTATAAAATTAAGAATTTTGAAAGACTATTAAGGGTGATTGGTGTTTAATTATACTTTAAAGGGTGATTATTAGCTGAAAAATCATTTTGAAACTCTAAAAACATTGCTTTTTGCACTTGCATATTAAAACACTCATGGAGCATAAGCAAGCTTACATAAGTTCTCCCTGTTTCTTCAAGTATCCCTGCCGCTGCTGATGCATAATTTATCCCTCTCAAAATATGCTTTCCGAATGATGTTATTGAGAAGTATGGTGGTATCAACGGCAATCCCAGATGTCGTGCTTTAATTTTGCACCAAAAAGAAATCAAGTCGGTATCAATATGAGGTTAGCTACGTGAACCAAAACAACTGAACGTGAATTCAAAAGCTAAAAGCAAGAGTCGGGAATAAATTTCGAGTTACCTCCGTAATCTACAACTGTAAGACCATTGCAAAACCTCCCCGTTGGGCCTCCGACGTCTATCCCATACGGGTAGTAATTCGCCTTTGCAATCGAGAGCAAGTAGTTATTATTTCCGTTGTCTATCAGCGAGTCACCGAAGATGAACATGGCGGGGGTGATTGGTACATCACCGAATTCTTCAGCATTTGCAACTGCAAAAAGTTCAGGTAACAATAAGCAGAGAAATGTGGCAGTGAAGATTACTCTTCTATTCTCCATTTCTCTGCACATTTCTCACTCTTCTCTCTCTCCCTAGAATCTTTCTTGGTTTCAGTTTACTTATGGCAGACTTAGCTTGACTGTGATTTATAATTGCACCAAAAGGTAGAGTTACTTTACTACCTGTTGGGGAGATAAATCTGTCAAGTCTTAGCTATATTAATATGACTATGGGTGGTTTTGTTTTACATCTTTTGGCATGTTTTTGATTTTGCAGTTACTTTGTACGGGTCGAATCTGGTTAGGGTTCAGGTTTGGGTTCGGCCAGACCTAGAGTCTGACCACCCTATATTTTTGTTGGACTCAGACCCAGACTCATATTTATAGGGTCTAAACAATTAGTATCCGGGTCTAGGGTCCAGATCTAGTTCTAGCATAAATGTTTTTGTTTTTGCACACAAAATAATCAAATATAAGTATAAAAATTAATGATAATACGTTCGTATAAAATCTATCAAATCATTTTTACATTTACAAGACATTTTTAATGTGTAGTAGTAATACTCACTACATTCATCAGACCTTCCAACTTTCAACTTCAAAACAATCTAGTTGTGTAAGCTATTTGTAATGTGTTGTACAAGACTATTTTTATTTTTATTTAGTCTATGGGTCTGATCCGAGTCTAACGAACATGGATCCAAACCGAAACTCAAACATGGAACACCTAGATCCAACCCGGCTTGGACCCGTAGGCCATTAGGCCGAAAAAATTACAGACTTAAACCTATAATAGGGGTCGGATTTGGATGTAGACCTTTGGGTCTAACTGTCTAAGACCCATGCCCATCTCCAATGATATATAATTGCACCAAAAGCTTACTGTTGGGGAGATAAATCAGTCGAGTCCTAGCTATATTAATATGACTATTGGTAATTTTGTTTTGTAACTTTTGGCATGTTTTTTATTTTACTGGCTAACTTCCGGGTAAATGATAGACTTTGATCCACTTTATGATTTATACATAAGAAATCTAGTTGAGAAGCATTCAATTTTGCTAGTCACACAGTAAACATAAGAGACAATTAACAGTAACACACTTATATCATGGGTCATATATCTGCAGAACTTGTAGGAAAATGATAAAAATCAGAGTAAATGCACATAATTCCTCTTTGCTTGTAGTTGTGTTTCTGGACCTGCCCTTGTTTGCTCTGGGTTGTACCGAAAACTAGATAGGTGGCTTTTATGGCCTGTTTGGTTATCGATACTAATTGGTGGTAATGGGAATGATTTGCACTGTAAATTTTTCATGATATGTATCATGTCATTCCCATGGTAATGAAAGTTCATAAAAAAGTTTTTTTGTTCACAATTTTCCATTATCACCTAATATCACATTTTTAAATGGTAATGCATGAATTTTGTGAAGAAAATGGAATTGTTGAAGGAGGATAAGCATGAGCATTAAACTGTCAAGAGATATTCCTACAAAAATTACACTGACTTTCCATTATTGTTTCCCATCATTTAATACTGATCATCAAACGGGCTGTTAGTGCTTTTTCTTGTAATATTTTCTTTTTCTTTTGAATTCTCCTTGTAGTTCTGCTGTTGGCTATGGGGAGCTCACAGATGACAGAATTGCAGAAATTATAACATTGCCTTCTTATGTGTTTATTCCTGTTACTGGGTCCAAACTTATGGGTAAGAAGTTGGCTATATCTTCCAGTTTAGGAACAATTCAACCAAAAATAAGTTGATGATTGAAGTGTGAGAGGATATGTATAGTATAATTTATCATGCCCTTTACACGAGTACCTTTTGTTCTAGAAGTGTAGATGCATTGTCTTTGGATATCCCGTTAATGAACCAACACAACCAACTTTTGAGCTGATGATTGAAGCCCCTAGGATATGTTATATAATCTATCATTTCTTGGACCAACTAGTAACCAAAGTAGTAGTTAATATCTGTAGTAAAGTTAGATGGACATAAATGTATGTTGTCTGATTTCGTAGTGTCATTGATAGCAGATTAGAAGTTGTCTCGCCGTTGGCGATCTTGATCTGATAAATGGAAATGAGTACTACAAAACCTGGTTCTAAAACCATTACTATGTGTAATCTTGTCCGACTTAAAACCTTGAAGTTTTTCATATATGGCATATGCATATTAAACCTATATGCCCGGCACTCGAGTTGAGGAGCTCTTTTCGATCGCAACCTCCTCGTGATGAGTGTACTGGTTTGTCTTCTTTTCTACCCTCCCCAAACCCTTCCTTGGACGGGTCTCATTTGGATGATGATGATGATGTAATAAGCCTATAACCAAAAATTTCCTACTCTTTAACTTTAGGCAGTTGTTCAACCCACCCCAAATCTACCAACCAACTAATTTTCTGCAAGTTGTTCAGATTAATAATTATCATCTTGGAAGACATCCAGGATCTTGTAGATGATATTCAAATTCATTCAACCACCTGTATTTATTACTGTGAGGATTTCACCCTATTCTGACAAATGAAGAGTTAAATCTTGTCAAATGCAAGTTTTTGTTCTTATCCTCTTTACATTGGGTGGGCATGGCCATGGGCATGCTACACCTAGTAAAACCTATTGGTAAGAAAACCCAAAACCGGACCGTGTTTACGTTATAGGGATGATCGATAATTGATTGTTAACTGTTGAAGTGTTAGTTGTTGGTTGTTAGATGTTTATTAGAGTAAAAGTCAGCCAACATGATTAAAGCTTTCAAGCCTAAAGCTGCTCGAAGTAACCTTTTCATTTTAGCTTAGTAGACATTTATCAAATAAGTTTTTTGTCCGTTTGACCAGTTAAAAGCCAAAATTCAACCAATAAGCAGCAGAAAAAGTCACCAATAATTTTTTAGTTCATCTAATCCCATGCTAGTAAGTTTAATTTTATACGCTTTAGTTTGATGCTTATAAGTACTACCACATAGTTAAGTTCACTTTAGTTATAAAGAAATGGTCTAACTCGAGTATGATTTAAACTTAAATGAGATATCAACATAGATCGGAACGACTCAATTATCATATCTAACTAGGGGATCAATAATCCCTCTAAGTTTGACATTTATAGAAGACAGATCATACATGTACTAGCTTGGTGGCTAGTGTTGCAGGGAATTCAATCCTCCTCCTCATCTATTCAGTATCCCGTACAAGTCAGGGTTTGGGGGAAGGAGAATCGCAGACAGATTATACCCGTGCCCCTCTAAGGAAAGGACAAGTAGATATGCGCACAATCATTTTATCCTCAAAAAATAGATTCTCGTAAAGATAAATCATCTGTAGCGTACAACATACATTAAAACTATAACTGAATTATAATAGACTAGCAAAAAGGAATTCAATATAGTTTGCATTATTGCATTAGTAAATCACAAGGCTATATGAATATTTGCAGGTGGATTGTAAACCACACAGCATAAGACCTTCTACAATGAAGCAAGCAAGGAAGGTGAAGGTGAGAGTTTCATTTAATGCATTGCTTCCTACCCTTTTTCTTGGGGGAAATTGATGAAGATGGACCCACTTTCTGTCATGGATCCTCCTTGCCAAAAATCATTGAAAATGGTATAAGAATTCAAGATGTGTAAGATTGAGATCATCTAGGAGTTAAAAATTCAAAATTTTTGTTGTTGTAACTTGTTGAGAAGATTGGTGTTGTAAAATTTTTTCTATGTTTTCGGCAAAAATCTCCAACTACTCGACTAAACCATGATTATTGATGTGTATTCTTTGTTATTTTATAGTTAATGAAGGCTGGTTTGAGGCTTAGAGCCAAGGGGAGTACATACATGCATGATGCATGTGGTGATCTTTTCAAGTGTAGATCAAAGGCAAATAGGGATGGTCATGGGGCGGGCCTGGAGCGGGTCTGGCCAGATCCTGATCCGAACCCTTTTATTTTTTATAGATTCAGAGCTGGATTCGAATCCTAAGGGTTCAAAATTTTCAGATTCAGACCCAGACCCTTCGAATCTGATGGGTCTAAAAAAAATCTATTTGATTTGTCACATTTGAACTTTTTGTAAGTCATTAGTGTGCTTTACAAATATTAAATACTAATCATATATATATATATATATATATATATATATATATATATATATATATATATATATATATATATAGAAAAGTCACAAAATAGTAAGAATGTAAGACAATATAATACTAATTTTGTACTAACTAGCATATATTTATATATTATAGATATAAATGGAAAATAAATGGAATATTAGGATGGGGTAGAAGTCAGATTAATACAAAAGTCACAAAATAGTGTAAGACAATTTAATAATTACAAGGGTCTGGGTCTGAGTCCGAGTCCTAATTCTCGGACTCAGACCTGGACCCCCTAATTATTTTTTAGATCCAGATCCGACTCGAATCTGGTGGGTCTCAAAAAAATAAAATTCAGACCTTTAAAAAGGAGCGGATTCAGAGCGAGTTCAACAGTATCATGGACTCATGACCATCCTAATTGTACCACAAGTGAGCTAGATGAATTTTGAATTGGGTCATCAATCATATCTCCTATCTCATCAACTTAATAAGAACTAGCAAATTTGGGTGAAATTATCAGTTCGTCTTCAAGAAATTGACACCATTATATACAGTATACAAATTAAGAAATGATGGGGATTATTTGAATTTTGTGAATAATATAAAAAAGAGTTGAATTTATAGGTGAGAATAAAAGTGAATGACAGTAATATTTATTAAAAAAAAAAATTATAGAAAAGTAAAGAATTAAATTAAAAAAGTTTGACAATTTTTTAGGATACTAATTTCTAGAAATAGTAAAGAATCACCTATGGGCTATAGGCTATAGGCTATAGTCTATAGTCATAGGCCTATTCATATTATTACCAACTTTTGTCGTAAAATTATAAGGTGGAAATTACTAAAAAATAACAAGATTATGATTCTATGTCTAACTAATTCATCAACAAACAGGTTACTAATTTTAAAAATCAGCAAATAAATCCTAATAAACCAACTTAACCACGCTTAATGATTGCTGTTTCTCTTTTCCAAGTTTGCCAAAAAATTATGTCACCTTTATATGTTGTAATTTAAAAAGCATGAATATTGACACACATAACTTTAACTCTGAAAATAATTTATTAAGTAGCTTATTATTGTTCTATTATTCAAAGTATTATTAAGTTTAACAAACTTTTAATTATTAATTAGCAGGATCGTTCCAATGTAGAAGTTGTTAAATAAACTGACTTTATCATTTAAATCGACTGTATTTTCTATATATTATGTATTTCACAATTTAATGTTTTTAGGTACTTTAATCTATTAACTTAATTTTTTGCTCAATTAATTGTTAATAAAATATGCTAATGTTTATTTTCATATAAAAAATCAAGAAATTCAAACATGCATACTCTATAGTTCAAATAAAGTAATTCAAGCAAAGGAGAATCTAAGCTTAAACTTTTTTTAGGCATAACTTGAATTATTTGATTAAAAACTTATTAATATTGAATTGTATGACGTATAATATAGAAAAACAATATTTGAATTGATCTGTATATATACAAAATGATAGATGTTCAGCCAGCTTATTCTAGTATTTTGAATCCGCCCCAATTGAAGAACAAAAAATCATTCCAACTTGCGGTAAATGTGATTAATTGATCATAATCAAAACGACATAATAATGTTGACCCAATCACCGATCATACACAATCAATAAAACACAATGCCAACGTTTTCTCAATATGCTTGTATTAGGAGGTGAGTTGTTTTTGCTACAAATAATAAACTCAATTAATTTTTGAATATAAAAAAAAACTAATATTCCTATGCTCTATATGACATACATTATAAAGCTATTATTTGACTGATGATTTCTTATTAAAATTTAAAAAATATTAATTGCATCTATATTTAGTGATATTCATTTTTTTTAACAATAAAAAGTATTTGTCATTTACGATTTTCCTATCTAACTCTTAAATATCAATGGAGTATATAACACAGCCTAAAATTTCAACCACCAGCTAATTAAATTTTCAGCTGATCTCTTGATATGGTATTAAAAGTCAACATAACGAGAGGTCACAAAATTAAATCTCAGACCTCTCATTTCAATTGAAGTTTATAACGCCGACTTTAATGAGAGTCTATATTATATCCACAATTCTAGGCCAAAATGTTTTCACATGAAGAGGTTATATTATATATAACATAACTCATAACTTCAATCATTAACTTATTGACTTTATTTTTTAGTTATCAGTATATATTTGGCTTTGAATATCATATTTTTCTTCCTATTCCATTGTTGAATAACTATTTACACAAATCTAAAAAATAAAATTTTAAAAGGAAAAATATTGAAAAAATGGATTCATTTAGGTTGGCCGGCTCAATTTTCACGGTTTATCTACTTTTGCAAAAGTCCTAAGATCAAACTCCTAAGTTCATGCTCATGCTATTACGTAAATAGCTTTAATTCATAATTACATATTACTCCCTCCTATGTCTCTTTGAGTTATGCTATTGAAAATGTCATTTCAATTATAACATCTTTATTCTTTTAATTTATTAATTCATCATATATTAATCAATTCCTTCTGCTTAATTAATTCAGATGGAATCGATATAAATCATGCATTCATGACAAGATCAATGGTATGTTCTCTGTACAATTAGTCTTTGTTTGCCTGAGATGTCATATTCAGCACTTTTTGATATAGGAGTATGTCATTGAAAATTATGTTTTGTGTCGGTTAAAGATTAACTATTAATTTTATAAGGTAAAGTTTTAAATTTGATTTTCACCTATCTATACCATAAATTTTTTCTAAACTATAAGAGTACAAATTTAATACTTTATGTTAAAATAAACAAGTCTTTTTAATAAATTGTTTTCATTTTTTCACCATAAGATATCTAGATAGTACTATATAAAATGCATGTGACTTGATATATTTACAAGAAACCATCATAGAAAAAATTTAAACCGATGAATAGAGCTATAAAATATAGTATTTTTTAGGTGATTGATTTTAGAAATTTCAATTTTAATCTATATTAAGAATTTGCGTTTTTCAAACAAATGTTCTTTTAAAGAATTTTGCGACTCGTAATGGTCATATTTTAAAAGGAAAATAATGTCGAAGCCCTTTAAATGAAAACTAATATAAAGGTTTGGATTTAAAGGAAAATGAAAGGTAAAATATACAAAAACTGATCAACAAAAGGTTGAATTTATATAATTAAAATTTTCAACATGTTTTGTATACATGTAAATACATGTGATTAAATATCTAATATATGCATATTAAAATGAAGCAATGAAATTTCGTCAATCGTCACTAAAACTAATGAGCTTGCTAATTTTTTCGTAGAAGTATTAAATACCTGATCGATCAGGATCCATAAAGTATCAGAAAGCACCTTATTCACATATACTCATATACTTTTTCAACAAGAATTAGTTTAGTTTTAGCATATACTAAATACTATTTATTGGTAAGCAGCATTCTAATTTTTGTTACAATTTTGTTAGGAGGATAAGATGGTGTTTAATAGTCCAAGAAGCTCAAAGCCAAACAACCTTAACAAGGCAATCACTCCTATCTCCCAGGATAGTAAGAACTTACCTAGGAAACTTCTAGAAAGTGCTAATGAAGAAATTATGACCTTAATGAGAACGGATAATTATAGACTAGGGCCAAAGCAGCCACCAGTACACAATTAATTAGCAATCATAGTTTCAAATGCAAAGACAAGAAAGCATGGTTTAATTCTTAAACTTTTTTTTTTTACATGTATCTGAAAAAAGTAAAATATGTTTCAATTGAAATAACATTTAATTGTCAAACTATTTTTTTTTTTTTTTTTTTTTTTTTGCTTTCGTTATGTTGGGATGGTCGTCTTCTTTTCTCCTTAAGAAAATTACTCATGATTTTATACTCTTGTTGGACCTTTTATTCTTATAAATATAAATAAACACGATAAATTATTCATGCTTGTCGAGATAATATTTTAACTCTTAATATCTTTAATTGTTCTTAATTAAAAATTATAAAAAGTTGATTTATAGAGACAAATCAAAAAAGATTTCACATGACTGTGTTTAACTTACTCCCTCCAATTTACTATTAATGTCACATATGCTTTTTAAATATAGTCTTAATTTGTATTTTATTATTAATGTATAAGTTAAAACATAGTCAAGTGAAGAATCTTGTTTAATTCGTCTCAATGCAAAGATTATTTATATCAACTTTCCATAATTTTTGATTATGCACAATTAGAGATATTAAGGATTGAACATGTGTATTGGATAGAGTGCATAAAGCAAATGAGACATTAGTAGTTAATTGAAGGGAGTATAAATTAAAAATAAAATACGAATTAAGAGTGATAAGTAAATAGACTGAATTTTTCCTATAGACATAAGTGAAGAAACAAAGATATTTTCTTGAATATGTTCAAAAGTTACTATTTTGCAAAATTGCTTTCGGAAATTAAGGTAAGTAACTAAGTATAAGTTTAAATAGAAAATTGTGAGTCTGATTCCACCGTTAATGTGAGAATAATATCGACCGAATAATTTATAAGTAGTTTTATGAATGGTACCCAATCTCCTGAGTCGATCTATGATTTATATCAGATGATTAGAGTCGACTCTTTTTATTTTTTTAATAAAAAATGTAAAGATTTATTAGAAGGACATTATTATTGATCTTCAATCCAAATAAAATTACGATTTTGCCCTTAAATTTAAAATTTATTTAACTAAATCTCACTTAATAATACTATTACCACTTTAAAAACATTATATTTAAAGTTTAAAAGAACGTAATCCCGAACATTTTTATCGCGATCCTATATATATATTGAATTTTCAGTAGCGTCCTTGCATGATATATGAATTCAAACACGGCACTATTTCTCTAAAATCTATCTAAAAACGTTCTTTGATTTTAAACAAGCTGATAGCTGGAATCGATTAACTATGGCTAACGAAAGCGACTATGAATCGGATCAGGTACGTACTTAAATCGATCGGAATGGGTGTTTTTTTTTAAAAAAAAAAAACGGAGGAGTCGCACAAAACGTGCGACCCTCCGTGGTCCACACTCGCACGTTTTGTGCGACTCCTCCGTTTTTTTATTTTTATTTTTTATTTATTTATTTTTGATTATTTACATTATTATTATGTAAATTATATAATATTTTTTTAGTAATTTATATTATTATTATTTAATATACGTTGTATTAAATTATTTTGTTTTGTAATTTATTATTATTTTCTTATTATTATTATTATTATTATTATTATTATTATTATTATTATTATTATTATTATTATTATTATTATTATTGTTATTGTTATTATTATTATTATCATTATTATTATTATTATTATTATTATTATTATTATTATTATTATTACTATTATTATTATTATTATTATTATTATTACTATTATTATTATTATTAATATATTATTAGTATTGTTATTATTATTGTTACTATATTATAATAATAATAATAATAATAATAATAATAATAATAATAATAATTATTATTATTATTATTATTATTATTAATTTAAATAATTTATAATTTGTATTAGTAATAATATTATTATTTTCTTATTATTAATTTAAATAATTCATAATTATATATTATTATTATTATTATTATTTTCTTATTATTTAAAATTAATTTGTTTTATTATTATTACAATTATTTTATTTTATATTTTTTATTGCTATTATTTTAATATTAATTATTGAAGTAAATTATATTTTTTATTTAATATTAATTTGTATTATTATTGTTATTTTAATATTAGTTATTAAAGTAAATTATAATTTTTATTATTTTTATTATTAATGTTTGTATGTATAATTTTTTAATAACCTAATGTATGGTTTATTTTATATTTTAAATTTGCAGGACTTTGAAAACTTAGGAGACAATGTAGATTACTCTGGTAGATTTGTTACGGATAGGAAATTTGATTCCGTAGATGAATTACATAGTTGGGCCGATGAGATAGCAATAACAATTGGTTTTCAATTTACACGTGCTTCTTATAAACAAAAAGAAATACATTCTAGAGTTAGTTTATATTTAAGATGTCACCGCTATGGTAATATTAGGGGTGATTTGCATAACCTAGATAATGCTGCCTGACCTGGTTCTAAAAGTAGAACATGTCGGTGCAAATTTATGATTGTAGCAAGTAGTCGTAAACCAGGAGAAAGACTTTGGACGGTGAGGGTGTGTCCTGGGGAAAAAGGTAGACATAACCACCGTTTTTTAGTGTACAGAGATGGTCATGTAAGGGCAAATAGGTTGAATGTAGATATTCGGCAGCACATACAACAACTTAGTGCAACCGGCATGCAACCTGCCTTTATCATGACTTCAATTAGAGAAAAAATTTCTTATTTTTTAACTAGTATGAATCAAATATACATTGTTAGACAGTCAATTAGAAGAGAAGAGATAGAGGGTAGGACTCCCCTTCAACACTGTCTTTATATGACCATAGAGCATAATTACGTGGTTTGGACAGACTTGGATAGTAAAGGGGATTTGAGCAGATTATTAGTTGCAAATCCTACCTAAATCCAAATGATACGTACGTGACCGTATGTTGTGTTGATAGATACAACGTACAAAACAAACAAACAAAAGTGGCCACTGTGTGAAGTAATCACAACTTCTTGGTTGCGAGATGAGGCGGTCGTTTCATATTCGTGGGTATTACAAGGATTGAGAGATAATTTTTTGACACAGCTCAGACTCCTAGGGTCATTGTCACTGATCGAGATGAGGGTTTATCTGCAGGTATTCGTGATGTCTTCCCAGGTAAAAAGGTTTTGTTGATTAATTATTGTCGTTCTCTGTATTGAATATGTTTTAATTATGTTCAATGTTGTGTTTAATGTAGATGTGCGGCATTTGTTATGCATATGACATATTGTCAACGACACTAAGAACATGGTGGACAAGTTGTGTGGCGGGAAAATAAATCTACAAGGGCAGATATTCAGGAAAAGTAGATGGAACCCCTTGGTTGAAAGTTCTACACTCGACGAATTTGAAGAGAGATGGCAATCGATTGTGACTACCTGGTCGGTTAGGAACAGAAAGGCCGTTCGATATTTGGCTGGAACATGGATTCCACTTAAAGAGAAATTTGTGCGTGCATGGACGAATGACTGTTTACACATGGATAACCAGACTATCAGCAGAGTTGAAAACCAACGCTCGTCTTTCAAGTATAATCTTGGTAGCGGTAATAGCTCATTTGATACCCTGTTTAAAAGGGCACACGCACAGATAACAAACCAACAAGCCAGGATCCGACAAGTGCTACAGGAATCCATAAATTCTATTTCAAGGTTGTTGCGACATCATTTCTTTAGACCTTTATATCGCCATGTATCTATGTTTGCCTTGGAGCAGTTGCGGCTTGAGCATAACCGTATGTTAGATTTGGGTGATTATGTACTTAACAAATGCGTTTGTGTACTTTAACACACCCATGGATTGCCGTGTGCTTGTTATTTATATCTGTCGATCGATTCACAAGGTGCTTTGTATTTGGATGACATTCATCCATTCTGGAGTACTTTGACGTACACAAAGGTAGGAGATGACACCAACGAAGGAGTACGACACACAAACGTCGATGACAAAGAGTACTTTCAATCATTGGTCGATGAAGTCTTAAAAGCTGATCCGGCTGTTGTACGACGCTTGTCTCAGGTACTTGAACATGAATTATACCCTGGAAAGTACTCATAAATAATATTTAAAAGGAAAATAAAAATTTGATAATAATAATAATAATAATAATAATAATAATAATAATAATAATAATAATAATAATAATGATAATAATAATAATAATAATAATAATAATAATAATAATAATAATAATAATAATAATAATAATAATAATAATAATAGCAACACAATAATAATAATAATAATAATAATAATAATAATAATAATAATAATAATAATAATAATAATAATAATAATAGCAACACAATAATAATAATAATAATAATAATAATAATAATAATAATAATAATAATAATAATAAAATTAAAATCAAAAACAATAATAATAATAATATCAATATTTAAAAAAAATTAAAAATAATAATAATAATAACAACAACAACAATAACAACAACAACAACAATAATAATAATAATAATAATAATAATAATAATAATAATAATAATAATAATAATAATAATAATAATAATAATAATAATAATAATAATAATAATGATAATAATAATAATAATAACAATAATAATAATAATAATAATAATAATAATAATAATAATAATAATAATAATAATAAAAAAAAAAAAAAAATAATAATAATAATAATAATAATAATAATAATAATAATAATAATAATAATAATATTAAGTATATTATTTCAAAAAATAAAATTTTAAAAAAATAAATAAAAATTTGGTGAGTCGCACGCGACTCACTTTTTTTTTCCTTTTTTTTTAATTTTAAATAATACGATTCGAATAAAAATTACCTCGATTTTTTTGTTTGCGGATTGAATTCCTTAGCTTTTACTCTAAAAATTTTATATTGTAATTTTGTTTTTGAAGTGTGACAAAGGTATTATTTAGTGAGATTAGATTATATGTAAGAAATTTTAAATTCAGAGGCAAAATTATAATTTCATTAAAAGGGTGATAATAAAATAAAAAGACTAGCCATGTTTAAGACTTTTGTTACTATAAAGCATTTGGGTCAAAAGTTTTGTGCATACTGAAAGACAACTTTAAACATGGACATGTGGCAAAATCGAAGACAACATCATTCTCAAGGTGGTCCATGGGCTAATTAGTTGGGGAAAGAGCCCTCGTGTTGGCCGGTTAACTTTAAAAACAACATTATTTTTGGGAACCTTGATTTTTACAAATTCAATGCAATACTCACTTGCCATGTTTCTCAAGCTCTCATTTTGATGCTAATATGATTCTCTTCTTTTGGGGAAACTAGCAACTCTTGCTACTATTACCGCTAATTCTTCCATCCATCAATAATATTTTATATTATATATTTGACAGAGATGAGAAAAAACTAGGTGATAATCGAATTTAAGACTTTGCTCGCAGAAAATAATATTTGCTTCAACTAATACATGATCTGATTCTCACCCATAAATCATAAATTTTTATTACATGGTGGCGATGAGCTAGGGAATAATCGAATCCAAAACCTTATCTGGAGAAAATTAAACATACACGTTCTAATAAAGACAAAACTCGATTCATAACTAGAATCATATTTTGACTAGAATGTTTATTTTACAACCAATTGCGAAAAAAATATACAATTGCTTATGCCTCTATGCTTTTCAATTTGTTACACTGATAATTTACTTGTGATTTTTTAATTATAATTGTAATTTTTAATTATAAATTTAAGAAAATAAAAAGGCCGAAAGAGTATCATTGTAATAAGAATTTGACTGGATCAAAATATATTGAATATTGTGCTCATATTGGTTTTATGTAATTTAAATTCATTTTAAAATCAGATTAGAGTTGGATTTAATTACAATTCTGTAAAAAATAATATTTATAGTAAAAAATAATACGTGCAATGCATAAGTATACCTAGTTTGTGAACTAATATCAAGTATGCATGTACAATTATTAAAGATTTTTTTTGAAGCAAAAGGTCTCATCATCATCATACCCGGTATATGTTGTCCATAGAAAAATCATGAGTAGGATTTGGGGAGGAAAGGACGGCAGTAACTCATACCCAGAAAGAAAAGCGCGACGAAAAAGTCCCTCGAGGAAAAACAAGAAAAGTTCCTACTACGAAAAAGCCACCTCCACAATAATAATAATAATAATAATAATAATAATAATAAATATGAGAAAAAGCCAAAGAACAACAACAACAATAATAATAATAATAATAATAATAATAATAATAATAATAAAACAAAAGGTCTTTTGTTCAAAAAAAAAGGGTCTAATATGTATAAACAATTGCAGCTTTAAATGGAATCAATCTCTGACTTAAAATCAAGCATTGACCTTGTGAAACTTATCATTGAATTTAATTGGAAAATCGAATCTTATCTTAACTGGAGTAACTATCACTCTCTTCAAATAATATATGAGTTTAATTCTCATCTAATATTTCTTATTTTTCGGGTTCATATATTGTAATAGAAAAATAAAATTAACTCTTGGTTAATTGATCAAATAAATATCACATGTATAACAGGCTAACAACCCTAAATCTGCATTGTCACTGATTAATTAGTTGAATATAAGAGTATATATAGCATGCCTGTTTCTTTTTGTTTGGGGGGTTCTTTTTTTGGGGTTAGACATGGATCAAAAATATATAAAAATTTTTAGGTATTATTTATTTTACGGTTATTGACAGTCTTAAGCTAAAAAAAATACTTAAATTAAAGTCAAAATAATGTAAACTAATACTTAAAACTCTTTTGCATGCCCACTTTCACTCTTGAAATTAGTTGAGTCACCCCGGCCAGTAGTGGAATATAATCTTAATTTTTCCGCTGGTTTGAGCTTGTTTAATAAATCACTTTTAAGTTAATTTTTTGATTGACTTTTAATTTGATAATTGGTCCAAAATTTTAAAAAATTTGATGAACGGCTTTCAACCAGCTAAAAAATGACTTTTAAACTAAATAAAATGCAAAGTTTGTTAGCGTTTTTTAAATGACTTTTAACTTGTTGGACCACTTTTCCTCTAATAAAACACCAACAACTAATATTTAATTGTATCAAACATCTTCATAGCAGTCGACTTATTAGTTAGCTTAAAAGCCAACAAAAATAGTTAACGCTTTCAGTTGGTCAAACAACCCAACTAAAAAAGTCAACTGTTAGCCACCATTTGCCCCTAAGATCAAAGTATATTCTATTAACTAAGCCATAGGTCTTTGGAACCCTAGCTTTGACTTAAGTCTCTTCAACCAGCTCTATAAATAGTAACTCAAAGTTTTTGATTATTCTTCTTTTGTATACCATATTTAGAAAAATTGAGCAAAAAGAATATGAGAAAGATGATCTCCTTAAGATTAACAAGCTTCATATTGGTTGTTTGTCTTCTTGTACATGCTCTAAATAACTCCTTAGCTCATGCTCAACAAGGTATATTCATTTTTATGTATATATATCTCTTACTTTGTAGATAGTTAACCTTAACTTTTCTTGTGTATTAGGTTTAGTAATGGTTTACTCTTTACTTTTTTATGTAGCCAAAGTAGAAATTATCAAATCAAGAAAAAATCATGCTTTTGCAATAAAGGTAAGGCTTGTCTTTATTTTCTTTACATGTTTTTAACCATCCTACTTACACTTTTGTAAATTAAAATTGATTATTTTTTATGATTCAAAATGTAATTAATTAATCTATACATTATATTGAATGGTAATTCTACTTCTTATTTATTTCCAATTAAGAGTTATGAACTTATGATATATGTAGTCCTAATAATTACGTATAAGCATTAATTACATCATCAATACGCATTATGTTGAAAATTTATATCTAGATAATACGCTATTAGTTCAATTAATGTGATAACGAACCTTTTAATTTCAAACAACCGTTTTTCTTCTTTATTTTTCGTTATCTTCTAATACCACCTTGTAATGGATGGAAATGAAGTTTGTGCAAAAAAATACGCTTAGTGTAGAACATGCATGAAAATAAATATCGTCAAATAGTTTTTTTTAGCTAAATTAGCTTAAATTTTCATTACTATTATCATCATTTAACATCAGCAACTAAACGGGTTGTAAGAGTTTTAAATATTATTTTCTAGCTATTAATTAAATAGCACCAATAATAATCATAATCACTTTATTTACTCATAGATGAAGGTTTTGTAGGAAATTGGAAACAATAATCCAATTGCAAAGGCAACTTTGGCAGGAAGAAAAATGGTTTCTACACAAAAGGGTCAAAAATTTGATGATCTAAGGTGGATAAACAACCCAAATGAAGCTCTTTCAGGTGCTCCTAAACTTATTATTACAAATTGTTTTACCTATATGAAGTAAAATAAAGTTTTTAGTACTACTGATTATCATGGTCTACGATCATACCTTTAATAGAGAATCAACTTTTATTTCAGTTGCAGAGAAGTACCACTGTTAAAGAAAAATTATGGGTTCGATTCTTCCGACATCCACCTTCTTTCGGCCTACCCTGTCATCAAACAAAATTAAAAATAAATTTATTAGTCCTATATATAATGGTTGTATAATAGATTGATCGATCTAGCTAGGTATCATAAATACGCTAGTTGTGTGTCTAATTAGCTATATATTGTGATTAAAAAGTTCTCACGTAAAAATTAAAATGTAATCAAATTCAAAGAAACAGAAACGTAATTAATAAAGAAATTAATGATTTTTCATATTCATTTTAATTTCATGATACTATTGTCTATAAATTAGTTTTACAATGCAGGAAATGATAATGAGAGGAATGTCTTGAAGACTCCTAATTCTATGGTATCACTTGATGTTTCACTTAATAAGGTATATTATTTCTCTATCAAATAAACACTAGTTCTATATATTTGAGAGTGTAGTAGCTGCAATCAATGCCATTTTCTTGTCACAAGCATAAGAGAAAATATATGTTAGTGCCAAAAACGCAACTTAGCACGTAATTTCAAGCGTATGACTATTTTTTTGGATTCTAACCATTTCAACACAATAATATATACCAAATATTGTTGTATGCCAAGTTTTGTGCCAAACAAGCCAAGCTTGAACCACTTTATGCGAGAAAATGCAAAAAACGCTTAAAAAACCTAAAAAACGCAACTTAGCACGTAATTTCAAGCATATGACTATCGTTTTTGGTTCTAACCATTTCAACACAATAATATATACCAAATAGTATTATGTGCCAAGTTTCGTGCCAAATAAACCAAGTTTGAACCACTTTATGCGAGAAAATGCCAAAAACGATTAAAAAACCTCAAAAACGCAACTTAGCTCGTAATTTCAAGCATATGACTATTGTTTTTGATTCTAACCATTTCAACACAATAATATATACCAAATAGTGTTGTGTGTCAAGTTTTGTGCCAAACAAACCAAGTTTGAATCACTTTAGGCGAGAAAGTGCCAAAAACGCTTAAAAAACCTCAAAAACGTAACTTAGCACGTAATTTCAAGCATATGACTATTGTTTTCGATTTTAACTATTTAAACACAATAATATATACCACATAGTGTTGTGTGCCAAGTTTTGTGCCAAACAAACCAAGTTTGAACCACTTTATGTGAAAAAGTGCCAAAAACGCTTTACAAACCTTAAAAACGTAACTTACCATGTAATATCAAGCATATGACTATTGTTTTCGATTGTAACCATTTCAACACAATAATATATACCAAACAGTGTTGTGTGTTAAGTTTCATGCAAAACAAACCAAGTTTGAACTATTTTATACGAGAAAGTGTCAAAAACGCTTTAAAAACCCTATTTAACCTTCATATTATTTATTTTATTCAAATTATGAATATTTTAATTAATTAACAAACTACATACATAAGTAAACTATTGTGATTATTCATACATAAGTAAACTACATATACATAATTAATTAAACTACATACATATACATAAGTAAACTACATACATAATTAATTAACAAACTACATGAATAAGTAAACAAAATACACATATCAAATAATTAACAAACCAAATATAACAACTTGAAAAGAACGTAAAACTTAAAATTAAACAACTTAAAGAACTTAGATTAAGAACTTGAAGAACTTAAAAAAATGTAAAGCTTAAAAAATAATCAACAAACTAATTATAACATCAAATATATAAACACATAAAAATATCAAACAAAATTAAAATAAAAATTATATTTTGAATTTTTGTGGGTTTTGGGTTATGTAACCTATACAATGTAAAATAAAATCAAATTAGTATAAAAAAACTAAGCCCATGAAGCTTGAACAACTTAAAATAAGCTTTAAAAAATTATACCTTGAAGAAAAACAAGAAGTATCCCAAATTTCGTGGGTTTGAGAACTTGAAGAAGACAACAATGAGAGATTTTTCGTGGGTTGAACAAGAACTTGAAGAAACAGCAGTATGCGAAGATGATGAATAATGCATATTTCAGTACAATTGAAAAAGACAATGGGAGATTTTTCGTGTGGGTTTTGGGAGGGCTTTTGAAGAATACAACAGTAGGTTTTGTGCAATGGAACGTTGAAAGACGGGTTTAATTTTTTTAGAAAGGATTATTTGCTGCAGGTTAGGCTGAAACGCAGTATAAAAGAGAGTATTTGCTGCGGGCTTTACAAAACCGCAGTATATAATCAAATTTTTAATTTTTTTAAAATGCCTTATTTGCTGCGGGCTTATGAAAACCGCAGTATATAATCAATTTTCAATTTTCAATTTCAGTATAAAGGTCTTATTTGCTGCGGGCTTATGAAAAACCGCAGCATTTTTATTTTGCCTAATTCTTTTTTCTATTTAATGTTGCGTTTAATTAAAGCCGCAATAAATAACACGTAGCAGATACGTTTTTTTTTCCACTAGTGTCAATAGTTTAAATTTAATAAACAACGTAAATATTAATTTTGATATACAAAAGATAACTTTTAATATTAAATTTTAACTCAAACTGATGGTCGGTTGAAACCTCATGATTGAATTTATCCTCTATTAGATCATTAAATTCTAAGCATAATAGCATTTTAATTCTTGGCTCAGGTGGAGATCAAGGCATTTTTTAATTCAAGAAACTCAAAGCCAACATTCAGCAACTCCATCAAGGAAAAGATAACTCAAGATTATGAGTCAAGAGCTAGAAAAGATAATGAGTCAAATAGACTTTTAGAAGCTTCTAAAGAGATTATGAAGCTAATGGATAGAGATTATGGAGGAAGGAAGCCCCCTATTAAGCGAAGGTCACCCATTAACAACCATAATACCAAACATTAAAACAAAAACTACTTATATTATAGGGTAGGCTGAGAGAAGGATAGATTTAGTGAGACTCAAATTTTTAACTTTTTCTAAGAAGTGATACTTATTTTTCAACTGAAACAATACTGATTCTCACACAATTTTGTACTATTAAGATAAATAAGGAAGCCTTAATTCTCATTGGGTATAGTACTATATTTGCTGGCCTTTTAATATGGACAATTGTTTCTAGGTTAATGTTTTAAACTTGTACTCTATAGAAAGAGAATAATGTAGGTCATATAATGTTACATGACAAATAGGGGTACAATTTTTGTATAATATGTAAGTACGTTTAAGCTTAATATACCTCTATTTTAGATAATGTATGTTACTATGTTCACATCGTTAGAATATATAATATATTTTGGGACCTCAATTATAAGTTTAAGCTTTTGGTTGAGTTGACTCTAACACACATACATCCCAAATTAATAGTAAATTACTCCTATGTTCGCCTACTAACTTTTAACTATCAACCGTTTGTCAAAATCACCCTATTGACTTTAACAACATTGATACATATAAACTATTTAGTGTGCATATCAAGTCCAACATTGAAAAAAAAATGTTAGACATTAACATATAAATGATCTAACTTCAAATTAGTGTGAAACCTTTTAAAAATTAAGGTGCCCAAAAACAAATTCGCGCAGACTCGATAAAAGCAAAGAATATTATACTAATGTGGGTCATTCACAGTTGGTGATATATATATATATATATATATATATATATATATATATATATATATATATATATATATATATATATATATATGAACAAACATATATTTATACGTGATCTTGATAGATTCGTTAAATGGTGTGAAAATGGATAATTATAACAATCAAACAAGAAAAGAAATCAAGAATTAAAAGACACATTAAAAATTGGACTAACTCAAAGACTAATATGTCAATGTTGTAGGGCAAGGGAAATTCGATTATAGTTCGAATCATTTTATTTAAAAACCTATAAATATCAAATTGCATAAAATAACATATAAAATAAAAAACTAATAATTAAATTAGTTCTATACATTCAAAAATAAATGTTTGATCCATCCGGTAAACTATGATGGATTCAACCCGGGGCAGTAACTACATTGTTTGACAATCAATGAAATGTTATATCGAAATGACCCTTATATCTCGATGTTAAATGGTCGTTTGAAACTGGTGCTCAAAACGTTGTCGTTTCAAGCTGGGAGTTTTAGATATCTCTTATAACTTGTAAGAGGTAGTCTTCACCTTTTTTTAAGGCAAAGACGAATAGTAAAGTGTGCAATTAAAAAAGGTGGTGGTCTTCCAACTTCATTAAAACGATATCGTGCATTCATTAGCAACATATTGAAGAGCTTATCTTCAAATTTAAAGAAAATATCTTCAAGTTTTACCATAACATACAATGGAGGATATGATACATCTTGGCCATGACCAAATTGTGGCATTAAAATAATCATCAATAATGTGATCATAAATATGTTAGTAATACGTTTGTTGCGACTATGATGTGGCATTGATGAATGATGATACTATTGACAATGTAGGATATTATTGTTCTGATATCCCTTAATTAGTGGGAAGGACTACCTTAGTTAGTGTAAGAGCACTATTATTATGTTCTTTATGCTCTTGGTTTGTGGGGAAAGACTTTGAGTACATTATTCTACAAGGTATATATGATGTATTTGCTATATATGCATGACTTAAATAATATAAATTTGTGAATATATATATCTAATTAAACATATTTTTAAGAATATATAAATATTTTTTAAAAAATAAGTAAAGATTGTATAAAGATTAAAAATTATTAATTAACATACCTTTAAAACAATGATAATGAAAGTTAAAAACAAAAATATAACTTATTATAATCAAAGTTTTACGACATGGAAATGACATCTTATATTTTGTTTATAAATTATTCTCGTTACTATTTAGGATCAGCAATCAAACGGTGAAATGGTCGGATCATAAATTGAAAACAAAGCCACAATAATTCATTCCTTCTTCTCTAATAGCTCTAATACAATATGTTTTTGCCTAACGAGGAAGCCCAAGGTCGCCCTTGATACCATGAAAGCTGGATAAGAAAATTTGAAACTAACATGGCTTTGTATTAGATTTTTGATGTCAGTACAGAAATTTAGCATGCGCAATATATTTAATTGTATAGAGCTTCGAAAATAAAGGACATTAAATATTCAATAATGATACATAATATGCTCAGTAAGTATAAGATAAAGTAAGTGGTAGATACTAGAGTACATAATAGAGAGATAAGAACTAGTAACCTAACATGCACACATAACATAAACAAGTCCGTATAGGCAAAAAAATAGTTAAAAACTTCTTATATGTCCTTAAAATAAACATAACATTCGAGTTCTGTATGAACAATTCAATTTAGTTTAAGATAGAAAAAAATATATATAAAAAAAAATTATATCCTTAAACTCAAAACTAGACATGGATTTTTTTTTTCTAGAGTTGAACAAGTTGTTGGATATTAAAAGGAAGACAAACAGAGGAGCCACTAATACATTGAGAAGCAATGAGAGAGTTGATAGCTTCGGTGAGATGACTACCATCCCAAAAGAAATGTTGATTGGGATTTTTGCATGATGGGAGAAATGGAATGCATGTCAATGTGCCATTTCCCAATGTTTTGCAACATGGATTTTTACCATCAATTAACCCTGCAAATATTGCACAATATATTATACATAAGTAAATTTAAAATAAATTATTAATGAAAATGAATGTAAAGAAACACAAATAGATACTCTCTTTATTTCACATTGCTGGTTAGGTATTCGATTTTGGATATTTTTTATTGATTATGATTAGATTTAATTTTTCTTTTATGAAAATTTTAAGCTTTATTTTTGTGAAAATAGCAAGTTTTATATTAGTATGAAACTTTATTTTTAAATTCATTTTTTTTCTTAAAAAATATTTCCATCTAATAATACATTTTATAAAGGAAAGATAAAATAAATTTTGAGATGCTCTAATTTCTAATAAAATTATACTAATATTTCTTTATTTTCGATCATTTTCTAACATCATAAGTCAAAATGAATCATAATAGATTTCTAATATAACTCATAAGAAGTATGCATACCATATTTTGTAGGGTTGATAATAGCATCATAACCAAGCCAATGAGCACGCCCAAGTATGAAATGAGAGTGTTGAAGAGAGGAAGTTAGACTTTTAAGCATCAAAGCAAGTCGAGTGTTGAAATTTTTTACTATTTGATTTATATTTTCATCACATCTTCCTTCGGGCTTGAAACGTCTAACCATTGATGAAAGGCAACCAAGTGGTCCCAATTCGAATACCACTAGCTTCCTGGCTCCTAATTTGTATAGTTCCTGTATACAACACAATTATAATAATTGTATAGCCGTCGATTAACAGCATGTTACAACGTAGCACTTTATTATACATACAAGAGGGGCTTCAAATATCCAATTTTATGTACTTTTTATTTTATTGTTCTAATTAGTGAAAATACATATATACTCTTTTATACGAGAGAAATTAACAGAGTAACTAAAATACAATTACTAATAGTTTTTTCATAATCTGTAAACCAATAAGGAAGAAGTTAATTACTCCCGCTAAAGCTATATTTTTTCCAAAAATCGAATACATAATTTTACCTAAAAAAGTAATATTTACTAGACTAGATTATGACTATTTCCAATACCATGTATTGAATCAGAATTTAAATTTGAATGATAACAAAATAAAATTAGAATGATTCATAATCACCATACTTTTGCATACCCTTAATTAAACCAATACTCAATGCTTGAGAAGAACCTAATACTTCCTTTACTTTGTAATGTGTAATATTTGTGAAAATTTCTGCAACACAAATTAATATTGTGTAAAATACACTTTATCTGTTTTAAACCCCGGTCACTCATCGGGAAGACGATAATACACTAATAACCAATTCATTTAGGGTATATTTATATGTACTATTTGAATTTATTTTGTATTTAAGTGATGTTAATTGGCTTCAATAACTACACACTACATCCGCCTATGTGTATATAGGACTAAAAAGAAAAGCAGCTACCCTTGTAATCAGATTGTCTCTTAGTATGACGGTCTCTAAACAAGGAGTCAACCAGTCAACATTATCCTCAAAACAAACAATAAAATAGTTTCATTACAATAATTTTTGAAAAACAGTACGTTAAATAGAAGTGTAACAACTAAAAAACGAAAAACATATAAATGAATTAAACAAAAATGTAATTAGGATACCTGTAGTTTTAGTGATAATGCATCAATGAGAAGTTGGTTAAATTGTTGAGGATTATAACGTTGTCTTGTACCTGAAGACGATCCAAAATAGTTGCCAAGGAAATCATTACTGCCAATATTAACCATAAATATGGATTTCTCCAAGTGCTGGGAAAGCTGACTTGGATTTTTTAATTTTGAAGATAATTGTTTTCTTATAGTCCTTTCAAATAATTTCACTTGTTCTTCCAAATCTAAGCATAATCCCTGTATTAATATTTATCAAAATACAATTAGTGCATTAATTGAAAATATTTTGGATCGTCCTAATTTTAGGGCTTTATACTGTAGCCCACAACATGAAGATATACAAGCCCCCACACTTAATTATTCTTACAAAAATTAGAATTTATTTGCAATTAATTTTCTTATATCATAAATGTTGACTTTTTAAAATCAATTACCACAAACTAAGTAAAAACCAATTTCTCTAGCATAAGTCATCATTATCACTTAATTGGCTTGAACTTTTGACAGTAGAATAAAATTAACTTTTTATGTAATAGGATTTTGTGATATTAAAAAAATTTCACCGATTTATAATAATAATTGTTGGTTTTTATTTTAAGTTCCAATATAATAAATGATTTAGTGGCATTTTATTGTGTTTTTAATGACATATGTAGCTGTTATTATAGTCTATAATGACATTTATGAGAAATGTCACTAGATTTTATGTCGTTAAAAGCTTTAATATGATTTTTTATTATGCTGCTAAAGAGTATAACAAATTTTCTTAAATCCACTATATATACCATTAAAAATTTAAAATAGTAACATTTAAATTAAATTTCACTAAATATATCCCACTAAAAATATATTTTTTTTAGTGACAATTTCAAGATATAATCAATCAATGAAACTCATCACGATTCACAATTCACATGCAAGCCGATAAAAGAGGGCATTGATCTCAATAAGTTAGCACTAAATTGGCAATTTAGATTTTTTTTTAATTTACATGTTATGAAAAGAGAATAATAGGGGAGAATTAAATCTGAGTTTCGATTTGGAAAAGATATATTATTACTTACTCTAGTTGAGATAAAATTTGAGTCTCATTTTAATTAAATCTAATAAAAATGTTAATCATCTTTTTCTTTAATGATTTATACCAATCATTGTTTTGGTGTTGAATTATTAACAGAAACCAACTTTAGAATATAAAAGTTATCTTTTATTAAAATGAGACCGATTGTTGCGTAAGACGTGCATGCACGAAAATAAAACAACGGAATGAATAAATTACATATATTCAATATATATTTACATAATAAAGATATTCAAAGAGATTTCAATAATGATTAGGGCTTACATAATATAATACTTAATTGAATGATTAAGAGTATAATTAATAATAACTCTAATAAAAATACTTTTAGATCTTGAAATAGTAACATGGGGTATAGATTTAGCCATAAGTATCCCCATTTTATAGAGGAGAATTAAAACATTTCAAGTTTTAATTTTTTTTATATCTAATATATTGGGAAATCGTGCAACAAATATATATCAGTGATTATTTAATAAAAATAATTCAATTCAGTAAAAATTAACAGCGAATAAAATGAAGCAAAAACAACATTAATAGAAGAAAAATACAAATGACTTAAAAATAAGGTCATCTAACAAGGAGTATTATATTTATATTATATATTACAAAATTTAATCAAAAAAAATTTTAATTAATTAGTCCAGACTATGACTTATACCGGCCCCAAGTCATGATTCCCCCTTAATGTATGTAAAAGCTTTTATTCAAAACAAATTAAAATACGTTACATAAACCAATCAATCTTGACCATATTTTATCCTTAATTTATTTAGTAATAAAATACAGTCAAAATTTAGTTTCTTAGCCCAAAATATGTATACGATTCGGAAATTTCTTAATAAAAATTTATACATTTATAACTATGTAAATAAATTTCCAAATGATAAAGGAAAAGATGTATACGTTATAAAAAGATCAATTATACATGAAATAAGAACTTCACATGTTTGAGTCTTTTTAAGGCCACTCGAGGTTTCCGTAGTAGTTAATTTTGGAGTTTTGGCGAGTAATTGGTGCGCGTAAACTGGTCTAATTATCCGAATTAATATATATATATATATATATATATATATATATATATATATATATATATATATATATATATATATATATATATAAAAGAGGGAATAAAGTATCATACAATTTCCTTTCCAGTTTCTGGTAAAATACCGCAAGCTGCAGATGCATAATTATAGCCCGTAACTATCTTTGGTCGAAATGGCATTATATACGGTGGTGGATATGGCAGTCCAAGATAATCAGCTACATTGACATTAATAAAACTTGCATTAGCAAAATTGAACATATATATGTCTTCACATACACAAAAATTGTACACGTCAAAAGACCAAATTAAATAACTAATAAAAACTTACTTAGGTTGATGTTTAAGACTTATCGCATATTTTATAACATGGGACATTCAAACTCGAGTTTGCCTATCTGGGTTATAAACTAAATTATTTTTGAATAAAAACACTATTATAATTAACTTGTGTAGTTGATACAGCATATAGCATTCTAGAGTGACATATGACCAAGGTAGTTCAGCACACATATATTAGGTTCATCCTATGATCTAGAATAATCCTTGATTCAACCGTAAATCATATTATCTCTATCAAGTCTCCTCACACGAATTCGACATAAAATATTCCAATTGAAATTAAGATGTTGTAATCAGATTTGAAAATGTAACTTTGATAAAGTTATAACAAGGCACAATGCAATATATGTTTGGTTGAGATGGTCTCATTTTTCCTTTGAGTTTAAAAACTCGCAATCAAAAAGACTCATATGCAAAATTGTATTAGTAAATAATATTGTAAATTCAAAAAAACAGAATAAGCAATGACATTGACTTGATCTATAAATATACATATAAACAACAATAATACATAAACTACAAAAATATACATTATATATATATATATATATATATATATATATATATATATATATATATATATATATATATATATATATATATATATATATATATTATACATACCTATAAAATCAATAACAAGTTTGCCATTAGTGAATCTTCCAGTAGGACCATCAGGGAAATTGGTACCATAAGGAGGGTAATTAGCCTTAGCCAATGTAGGCAACCAATTGTTATTTCCACCATCAGATAATGAATCTCCAAAAACAAACATAGCAGGAGCAAGAGGTGGTGATGAACTGCAATCACCCCATTTTATTATAAATAATAAAATAAAGACAAAACAAAAATGTGATTTTTGCAACATTTCTTGAAAAAAAAAAAAGTCAAATGGGAATTTTCTCCTGTTTGGTTAGACTTTTTTCCCTTGTATATTGTGAGTATTTATACACCAAGGAGAGGAAAAGATTTCATAAACAACATCATTAATAACATACCCCTTTTGCCCTCCATCCTGAGAGGTTACAGGTATGATTTGTCAATCATCTAATATATATTGGTACGACATTAATAATGTATTTATAGAATATAAATGGATACTAATACATACATCGTAGGAGTAATAATAATTTATAGAGGGAGATGAACAATATTTTTGGTTAAATACTTCATTATGTAATAATAACTCAGTAAACTGAATATGATTAATAATTAAAGATTAAAAAGGGGTGCAACAAATAATAATAATATTAATATAATTCGTACAGAGATCGTGTTTTAGTTTCAACAAGTATCACTTTCTCCAAATAAAATTATGAGTTCGATTGAATAGGTTTAATTAATAACTAGTGACTCTAATAATTAAAGATTAAGAGGATAGTATACTAACACAAATATAATTAGTACAATGAATTGGATTTTCTTTCATCTTCCGCAAGTATTACTTTTTTCAAATAAGATAATAAGTTTGATTATGAAAGTCATTTCTTCTATAATAATAATAATAATAATAATAATAATAATAATAATAATAGTAATTATTTGAAACAGTCGTATTGTTAGAAGATTTCATTAGTCGTTTTTAGCGCCTAATTTTTTTTCTTATATATTTGTTCGTTACTAATTATAATTTAATTAGTGATGGTAGTAATTTGAAAAATCTCTACGATGATAAGAAACTTGTTAATTCGTAACATGATTATGAATCGTAACAAGTAACGTAAACTTTGGAGGTAAAACTTAAAGTTGAGCAACTACCCATAACAGTTCAAAAAAAATTTAATTATTACCCAAGCATATTATATAACCATGATGGGAGTAAATTAAATATTTCTCACATATACAAGTGATTTTTAAACATGAAGTACAAGTTACATAACTTGTTACATGTACAACAATTTTTACCCAAACTTTAAACTATCTTAGATAAACCTTTCTTATACCATAATAGACCAAATTGAGGACAAAAAACACTCCAAATCAGCCCCAAACAGCAGCTAATATAGCTGTCCCAAATCCCCTTAGTAGCTCCTTGTTCACTTACACACTCAAGCCAATCACACTACCCAAAACTCCTTTTGTTCTACCCAAAGCTTGTGCATCATTACAAGCATGCAAGAGGCAAATATTTGAAGCAAAAGCACTCAATTTTCTGAATTGTTATTCAGCCATAAATCCCAACACATTGCTCCCAAGTTCATCCATGAACAAACACTAGAATCCTCTAAACTTTCAATAACTAAAACACCTTCTTTTCTCATCAAATCTTCTTCAAAAACCCATCTAAAACTTCTGAAAATTTATGTTTATAAACTCAAATCTCCCATAAAAATAATCTTCATCTTAAGAGCTTTCCATAGACACCAAACTTGAAGAAATCCACCAAGTATAGAGTAAGTTATACTCATTTCTTTATTCCACTAGTTTTGTTAAAACTTGTTCATGTAAAACATTTTTTTCATTTTTTTTTACATGAATCTTTCTATAAACTAAGATCATTATAAAATGAGTATTTTATCTCTAAACTAAGAAAATCATCACTTGTAAATCTATAAAAATCGGCCACAATAGAAAGTAAGAAGATGTTTTTCCACAAACATATAAATTTTGTTACTTAAAGGATTCAAGTAAATTATGGGACTTAACTAAGTATGTTGCTCAACATAATAAGTATACTCCAAATATGTTAAAATCATCACAAGTATTAGTCTAACAACTCTAACTAGGAAAAGTTAAGTGCATGTTAGAAATCCAAATTTATTATTGATTTTTGGATGAATGCAATATGTTTAGTTGAAGAGTTGGAGTTGAGACTTGAAGGGCAAGGACCCGAAGTTAGAACCGCTTCTAAGAACGCGTAGGAGCTTACGGAATAATTATATAGGCTTGGAGTCGAGGTATGTCACATGGGGTGATTTTTAAAGGATTTAAGAACAAGTTGGGAAAGTTTGTGTATAAACTTTTTTTAAAAAAAAAAAAAAAAAAAAAAAAATTCCCAAAGAGAAGTTCTTAAATCTTGAAAGATGATGTCAAAATGATAAATTTGAGTATGAAATAATTTATTACATGTATTATTATTGTGGGCATCATGCATGTTGATTTTATAAATTATTGTATGTTTAAAGGCATGTTTAACACTACTTTGTGAAAGTTATTGTGATGGAAATGATTATATGAATTTGAAAATATTTGAAATTCATTTTAAAAGAAATTTTCAGTAGCTATATGTTAAGAAAATTTCTTGGATATTTTTTTTTTGAGATTATTCGTTAAATTGATATTTTAATGGATTTTAAGGTGTTAAATACTCTTATTATAAAACATGGTATTAGATGAACTCTTCATCATCAAAAATAATTAATAAAAATATATTATAATGTCTCCAACAAGATTTGGCCAGAATATATTTAGTTTGGAATTTTTTTTAAAATTTTTGAATAATCGTTAAATTGTTTAACGGTAAATTGTAAAATGGTAAAATATAAAATAATTACCAAACAATGACATATGGACTTGAAATTTTTATCACATACTCATATGGACAGTAGGTAAAATTGGTAAGAGTTTGGGAAGGTTTCGTTGACATTTAAGGACCTTAATAATTTTTACTCGGTTATTAATAATCGGTAAGTTTGAAAACGGTAAAATACAAAATAAATACTAAATGACGTCTTTTGGACATGAAAATTTTATGAGGCACTTATATAAGCAGTAAATACATGTTCAAAAATTTATATGGATTTTCGTGACCATATATGGACTTAAATAAATTTTATTCGATTTATCGGTAAAATAACGATATTAATTATTAAAAATATTCCACATGATTTTTAATGGTTATTTAAAATTTTATACCCCTTAAAATAGCTTCTGGAATATCATATAAGTTTTTATAATATTTTATTCGGACTCAAATAATTTTAAACCTATTTTATACTATTTATCGATAAAATGTCTATACAAAATAATAAAACATCATACATGAGTTTTATAAGTTCAAATGGCCTAATAAACATATTATATGACTTCTGGAACATTGGTATAATTTTATAAAATAAATTATTAATTATTTACTAATTTATCAAAATAATAGAAAATGTTTATTTATTAGAAAGTGTAATATTGTTAATTAAATTTGGGTAAAAATAAACCTATATAAAAAAAATTATAATTATATTAATAACCTACTGCCTCATAGTATAAATTAATTTTAAATGAGACGGTTTATAAATTTTACGGATTTAAGAGACCATTTAAATAACAGTAAATACCCAAATTGTCGAAAATAATTGTAAGATCGTTATAAATACGCATAACCCATTATAACTTGATGGGACAAACTTAAATTCATTTTAAATAAGGTATTATAATGACTTGATTAATTTGGGCCTTGTTGGAGAATTAATATGTACTTTGTAAATCAATTATCGATTTTATTACCGGCAAAACTATCTCGTATTTAAGAAAATAGTGTTTTATGAAATCTTCTGTATTAATGATTTTATAGACTTATGAATCATATTCTAGTTGTTTTGAATGAATTTCAAAACCCTTTTAAGTTATATTTACTTTAAGAAGGATTGGAACAAAACATTTTAGTGGTTTCCTTAAAAAAAATCGTATTGATCTTTAATCACTTTTTGTTACTATGAATTTCCATACATGCTAGTGATGCCCCAATATAATACAAAGGTTATGTTTAATGATATGATTATGCTAAGCATGTTTTACCCATGTGGGAAATATTATGATTTGATTTTGCTAAGTTGCAAATAAAGTATGTTTTGCTATGTACAAATAAAAGATGTTTATCATATGGAGAAAGTTAATATTTTTGACTTTCAAATGCTATTAAAATTACAAGATATATATTATGTACAAAAAAAATGTTTTAGCCTAAATGGCGGGTACATATGCCACAGCAAATGTTGTGTGCATGATTAAACGGCTCACCAATGCTGAGCGCGTATTGTTCACAATACCATTGTGTTACACTTGCCGGACATGTCGCGGACGGTAGACCGACTACCAAACGAGTCACAGGATGACTCACAGAGTACCCATGTAAACTTATGATATGAGTTTGAAATTGATTTGGATCCATTGAGATCTTATGATTTATAATGAAAAATGAGAATTTTAAATTACTATAGAGCCATTGAACTTCATTTGAATCATGATATGATTTATCAAATGAAAAAGCATATTTCAAAATGAATTTACTCAAATAAAAAAAAAAGAAAGATTTTAATAACTTGTTTGACGGACACCAGTGTGTTTATACTCAGCCTTTTTGCTGATACTATGCTTTGTATGTTTTTCCAATGGTTTTGTTTTTAGAGTAAACCCCTATGGCACCTCGACGGAGAATGGATATGCGAGCGGAAGTTGAACCCGAGTTGGAGTATGACTCCCCTTTTGTTTAGATCTCTTTATTTTATTTGAGAGATTATTAGTTTAGATTTAGACTATTTTAAGGATGTAATTTGAATTTTGGACTTATTTCGATTTGGTTGTAATTTTCCTATATTTTGGACAGTTAAGACTTCCGTTATATTGCTTTGGTTTGGTTCAAGAATTATACTTGAATATTAGTTTAACCTTTAAGTAACCCCTTAATTGTGTTGGCAAAAGTAAGCTTCCGCTTGATTAATACTAAATTCCAATTAGTGTTTGCCTTCATAATTCGAGGCGGTTACATTATTATTATTATTATTATTATTATTATTATTATTATTGGCGCATTCGCATAGGAATGTATAATTCAATAGTGCATTGCATATTTCAAGCAACTCAAATATATGGGAGAGAGAATAAAGTTTAATCTAGTTTTAAAGGTAGTAAAATAAAAATGAAACGAAAATTAATCAAATATTAGGATTTCAATTAAACGAATAGAAAAAATCACACTTTATAAAGAACCACTGAGAATTAAAATAATACTAACAATATATTATGGTTAAAACTTATAATGGGTTTGATTTTTTTTTTTTTTAATTTCTTTGGTAAAATTCCAAAATTCTAATAGAATATTTTTAATTTAAAGGCTATTTGCAGTGTGACATTAACATTATAACTAAATTTGAGTCAATATCAATACAAAATAATTGGGGTGTTTATTAGATTATAGCTGATAGCTGATAGCTAATTGAATTATTGGCCGAATGATGTATAGTTCACTTGCTAGGCTTGAACCAGCTGCTGGATGTTGATAGGAAGACAAACATCAGAGCCATTAATACAATGAGATGCGACGACGGAGCAAGTTGCTTCGGTAAGATGATAGCCATCCCAAAAGAAATGTTCGTCAGGGGCTGAGCATGGTGTTAGCTCTGGTATGCATGAGAATGTTCCATTTAACCATGATTTGCAACATGGATTGCTACTATCTCTTAAACCTGTCAATTTAATTTTTAACAACCTTAATTAATTTCACAATATATTGGAGTATAATTTATGTCCAATAACAGATCCAACGTGATCTTATTGTGGTCAGTTGAAAATAAAATCAAATATTACACGTAAATATACCCTAGATAAGTGTATTGTCTTCTAGATATATGATCGGAGATCAAAACTTAGCGTGTGTGTTTTACTTAAATTGACATCAGGGTCGTTCATGTCCATAGACAAGGTAGCATTTGCTTAGGACCCAGAGTTAAAAAGGGTTCGGATATCTAAAAATTATGGTTAAAGCTAAAAAGTAGACACTTAAAAATTTGCAATTTATGATTAGTTTTTTATAGCAGATCTACATTTATAATGATAATTGCAATATATATGGTCCTTTTCTATTATTTTCCCCAACACCCGTTTAAGTTGAGATCGACACTCCATTAAGAGGATCCATTCCTTTTAGTTTACTTAAGGCCTATAAAATGCCAAGAACAAAACTAATTAACAGCACTCTTTATTTTCTAGCTCTGCTCCTGTTCATATCATGTCCTTCTACAATATGTTTGGATATTAATATTAAATGATGAGAATGAGAATGATTTGCGAGGACATTGCATTAACATACCATATTTAGCAGGATTGATGATAGCATCATAGGCAAGCGAATGAGCACGCCCAATTATGAAATGAGAATGTTGAAGAGTTAAACTTAAATTGTTGAGCATTAATCCAAGCTCATTGTTGAACAATGACACAATTTTATTTTTATTTTCATCGCATTTTATTCCCTTGGGCCTCAAACCCCTCATAATTGATGGAATGCAACCAATTGGGCCCAACTCGAACACCACTATCTTCCTTGCTCCCAAATCATATAGTCTCTGCAAAATCATTACATATATTTTTATATGACAAATTTTTTATTAAAATTGTCTTATCGTGAAACGATTTAATATGGGCTTACTCAATTCTAATTTATTGTAAAAAAAAATTTAACTATTTAAATTTAGTTTTAAATTAAATTTTTTTAAATTATAGATGATTTATGCTGCTTGTATGGATCCGTCTCACCGTGAGATGGTTTCATACAAGACTTGTTGTTTTTATTCAACAAGACTGAACTCATATAATTAGTTAATTCATTCATTGATTACTTTAAAATTATAAGTTATCTGTTATAAGTGATCATTCTTAGACTATAAAATGTGATCACTTTAAAACTGTAAGTGATCATTCTAAAATTATAAACAATCACTTATAACAGTAAATGTATATTAAATTGTCCCATAGATGAGATTTCACTATCAAACAGTCTCATTTGAGAATTTGTTATTGTATATACTGGAACAATCCCTTAAATCCCAAGACTCTGAAAGAAGAGAAACCTCAATCACCACTACGAACAAAAGACGGGATAAAACGACCAAGACCCCTCCAGAGGTTCCAGATCCCTGGAAAAGACCACTTAGCCCCCTAGAGGACCAGACTTACTCCTCAACTAAATTTCAGGACGACAAGACTCACAAAAGCGGCAGGGCCATATCAAAAGGACCCTAACAGAGGATGAAGAACCTAAATACCTGCAGGATGGTTGATCCTGCAAGAAGGTCACAACGAAAACGATGACATGTCAGGAGACAACTGCAGTTATGCACAGAAAAGCTGCCAATACTTGTATAAGGCAAGGCACCACACCTACCTCGTACCTTACCCATATAGGTGTACTAAAAGACAAAGAGGGGGACCACGGTGTAAGAATCAGCAAACCACCAAACACAACGTAGACTCGCAAAATATTCTGTTTCCCTTTCTACTGGTCTCAAGAAAGATTCCATTAAGGTAAAAGCCTAAACTGCCATTAGAGTTTTGGGAAACCTCTCCTAAAATCCACCACTATAAATATACGATGTCACGCATCGTCAAAGGGAGGATAACTTTGAACACTGAATCCCAACTATTATTCCTCGTCAAAAGATAGCTCAAAATCCCTAAAAGCTTTACCAGCAAATATTTCATAACCTATGCTGACTTAATCATCGAAGGAGGACCCCCGAAGGACCCCTTTTCGGCCCTCGTTTGCTACCTTATGCAGGAATACGGAGTGAAACAGCTGGAAAAACAACTCAGACCTCCCCAGTAGTTCATAATCATTGTGAACTCTAAAGGGCGTTTTCTTCAACTTTGCTGAAAGTGTTGATTGTTCTCTTCACAGCCGAAACAGTTACTATTTTTTTTGAAAAAATAATGTGATATATTCCCAATGTGTGCCTTATAGAGTCAAAAAAAATTGTAGTTATTTTTTATCATTAATGTATAAATTATTTTAAAATGCAAATTATTTAAATTCTACGTATAGGATAACATAATAATAGTGTTGGGAGTAGTATTACCTGTAATTTTCGTGATAAAGAATCGACGAGGAGTTTAGCAAATTGTGGAGGACTATAATGTTGACGAGTTTTAACGATGCCAAAATAAGTGTTGATGTAATCGTTATTTCCCACTGAGAAAATAAAAATAGACTTAGCCAAATATTGTGCAAGCTCAGTTCTGTTCCTGAAGTGCAAGCCTAACTGTATTTTCACTGTGGTTTCAAACATTTTCATTTGTTCATCCAAATTCAAGCATTCACCCTGCAAAAGTACATTTATTATAAAAATTTATTATATTTTTTTACGGTGTAGACCGAGGAAAGACTCAATAACAGTAAGCACTATATTCCTCAGGTAAAATCTGAGTTATAATCTCATTAATCCCTTTCCCCTTGCCTAGCTACCATCTAACCAAAAAATTCTTTCATACATTGTTGTATGAGACAGTCACTTTGTAAGAAATATTTTATATGTATATATAGATTAAATAGTTCAGTTAATACAAAGTACGAGAATGTAGGCTTCTTTCTAATTTTCAATTGTTTCACCAAGCAGCTTAAAAGTATTTTCACCAAAAATTAGTCCCAAATACTTGGAGAAACAAAACACCCATGCCCAAATTGTAAAACCAAACACAAATATTCTTACACGAGCAAACCTTGTATCTATTGTGTCATCTCACATTGAGATAAGTTTATACAAAGAGTTCAAATAGTATTTGCATGTAACTATACAAAAGAAGATTAAAAATAAAATTATATTTCACTAAAAATATAATGGTAATTTTTTCATTACTTTGGTGGAATGCGAAATTATTAATGGTTTCTCAGAATTAATTATTTTATCTATTTAATTACTTATTTTTTTGTATTTTTATAAATTTTCAATTGCTCGAAGTCAAAAAATAATAGATAAATATAATGCTCGAAAACGTTTTGTATTTTATCAAGAATTAATTTTCAGAGTTTCTATTGTACTTACAACTACAATATGTAACAACAATATAAAATTGTCATCTCTCTTTTTTATATTGTTTTTCTAATTATTTTACAGGAGTATATTGCATGTATTACGGACATTATTGATGATTTGATACGTTATTATATATGGGATCTCCAATATATATGGCATTCCGTTATCTTTGGAACACAACTCAACATTATAAGAGAATAATTATTATCATTCAAGAATATTACTAAAGAATATATTGACTTTGTTACTGGAGTTTTAGGCACATGATATTAGCTTGCCATCGGTCACAACTCACATGGGATGATAGAGCCAACATTTATTAATAGTTAATACTTGTTTGTCCTTTTGAAATTGCTATTCAGAGAATGATATAAAAATTAATTAAGAAAAAGTAATAATTAGTATTTTTGTGGAAAATTATAAGTTAAGTCATGTCCTTTAATAAAATAATTATAAGTTTTAATATAAAAAAATATATTAATTAATTGTAGAATTTAGTAAGATATTATAAATGAGATCCTATTTAAAATAGCAATTTTAGTAGGACATTGTCAAAATCAATTAGATAGAAGGATCAAGGGATTCATAACCAAATGCTAAATTAGGGATTGGAAGACCTATATAGTCCATTATATCAAACAAAATGGTACACTTTTTGTTTTCCAATCATGTTTGAAAATGTCATTCTTAATTAATGCATTAATTAAATTTTAATAGAAAATTATTAATAATAGTGTTATATTAATATTCTTTATTTTTTTAAAAAAGTACTATAGAGGTTTCCAAGCTCAATTAAGACAATACTCTCTCTGTTTTCATTTGTATTCTCATTCACTTTTTGCAAAATCAAATAATTTTAATTGTGAGTTTTTAAAAATTCTAAAACATTGATATTTAGAAAATATTAATGAAGATGAATCTATCAAAATGCAACATAAACATGTTTTGCCATATAAATCAATGAGAAATTATAGTTAAAATTTGACACTAAAATTTAGAGAAGAACATTTCCGTCCTATCCTATATACGACATTGACACACAACAAGGTTTGCTCCTTCAATCCCGTTTCGATTGACGCCTCATCTCAAAAGAGCTTTCACATTGATTTTTAAAGAGTGTATTGATAATAATATTGTAAATTTATTGTAATCTTTAACAAAAATTTATATTCTTCATGGTGATTTTCTTTTATTTTATATGTCCCTTATTCTTTTATTTCAGTTTAGTTTAAACAACTATTATTTATTTATCAATTATTATTGAGGAGAATCCAAAATACTTGTATATTATATTTGGCTACATATATTTAGTTATATGTATTTACATAATCAACTCGACTATTATTTTTTTTACGTTAAATATTACATAATAAATTATTAGAAATTAATAGCAGTTTTAATCAAATGAGCCGAACCATAACTTATAGTCACTTCCAAATAATTAATTCTCTTATCTAGTATGTGATATGCATGCATGGATGGAAGGAATCTTACAACAAATTTGCCAGTTTCAGGAAGAATGCCGCAAGATCCAGAAGCGTAGTTGTATCCAGTAAGAGAAGTTGGCTTGATTAAGCTAACTCGTGGTGTAGGATATGGAAGTCCAAGATAATCAGCTGCATTTTTATTAACAAATTCAAATTAAATAAATTAATTTTTTATTCTTGACATATATAATTTCATGATGCTTAAATTATTATTAATTAAGCAAAAACTATCACTAGATGACTTGGAGAAAATTTTGATTTAGAGGCGGTAGAAAATCGAATCGGAATTTTAGATTGATGATCATGAGTCCATGACTTTGATAATGAGAAAATTTTAAAAAAATTATATTATTAATTATTAGAATTGATATATTGATTTATCTAGTAGATTTTAAATTACTAGATGCTCATAATTATGCTTAGATCTTGATTAGTAAACCATCATACACTTTGGAAGAAAAATAAAGCATCACCACTTAACTTGATGTTCACTCCACCTAACTTTTCACTTTATATATGGTACTTCATTATATTAATTATTACTCCATTTATTTTATTAAAATCGATAAATTTATCAGAAAATATTTATAATGATCTTAGAAAAAAACTTGATAGTTCAGATCTTTAATTTGATTTTTATGTTCTATATATAACATATATATTATATACATTTCTTTAGGTAAAATTCTATTGGACTAAAAGTATGAAATAAGAACCTCAGGCGTATAAGAAAGATTTTTTCTTTTATTTTTAATAGATATTTAATTCTCAACACCTATAACAAAAATATAAATTAATTTTCTCATTCCTTCATCCTCTTATGCACCGTCCCCCTCTTGCCCGGAGAAAAATCTTTTCAATGAAATTAAAAAAAATAAGAATATATAATGGTTAAATTAAAATTTAAATCAATAATTAAATTCCGCATTAATTAATTATAGAAAATGATATATACAGCCCTAAGATTTGTATATAAGAAAGAATATTTTATTTAATTTATATAATTTAATACTATTTTTGCTTTGGAAATATAGATATTTAATTATATTTAATTATTTTAATATTTATTTATTCTTGGAAATTTAAAATCATTATATAAAATATTAATTGTTTTTCATTTTCTATATTAGATTATCTTAAAATTTTCAAATTATTAAGAACAAAAAAAATTTATTAATTTTTATGTACAACCCTAAGAGTTATAAATATCATAACGCATTAATTATTACTCCATAACCTATCATTCATAAACAAGGAAGAATAGGGGAATATATATGAACGAATCAACTCAATGAGCAGCTTAAGCTTATAATTAAGGTTTCAAGATATATTATACACTCTAATACGTACGCTCCATTACACGAGAGCATTTTGGATAAAAACGTGAATACAACACATGCTGACTTCAATCCTCATATGTGACAGAGTGACACTGAATATTTCATTTTTGAGATTAAAACCCATAACCTCTTATACGCAGGTCTAACAATATATAAATTGTACTACAAAACTAAAATTATGAATATTTATATAATACATACCTATAAAATCAGCAGTAGTCTTTCCATTAGTAAATCTTCCAGTAGGAAAACTTCCAGGAAAATTAACACCATAAGGATAGTAATTAGCCTTAGCTAATGTAGGCAAAAAATTATTATTTCCACTATCAAATAATGAATCTCCAAACACATAAAGTGCAGGAACAAGAGGTAATTTTGATGAGCTACATTTCCCACAAAATAATAAATATGAGAATATAAAGAAAATATTAAAGGGTATAATATTAATAAATTCCATTATTTGGTTTTAAATTATGAAAAATAATATTTTAAATATTTTTGGTGTGGGGTGTTCGCTTAAATAAAGGAAAAGAGAGAGGAAAAGAGCTTCTTATAAGTTCCCAACATGAAAGCCTCATTTAATCAGCCGAAACCATTTTAGCTTTTTATACTAAAAGAAGGGATAAGAGGTTTGAGGCTAATGATGCATAAGGCATTAGTCAGTTTCAATCACTTAGCTTCATTTGCTTTTAGTACCAAAATTAAAAAATTATATATAATATGTTGAAATATTAGAGCATTCAGAAATAAAAAAAGTTAATATAAAATGTAAAAATAGTAGAATTATATTTTAGAAAATAAAAATAATGTAAATTTATAGGATAAATTAAAATGAAAAAAGGACAAATTAAATGAGAGAGAAGTGTATTATATTATTGCTTTTAGTGTTTGTTATTACTTAGGTATGGGCAATATTTTTGATTATTTTTGCTACTGTTTTAATTTTTTAAAAAGTAGCTAGCTTTTTTTTCTTTGAGAAAAAAAGACAATTAAAGATTATATTTATATATTTTTCTCCATTCCTAGATATAACATCATTTTTTCCACTTGCTACATTAGTTTTTATAATAAAGAATGATATAAAGGCTGAAAATTCAATCCTTTTCATGTAAAATTATTTAATTATGTTCAAAAGAAAGGACAACGACTATTATATATAGCAAATATTAATTTTTATTTTTTTATTATACAACACACTGATTAAAAGAAAAGACTAAGTGAGGATTGAAATCAAAACATATTTTAAGCAAAAAGTAATCTTTATTCTCCAATTAAAACAAAACCTGATTCTCGACTTATATAATAATAATAATAATAGTTATTATTATTATTATTATTATTATTATTATTATTATTATTATTATTATTATTATCGGTTGTACACAAAATAGTTATTAGCACATTAATAAAAATGAGTTCACTTGGCTTTTACGTTAGGATTGTGATTTAAAAAAAAAAAAAGTTGAGAATTATATATTAGTCTAATAGTTGACTATTTGTATTATAATAAAGATTCGCTTCTCATCGCTTATAAGAAAATTTGTTAAAGATTGTTTTTTAAGAGAATAATGGAATTCTCCAACTTTTTTATTATAATTAATTCTACATCCCCTTTTTAAAATTCTTACTTTTTTCCTAACAAATGTGTTACATAATAAAGTTAGCTTATGTACAAAATACAAATGCATAGATCATCTAATGAACAATGTGAAAATTTGACACATAACAATAATAAGAACACTATATTTTCCGACATAAACTGCTTTTTGATTGTTTTTATCAGTTATTTTGGAAATTTTTTATTTTCTCTATGACAAAATTAAAATAGAGAACCGAGAAATTTGCTGTATTCTACTAGAAAGTTTGCTTCATGGTGGGGTTTTTTCTTATCATCAAGACAGATTAAAGTGGAGACAAAAGTTACCTTGAATAATATCTAAAGCCTAGGCCCTAGAATCTTCACAATAAAAAAAATTAATTTAAAATTTTTAATTCTTCTCGTTTCATTTGATTTAATTTTGGAAAAATTAATATTAATAATCCAATCTTTTGCTCGTCCGATGTTAATAATTTCACTTTTAAATTATTTTCTAATAATCTAATATTTACCCGTAGTTCACTGTGGATAATTCAACTTTTGTTTTAATTTGCTGGCAGCATACTTTATTATTACTTATTATTAGTAATATAGTATGTTATTGGCAAATCTATGACAAAGGTTAAATTATTTAAAAATAATCTAAAGATAGAATTATTCATAATAGATGAGTGAAAAGTTAGATTATTAATGTTAATTTTTCCTTTAATTTATACTAAATAGTCATCTTGACAAAGCAAAATGAATAGAATGAAAAATATATGGTTTCAGAATATAGAAGCAATTGTTACAACATCTATACATGAAACTTGATTTCACTAAAGAAAACGATACTCTTAATATAGTTATATTTCAAAGGAAAAGGTGATTGATATAACACGAATTAAATATATAAATATTTTAATTATTTGTATTTATATTTATATCTTTAAGATCAAGTTTATGGAGTAAAATTTAAAAATCAATGGAGTAGATATATAAAATAATTATTTCGTTTTTAAATAATAAAATTACAAAATGGTATTATTTGCTAGAATTATAGTAAGTAGATGGTGCGAAGAAGAGAGAGTCTATGTGAATCACGATTATTTATTATTTTGGTGTTTGATTTTATTTTTTTTATTTTATATATTTTATTATTTTGTCTTTTGTAAATCGCGGTTATTGATTAGAGTAGAGTGATAATTGATATAAGAGAGGTCGACAATCATTATGATGTTCAATGATAACGGACAAAGAACCGAAGCCTAAGCGTGAGTGTACGATGCAATAAGCGTGAAATATGTGCATTTTGGGGTGTGTGATAATTAATCAAAATTAAATATGTTCATAAAGGTATGTATAGTCATTATTATTATTTTTGAGTAAGTTATTATTTTTGAGTAAGTTTTGTGTGGATTTGATTAACTATATTATTTAAAATATGGTGCAATTTTTTAATATTATTTTATTTTCTACTTAAATTAATTAATTATATTATTCAAATAAAAACAACCTCATACAAGACTTTATTCAATTATTTCGTTATATAAATGTAATTTGATTAGTTGCCAATATTTTCTTTTCTTTCTACGCGATTTTAACTATGTTCTCAATGATTGAATATTGTGTTATTTTCTCTAGTTTACTGAGTTAATTTATTTGTTCTATGCTAGTATTTATTAGTCCTAAAACAACCTTATAAACTGTGCAGTGTTCGACAATAACTTTTGACCACGAACGAAGTTACTGGTGGGCGAAAATTAGTCACAATTCACCCTCAAAAATAATAATATAACCAATAAAATGATGTGTAGCCAAATCTAACACAACATTTGAGTCACAATATTTGTTGATCTTACTATCAACATAATAAAACAATTCTCCTAAAAATTTTCGACCCATCACCCAAAACTCCATTTTTGATGTTAATATAAAATTGTTTAGCCTCTATCTCACCTAAAATCCCGATACCGACTTCGCCTCTTACGTAACTATTGCTCAAATCCTTGTAGTGCAAAAGCACCTCAAAATAGTATAGTGTATCATCTAATTCAGGTTTTCAAGTCAAGATGGGATTAGGGCTAGGCTACTTCAGTTATGGCCCTTCATTATGGGTCAAAGTTGGGCATCTCTAGACTCGATGCCCATCGTGCAAGAATGTAAAACGTGTTTCGATTGCAATGGCAGCAACAATCACGATAATGTCGTTGTACTACAAGACTTAGTATGACGGTGCTTGTGCGTGCAAACCGATAATGATATCGGAACCAAGTAATATCGAATCAAGTAATGGCGTGTAGCATTGTGGCATTATACGCGAAATAGTGTGCCCAATGTTGCCCTTCGTCTTGCCTTGCCAAACAAAAAACGATTAAGTTAAAAACACACATGATACTTGTATCCATGTCGTATAAGCGTTGCAATCAAACTTTGAACACATTGATGCACAATATTTATTAAGTAAATACATTCTCATCATACCGAATTCGACAATCAACATAACATTCTTCTTGCTGACGAGTTTGTAGCTCGCATCTAGACAGCCTAGCGTCGATTGCTTACTCAATACCGAACAGTCTGCTTTTCAGAACTTGCAAGAAGTTCCAAACTTCCGAGTAAGCCTTAGACCAGCCCGCCCTGCTTTGTGATTTGCAAAAGCCGGATGTAGAAGCTTTTGAAACTCATCAAGAAACGTCTGCCATTGATCTTCATTCATATCTACCACAGGAAAGAAACTTGAACTTGTTGGAAAATGCTCATTTGCACTTTCATTTTTGATCGACAACTTGTCTTCCAAAATTCTGCTCAAATTTCCGTTAGAAACCTCACACTCTAAATCGAATTGAGACTCGTCGTCATCAATTGAACTCGTAGTATTGAACATCATCTCACAGTCGTGCAAAACCGACTTAGCCTCGATGCATATAAGTTCCAACTTACTTGGTTCCTCGGCATGAGTTAGGAACTCCCGACTCATCATTTCACCAACCTCGGCCAAACAAAGACCGAAAGACGCAGCTTCTTTCAAGAAGATTGTGCAAAGGACTAAAACCCGAAGGCAAGCCTCGCGTATCATTGGTAGCTCCACCCTAAGCATCTCGGAATCGTGAAATGGGTCGAGATTAGCTATATATTGAAGTTCATCCTCCGAGAAGGGAATCGATGCCTGTGGCCAGTGGATCCACTCAAAATACGGGTCTTCCAAGCTTTCCGGAAGGCAAAGACCGTGATCTATGGGAACTAAATCCACCTGGTTGAACCTTCCAACCCCATCGTCGAGCTTCCTGACCAAAATGTTGCCAGCATGTCGATCTGTATTAAGTATTCGAATATCAAGAATTCCTATGCGGTGCACAGAAGAAACCGGAAAACTAGAAGTACCATGATCATTAGCATCACAGTCGTGCAGTATAAACTGCTGAAACGAAGCAATTTTGCTAATTTTCTCCCTTTGTTGGTGACAATTCCCGTTCACTCCATCGTTGATATTGAAGATTGGGTGAGTTATTTTCACGAGAGCGGTTAAAGGCACATTTGCAAAACCGTCATAGTCGAGAAGATAAGCTGCTACTTCTCTAAACCCCGTTTCTCCCACACGAACCGACCCTTTAAGTCCCGGTTGGCCAAGAGCTTTTCCAACAAAACCTTTTGGGTTATTCGGAGCAAAAGGCTCCTCATCGGTTGGCTTAACGATTGCAACATTCGCACCATCTGAATCCCGAAATAAATAAGCACCACCAAGACCACTATGCACGGGGATTGGATCAATCCCGTTATTCATCCCCACCACAATCGCCTCCACCAACTGATTCGTCACAGGGAGGCGGCTCGAGCAACCTATGACTTCAATCGGGCAACTCACATCTTTTTGATAAAGATCCTTAGCCAAAGGAGAAAGACACGGTGTAGAAGAACTACGATGCAAGCAATTTCTTGTAAGAAGAAGCGGTGAATGGTTTCTAACGGTGCTGAGATCATTCCTTAAAACCCGATCCCCACAAGTCAACAATGTCTCTTCAGTCGGTACGTTTAAAGACAACTGTAGTTTTTTCTTCACGGTATGAGCGTTTTCACTTCCATCGAGCTCGATACCCAATACACAGCCGGTTTCGGTTTGAACAAAGACACGTCTTCTTCCGAGTTGACTACCATTCTCAAGGCATTCACTGCTAAAAGGGCCTCTCAACGCAGCTGCAGCCATTTAGTCCGTCTACAAAGCTAGTTTATTCAAGAAACGGAAAGGAAGATACATACAGGAAATTTTCATCTCGAGCTATACACTACAGCAGGCACTAAGCTCCTGAACTGGTGCGGACATGAAGATCAGACTCCAAGTGCTCATAGTTAGCAAAACACAAATCAACTAGTATCCATGAATCTCAGTGATATAGCAGACTCAGCGGCTTGATACAGCATGAACTACATTGGCACAGGGGACCACCAACTGGGGCACGACGAAGATCAAGGATCAGTGAAAAGATTAATAGTTCGGATTACTACAAAGTACAAATCAACACAGTGTCACATGATTTACTAAGTGCCTCGCGAATCGCAAATTCAAAAATGCGAATTATGGTCAATTTTCAGCTATTTTAAACCATATTGAGCAAATCGCGTCCAAAAGGCGAACCAACTAACGAATTATGTTTCACTGAACCAACATCTTTTTTTCATTCAATTGTGACACTGAAAGAGACATATAGAGGTACTTGATCGACCCACCACAATTATAAAATGGCACTGAAAGAGAAATACGCAAAACATCCCGAAAAATGAAAAAAAATCAATCTTGCTCCATTTCACCAAAGTTCTTGCGAATATCTAGCAAATTTTCTACCCACTCATTCTTTATTGAACTGTTCCTTCTAGACAAATATTATGTCTAATTATAATGGTCAAAACTCGGACAAAATCCTACCAATAAGTTGAAGAACAACCTAACATAATTTGCACTCAATTTTCATTGGTTCCACTTACTCACCATAATAAATCTCTCAATTGTATTAGTTGGTATTAGTTGGGTTATTCAAGTCATGTAAGGAGAACGTATCACACTCACAGTAAAACCGTCTAACACAAGAATTTGTGTATTCTAAAGTAACATTCTGTCTTAAATCTCGTCCACTTGTTATTTATCTTTTTCACCAAGTATTATATCCTTAATACATCATTCTCGCTTGAGACAAATGAGTGACAAATAGGGACAAAATATACCCCATGGCTTAACTTCCAAATACACCCTTTTTCATTGAATTTTCCCATGATAAACCCAAAAAGTTCTCGGCTATCATTACCATTTCCAAACATTGATACCAAATGGGTCGTTAATATCTTACAATAAAATATGCAAGCTCACCTTACATAGTAATTTACTACTTTCTTCCATAACCAATGTGCCCAACTCACCAAAATCAATTATTTTGTTAATCCAAGTGAAACTTTTTTATCTTAGGGTCTTTAACCCCAACATAAATAATTCTTATTGGTGATGAGAATCCAACATGTATGAAAATCCCTTCGACCTTTGTGTCAACATGATAATCCAACATTTCTTCCAAAATCATACCAAAAAATTCTTTCCTCCTCTATCCCACCGGATCACTTTAAGATTATAAATTATCACTTTAAAATAATATACGTCGTACATTGAACTAGCACAAACCGTGAAATTATCTTATTTGAGAATTTGTGATAAATTTATCTCATGTTTTTTATATAACTTCATCGGTCACCACTTAAACTTTCTATATATTCTGTTATTATAAATTCCGACAACTTTAACCAAATATAACCAGTTTCTTAATCTCGAATTAAAATCGTTATTTTCAACATATTTACTAACTGTAGCCTAAAAAATTAGTTCTTCAGAAAATGACGATGGCCCAGATTTCTGCAAACAAAACCTAAACATAATCACTAAAAAAAATTCCTATATTAGCATCACCAGAAATTTAACCTACTATACACATTACAATACTTATCATATCGAAATTCATAATCACCAAAAATTCCAATATCTTTTACATTTGTTTAATTAAAGTCATATTTTTGGAGAAAATTAAGAAACATGCATAACGTTCCTATTAGAATGCACCCAAATTAATTTGGGTGAAATCTAACGAAAAGTGAAATTGAATTGAAAAACAATATAAAAAACAAGAGGATGAATTAAGTAAAAAGGTGTAAAATGAGTTAGACAATCTAAAATAAAAAGATGTAAATTGAGAGTATCCGGAGTATATCGTATCGTATGAACCTTAAAAAGGTTTACATAAAATTTTTAACCATCAATATCAAAAACACAAACAAGTAGAAAAAATAAAATTACCCGCCGGTGTCCGGAGAAGATCAGAAGAGCGGTGGATCGAGGAGAGAGATTTAAAATGGACGGTGGAGATGGAGAAATTTCGGGCAAATCAACGACTGCGATTTTCTGATTTGACCCAATTCTCTTTCTCTCCCCTGCCCGCGAATTGGTGGAGAGTTCACACCATCATTTATGAAAATAAAGTTAAAGGTTAAAGATGTAATTTTAATGTATTTAATTATTTTTTGTTATGACGTGGTTTTAGAGGATCCACGTGTGGAAGTCTCATGAAATGGCAGTGTTACTTAGTTCGTGGCAAGAACTTGTTGGAAAGGATTTGGTATAATACGTTTCATAAATTCTTTGTATTTGTATATATGGTGTCATACAAAAACATATTTTATACATAAAAAAACTCAATAGTCTATGAATTTTTTATTTTGAGATTGTTTTATTGAGCACTGTCATTTATAGTTCCTGCGTTAAAGTTTAGGGTTTGTTTGTTATCATTTTTTTGATTTTTAAATTTAAAAAAAATTAAAAAAAAAACTAATTTATGTTTTCAGTTTTAATTATAATCATATTTTCAAGTAAAATTTTACTAATTTTTATTTAATTAGAAATCCACCATATAATTTGACCATAAAAATCTACTTTGACTAAAAATAGTTTATTATTTTCATTATTTTTCTATTTTATCTCTTTAAATTAGAAAGTTCTAGAGATCACAAATGTTTTATTTACCTTATAGTCCTTGGTTCTTTTCAACTCATCATGGAATTTTTATTTTTTTTTTTTTTTTTTTTTTTGCTTTAGAAGACAAAAAAATTGTGTTGTTATTTTAGAAGGAGTGATACAAGTTTAATTTCTCTGTCATTTGCTTTTCAAAAAAAAAATTCTCTATCATTTTGAGGTTCTAGTATTAACCTAAAACTGCTCAAATAATTAAGAGCCGCAAATTCAATGATAAAAGGCAAAAACTCATCACAGTTGTCTTGCTCTTCTTACTTTAATACTACCTCCGTTTTTTTTATATTTTTCCACCTTATTATAGCGGGTAATTTCATGGCTTCTATAGCTCTCATCCTCCTGTTTCTTGTTCATTTTTAGTTCATTTTATCTGAATTAAAATACAAATTTGTTTATTCTCAACATTTTGAGCTTCCTTTTGTGATTTTTGGCAAAGTTTGAATTTTGTATGCCCCCTGTTTTGAGGTTCCTTCATCCACCATTACCTTCTTCTTGAAGCTTTAATTTTTTGAAAACAAAGAATCTAAAGTGATTTTTCAATTCCTTCGTTTCTTTATGATGGTCTCTGTAAGTATAGCGAATTTTGTTTTTGTTCTTGTTCCTTTCATGGTCGTTCACATTCATACTCAAATGAAATTTTAAGGTGGTCCAAAAAGGATCTTGAGTCATATTACATGTCCCATGAAGATGATGCTACATCTACTTATCATGAATCTCTACTTTCTTCTCCTTCTGTTGAAAAGGAACCACCACCAACAATTGTTGAATGGTTGTTTGACTCTCCATGTAAATTAAATCCTTCAAGTTCACTAAATGTGAAATATGTTGATGTTTTGTTCTTTTGGTTTATGTTTTCTGAAATTTCTTGATATTTATGTTCGTATATGCCCTTGTGATGTCAATTTTGTTGAGGATTATTGACCTCTAATTTCTGAAAAAATAACTTTAGTTACTTAGTTGAGTAGCATTTGTTAAACCTAAACACATCAATTGATTTTCTATTCCTGTTTAGTTGCTTCATTTGTTGATGAACAATTATAATCTAAGAGGATTCATAACCTCTATGATGAATTAGGGGACTTTTTTTTTTGAAATAATGTAAAATAATAAAGTGACTTAGCAAAAACATAAACTTTAATTATTGATATGGATTGTGGTTGACGCTTTTTTGCTCCTAAGTTTTTAAAGTCACATTTTTAATGATAATCGAAAAAAAAATAAACTGAGGGGCTGTGAAGTTTATTATCCTTGAGTTTCTTCAATTGCTTCATCATATGCTTCATGAATGATTTGTGAATTTTGCGGAACATCCTTATTCTCTGTTTGGGTTTGTTGCTGATCTCTATTTGGGTTGAGAAAAGCAACAGCTTCTCTAACCAATTGTGTTGGAATTCTTACTTGAATCCTTAACTTTCCATTGTCTTTTTGTACTTTCTTCCCAAAGTGTGGTTGTATGTAGTCATTACACCCCTTAAACTTTAGAATCTCATTTAAATGGTGTTGTAATGAGATCCACACATTAGTTAAGGTCTTTAGATGAAACTCTTCGAATGCATCTTCAACTGTTGTTATTAATTCTGTCATGTTTTTGGGCATCTTTTTATGCATTAGTGATTGTATACTCCTAAAGAAACCCAAATCAAAAATGTTACATTCCGGACTGTTTGGAGGTTGTTGTGTGAGAATGAATGTTAAACCCCCTTGCCTATTGTGTTGTTGCCAAATTGGATCATCATTTGTGATATGAACCCTTGCGTTATCTTGTTGAATAAAAATAATGGAAGGACCTTCACTTGGCCATTTTCTTAGTTTAGCTGGAATGAGTTGTTGTATAAGCATACTCCTATACACCTCTTGAATAACTAACTCGGTCGATTTAATCTCTATTGACCCCCTTTGTAACACCTCGACCCCTCGGACCACTGGTGACTACTCATGAAGACTGTAGATTAGCCCTACAAACTAACACAAGTCTTTCCAGCGCACTTTGGCCTCACTCGTGCGCGCCCAGGAAAACTTCGCAGAAGGTCACCCATCCTAAGATTGTTCCACACCAAGCACGCTTAACTGTGGAGTTCTTAGCAAATGGGCTCCCGTGAAAATAAGATGCACCTTGTTGATATGAGTAGTCTATCAATCTCTTTTCAAGCTAAATCTGGGGTATTACACTCACCCCCACTTAGGAATACAACGTCCTCGTTAGACCGTAATTTCAGGATCTTTTTCCCCCGCTAGGTGCACTGAACACAATCAGCCACGGTCGCAGAGTTGCTCTAATACCATTGTAATATCCCGACCCCTCGGACCACTGGTGACTACTCATGGAGACTGTAGACTAGCCCCACAAACCAACACAAGTCTTTCCAGCGCTCTTTGGCCTCACTCGTGCGCGCCCGGAAAAATTTTCCAGAAGGTCACCCATCCTAAGATTGCTCCACACTAAACACGCTTAACTGTGGAGTTCTTAGCAAATGGGCTCCCATAAAAATAAGATGCACCTTGTTGATATGAGTAGTCTATCAATCTCTTTTTAAGCTAAATCTGGGGTATTACACTTTTCTTCTGTGCTTGTGTGACCATGTGTAGATTACATGTTATAATTATGTTAATGTGATATTGATCACATGTTTATATTTCATTTGAGATGACAAAAGATTATAATATTCCCTACTCAGGAGTCTAGAATTTGACAATTTGAATAACAGTTAACGTGAATGAAGAGTTTTAAGGTAATGTTAAATCTAATAATTTTCTTGTAGAAAATTTTTCAATTCATATTCTTTTTGATTCTAAAGTCGACCGATTTTTCATCTCTACCTCTTTTCTTCACAAATCCTCTGTCTTTCAAACCTCAAAAATTCAATTCCCAAATCTATTCACCTAACAGTTCGCCATTTCTATGTGACCATATCTTTCCTACTTCCCTCTTAAGATTTTAGATCATCATCTACTTTCAACTTGATAGTGTTTGAATTGGGTGCTTATGATGTTATTTTAGGTATGGATTTAAAGAGACATCATCATGTGGAGATTTTTTTAAAAGGACAAGATTGTTTCGGTTAAAACTCAAGGAGGAGAGTGCTTGATTATGAACAAATACGTGTCCCCTATTCAAACCATTTATGTCGTTCAAGCCGTTGTGATGATTAAGCATAGAGATGAGGGATACATGCATGTATTTTATTTCCAATAGTAAGGAGAAAACCAAATTGAGTCTCGATGAAGCCCCTATTGTTTGTGAATAACCTGATGTTTATCTTAAGGATTTACCTGGTTTACCCTCAAGGAGAGTGGTTGATTTCCATATTGATCTGATATCTGATGTTATCTCTATGTCCAAGACTCTGTACCATTTTATCTTAGTCGAGTTAACTAAATTAAAGAAGTAGTGGGTGAGTTATTAGGAAAAAAAAAAGGAGATTTCTATTCGTCGTAATGTTTCGCCTTGGGGATCCCCTGTTTTATTTTTTTAATTAAAATGATGGTACAATGAGGTTGTGCATTGACTATATGGAGATTTACAAGATTACCATCAAGAACGGTTACCCTTTGTTTAGGATAGATGATCTTTTCGACTAGTTAGAAGTTAGGAACTCAAGAGTTTTCTATGATTTATTTGAGTTCCAGGTATCATCAATTAAGGATAGTCGAGGAGGATATTCCTAAGACTACGTTCTAAACCAGTTATGGACTTTATGAGTTTCGGTGATGTCATTTGGGGTAACAAATATGCCAACAACGTTTATGAATTTGATGCAGAGATACATTTGTCCTTATTTGGATAAGTTTATAGTTTTAATGAAATTTTGGTATATTCGAGAAACATGAAGGAACATTTGAGGATTATGCTAAAACCTTGAGAAAAAAAATGTTTAGCAAATTTATTAAGTACGAGTTTTGGCTTGAGGAAATAGTTTTTTTTTTAGGTCATATTGTGTCTAAGGATGGAATTTCTGTGGATCTAGAGAAGATTAAGACGATAACCAATTGTCGATTTTGAGGAAGTAATTAAAGTTCGAAGCTTTTGGGTTTTTCTGGTTACTATAGGAAATATGTTGAGAATTTCTCTAAGGTTACTCGTCCCATGTTTGAGTTGTTGAAGAAAAGAATTAGATTTTAATAAAGTGAGAGGTACACGATTGCTTTTGAGGAATTAAAGAGGAGACTCACTACTGCGCATGTATTAATAGTGCATGATTGTAGCAAACGATTCAAGGTCTATTGTAATAATTCATTTAAAGGTTTGGGATGTGTACTTATGCAAGATGTAAATGTCATAGCTTATCCATCGAGACAGTTGAGGCCACATGAGGTGAATTACCCTGTGCACGACATTAAACTTGTTGTAGTAATCCTTGCTCTGAAGTTTTGGAGACATTATTTGTATGGGCTATCATGTAAGAGCTACAGCGATCTTCGAAATTGGAGGTATGTCTTCAACCAGAAGGAATTTAACATGCGCCAAAGGCTATGCTTGAGGTTATTAGGATTATGTCTTGAAATTTTATACCAACCTAGGAAGGTGAATAAGTTGTCTTATGTTTTGAGGAGGACACAGAGAGTGTCGAATCTGTACCTTGGGAGTTTTACCGTGAAATGCAGAGTTTAAGATTAGAGATTTGTAACCAACATGAGGTATGACAGTATTTGGGAGCAATGACCATTCATACAAACTTTGTTTGACCATATCGATGAGGCACAACTTCAGAATCCAGAGATTATTTAGTTGATCCACAGAATTGAGGGAAATGAGACTAATGTTTTTGAGTTAAAAGAAAGAGGAAAGATGAGTCCGAAATTTATTAGACCTTTTGAAATTCTAAGAAGAGTTAGACAAGTTGCTTATGAGTTGCCTTTACCATCGACTTTGATAAATGTTCATTATGTGTTCTATGTTTCATAGTTGAGGATGTATGTTCATGATCCATCGCATGTGCTAACTCATGAACCTCTTCACATCGATAAGTCCTTAGCCTATAAGGAGAGACCTATCAGGTTTTGGATACCCGAGTCAAAGAATTGAGAAACTCTAGTATTCCATTGGTCAAGGTTTCGTGGTCAAACCACAGAGTAGAGGAAGTTACTTGGGAGAAGGAGACAGGCATAAAAGAGCGATACCCTAACCTTTTCGGTAAGTTCTAATTTCGGGACGAAACTATCTTTGGGGGGAAGAGTTGTAACAAGACTCAAAATTCTTAATCATAATCTTCCGATTAATTATTCCAAAATTTCAATTCAAATCTCTAATCCTTTGGTTATCCATTTCAAACCATCTTTAATTCCTAAACTTTTTCCGATTTAGTAATTTCTTTCAAATATTAAACTTAAAAAAAATATTATTTTGTTTAATATCTTTTTATGAGCACTAAAATATTATTTTATTATTTTATAGTACGAAAAGTAAAATTTTATTATTATATTCACGGTTTTATAAAACGTTACATTTTAACTTTCTTCCTTAAACTAACATTACTACTTATTATTTTAACCTTATAACTTTAATTTAATTATTTTATATTTAAAACTGAGTGGTATCTTTATTATTAACTTTAAGTATAGTATAGTTTAAGTAAAATTTTATAAGTAAACTACATATTTTCATTATCAAATTGACCCATTATTTTAAAGTATATTTACTTGTACATACTAGATTAAAAATTTGATGAACCAAAATCCTTTCTATAGTAACCCATGATGTTCATTACTTTCACAAGTTATCACCATTTCTTTACACAAGCTAACCTTCTTCTACACTCCAAACTCTTGCACATTCACTTACATACGCAAACTCTTACACATTCACTTACACACTCTAAATCATTTATACAAGTTAACCTTCTTCTATACTCCTAAAATACTTTTTCATACAATCTAATGAACTACAAAGTTGCCCAAACCCATTATAAATACCCCCTTAGCCATGAGATCACTTACACCACCATCATAAAATCTTTCTAACATTCTTTCTTATATTTTCACTTTATTCAAATCTTACTACTTTAATACCTTTATTATTAGTTGAAGAAATTCAAGAAGATGAAGCTTAGAACAATCTTTATTTAGCTAAATCATCATCATTATGAAGCATTATTGGGTTATTACTTTAGGTATTTAATGTATTATTATTTTTGGAGTTTACATTTAACTATTTTGGGAGCTTAGAAGATCATCATTATTTTGTGAGTTTAGATTAATTATCTTTGAAGCATTATCATCTATCTTGAAGGGTCTTATTTCTTATTATTTTCCTAATTAGTACTTAGTACTAATCCTTGGTGTTAGTATAGTATAACTTCTTACCCTACTCTTTGTGTGAAATTTTACATTATATTTACTTTATAATATGCAGAGTATGAAATATGTTGATATGTAATTTAGTAGGAAGTTAGTTTAATGGAATTATGATCAAGATTATATTAAGTATGTGTGTGCAAAAAGTATTTTTAGTATGTTAATTAATAATCTTTGAACAAGTTTAGGAAGTTGGGTGCAAAATTATATTCTAGTGATATTAAGTATGATTTATGTTATAAACTAGTGCTAGTATGTTTATGAGTTAAGTGTTACATTAGGAACGTTATTTTTTTTTATGTTAGAATTTTTATTAATATGTTTATGTTAACCTTCAAATTAGTTTATAAGGTAGTAAGTTATTTCATGAACGTATTTTACTAAGTATGATTATATTAAGAATATTGTTATTATAATTCATTTTGAGATTTAAGTTTATCCTTAAAGTCATAGTAAAATTTTATGTTATTGTGTAAAGTTTTTATTTTTGTAAGTGGTTATGTTAATTATTTAAATTTAGGATTTAGTATAATATATTATATTAAGTTGTTCTTTTTATGTGAAAAGGAGCCAAAACACTCATAAGCCATTTGACCACTATCATATAATAAAAAAAAAGAGTTTGATTTACTATTTTAAATTATTACAACTATTTTTGTGATAATAATAAGATAACAATTTAAAAAGATATTTTTGAGAAATTTTTATAAGTTATTAAATATTGAAATGTTTTTCTTGAATACATGACATTTCATAATAAAAGTAACTTTTAATCACTATTTAGTATGAAATATTTTATTTGCTAACTATTTGACCAAAATTTATGTAAAATAATGTAAAAGTATTTTAAGTAAACTTGCCGCTCAAACTATGTGTGATATATTGATTTTGTGAAATTACAAGTTTTACTTGTTTTATAATTAGAAATATTGACTTTTGTGAAAATTATAAGTTTGACTTGTTTTTTAAACTAGAAATATTGATTTTTGTGAAATTATAAGTTTTATTTGTTTTACAACTAGAATGTTGATTTTTGCAAACCTAATAAGTTTACTTATTATTCTAAACTTGAAATATTAATTTTTGGTGAACTTGTAGAATTTTGGAAACTTATCCAAATGATGCAATTTTAACTTGAATTTTAATTAGAATATTTGATTTTTTTGAAGAAAATAAAGTTTTATTTATTGTAAAGTTGAAAATAATGTTGATTTTGGGAACTTATTTAAAGAGAAAGAGATTTTAGTAGCTACTTGTGGAAAATATTAATTTAGAGACTATTGATAGAATATTAAGTTATTAGTGTGAATTTAGAAAAATAAAGTTATAAATAAAATTTAATGTGTAAAAATTTAATAATGAGTATATAAAGACATAAAGGTTAATTCTAAATTATGATTTAGAATTTTATTAAATAAAAGAGGTTATCACCTAAGTTGATCAAAGTCAAAGTAAATGTCAAATTGTAGTAATAAAAATGTGATGTACTTGTGTGAATGAATATTGATTGAATAACCCTGATAGTAAGGTAATGTCGAACCATGGACCGGCATGTGAAATCCCGACGCTCGTGTCGGCCGGCACGTAAAATGTGGTCTTACAGGGGGTTAGCTACCTATCCTGTAGAGCTCGAGCATAAATTGTATTGGAGGGGTGACGACTCCCACCACAGTTAGGGTTTAGGACTACGATCCTCACCTAACCAGACCTTTACATGTATCAGGTGTCATATTGATGTGCTTGTTGATCAGTGATAAACTTGATTAGTGTTAATGCTATGATGCATGGTACGGTTATGAGTATGAACCAAATAAACTTACTAAAGTAAGATTACCGAATTGTATAAGTGGCAGTAATGTACTTCTGTCAGGATTGAGAATGGTATCTTAATGACTTAAAAGTATGGAACTGAAAAAGAATATGGTAAAAGTATACGGTGATGTCAATTAATTATAAGTTTGTACTTAAATTATTATTTTGTAAATGTAGTGTATAATTTTCGTATTTTGAGCTGGATAGGAAGTTATGCTCGACGTTAAGCGCTGACAGATTCAATTGGCTGTCATCCGTATCATGGATGACAGCATTTTGCAGAATTTAGTTCAGGTTCCGATCCAGGCCGCAGCAATTACTATTTATCGAAAATTTCGCTGCTTTTTGTATCTTTATTGATGACTTGATGATGATGTATATTTTTCGTTTTTAGTAAACAATATTTCTTATCAGATGTAATATTTACTTTTGTTTTAACAGTTTCAGTTTTTATGATTTAAAGTTTTTTTAACAGTTCGGCATTTTGAGACTTTCGCAATATTCTTGTATTAAACATTATTATTAAATGTTAATTATGTATCGAGATTGTTGCTCCTGTTACATCCTTGGTCGATTTTTTAAATCTCTTTGTGCTGCCACCATATTGATGAAAGGGAAAATTCTAATCTTCCCATCAAACATACATTGGCCATATCGATTCCATCTAGGCCTTGCTACCGTCCCTAAGAACATGGCCTTAGGTATGAATTTTGATGACTTTGTTGCCCTATACGGGACCTTTTCTTTGTGTGCTAAATAAACCCTTGCATTTTCTTGGTTAAATAAAACCACTTCTCGTTGACGTGAATAAAATCATACATGGCTTTGTATACTGGGTGTCTTTGAATGGTGTCTTCTTGGATAAGGCTCAACATCCACTCCACCCTTCTTATTTTGTTGCCACATCAACAACCTCCAAACCGTTGACGATGCCAAGTCTAAACATGTTGACACATCTCTAATGCAAGTACATTTTTGTTTGAATAGTTCCACAAATTTCTTATGGTTCTATGATGAAAACCGTATTTTTGAGCAATCCGTTTGAATGTACCATGAGGAAGTGAGTCACTAACTTTTAGTGACAACATTTCTTGGGAAATAAGATGCCTTAACTCATCATTGAGCCTTAGCTTATGATGATCTTGTTGTTGTGGTTCTTGTTCTTCCATATTCTGTGGTTCTTCTTCTGATTCTGAACTGGACTTTGGATCATATGCATTTGACTCCAAAGTACCAAGCCCCCTGTTGCTCATCTTCACTTCCTGAAGTCATTGAAGGGCAATGATGCACTGATTTTTTTTTCAAAAACTGTTAAGGCTACTATTTTTGAAAATAATTCAAGAGTTTGTGGACTGTTAAGTATGACTGTTTTGATATTTTGGTAACTGTACTGCAGCCTTTATAGGCTAATCTAGAATTTGTAAGGTCATTTTTTTCAGATTATGTTTGTAATTTCTGATTATAGTGAATTTAGTTCTTAATCCATATAATTGTAAGTTGGCCAATGCAAGGAGTTTGGAGTGTACATGTATGGCTGTTTTTTTTTTTGATGGATTAAGTTCCCTCCTATTTTTAGAATTAACCTCCAAACTTTTCTAATTTGAAAAGTTCAGCATAGTTGGTTAATTTTCCCTTCATGTACAGTTCTCCCTCCTCTTAAATTACATTAATAAAATTAGTTTTTTTTGTTTTACTTTTATTTATTTTTATTTTTTCTTTCTTATTTCCAATACAATTATTATTTCACACTACTATTTAATTAAAATAATACCCACTTTAACCAAAGATTTTATCTTCCTTAATATGTGTGAAAAATCCATAGTGAAAGAACATAAAAAATCGGAGGGAGAACTTTTTTTTCTTGAATGGTTGTGAATTTGTGATAATGTGTATAATATTGGAAAAGTTTTGGTTTCTATAATAAGGTATTAAAATTTAATGTAATAAAAAATTTGAGTTTAACTTTCAACTATCCCACTTTTAATTGTAATGTTTTTTGTCAAGTTATTCAAATTTTTAGGCTAATTAAATTTGATGTGACAGGATGTAATAAGAGTATATTGTTGTCGTCAAACATATACCAATTACTTATTTTTTTGATTGAGATTGCAATTTGACAACTTAAATGGACGTGGTATAATTCGACATGATTTTCTAAAAGTGATTCAATTGAGTAATTAAAATTCACAAAATTTTAAATGAAACAATCTTATGATAAAACTGTTTCTATTGAGTTAATTCAATTACATATATTTATTATTTTAAAATGATAATGATTATTTATAACATATATGATGGAACACATAAATATTAGATCTAAATGGGTGTTATTAAATTTCGTCATCCCTTTTAATTTTATCGCCACCCCCCCTCAAATGAAATTACGAATTTGCCTCTAAACTTTAAAAAATTACAACTTTGCCATCCCATTAAAATTTCTTATTTATAATAATAATAATAATAATAATAATAATAATTGTGATTATTAAATTAAATTATTAAATTTCCTGCGACTGGTTTTTTGTTTTTTTTCTAAATTATTATTAATTTTATTTATATTATTATTATTATTATTATTATTATTATTATTATTATTATTATTATTATTATTATTTCTATTATTATTATTATTATTATTATTATTATTATTATTATTATTGTGATTGTTATTATTATTATTATTATTAAATTTTCATTTTTGTTTTAATGATTATATTTAATTTATTTTTTAAATTATTTTTATTATTATTATTATTATTATTATTATTATAAATAAGAAATTTTAAGGGGGTGGCAAAGTTGAATTTCAGGGGCAAATTTATAATTTTATTTGAGGGGAGGTGGCGATAAAATAAAAAGAGTGGCGATGTTTAAGAATAGGGAAATCGCTTAGATGCTTTCTTGTCGAGGCTCCCGTGCATATTGATCGAACATTATTGCAATATGCTATCATTTTATGTCAAAGACATGTCGTACTAGGCATTTCATTGAAATATCCTCGTTGAGAAAATGACATAAACTAAACAAGAAAGTCTTTGTACATAACAATAATTTATGAAGTTAATAAATCACTTTTATATGGTAGGATTTGATAAGATAAAAGTTTTAATATTTTAATTTACTTTGATAAATAGTTTAATTTTAAACTTTAAATTAAAGTGGCAATAAAAATTAAATAAGGAAAAAGAGAAAATTTGAAAAAAAAAAGTTTTTAACAAAATTACTAAATTTGTCAAAAAAACAAGCTTTGGCCAAACTTTTATCCGAAAATAAACGTGTTTGCTTCCAAAGTTAGGTTCGGTATCTAATCAATGTTATTAACAGCGAACTAAAAGAGTGCTGAAATTTAAGTCAAGAGTTAGTTCGTTGTTAGTAACAGCGAACAAAGGCTATGGTCGAAAAAAAGTTAACATATGTGTTCGCTGTTACTAACAGCGAACATAGATGTTGAATTTTTTGACCAAGTCTCTATTCGCTGTTAGTAATAGCGAACTAACACGACCCTAAATACAGTAGCTCTCCTTCTTCCTAGTTCAAAGCATGAAAAAAAGTATACAAAAGTCAAACGTTTGTTCGTTGTTACTAACAGCGAACAAAAGCAAACCTGGTCAAAGCAGGTCAAGCCTTTGTTCGCTATTAGTAATAGAGAACAAAAGTTTGACCTGCTTTGACCAGGTTTGCTTTTGTTCGCTGTTATTGACAATAAACACAGGCTTGACTAGTTTTTGACCAGTTCTCTTAATTCGCTGTTAGTAACAGCGAGTATATATCAATCTAGCTTTGGAGCCAAGCACGCTTATTTTGGGATGAAAGTTTGACCGAAACTTAATTTTTGACAAACTTTGATAAAATGTTATTTTTTTTTCAAATTTTCGGAAAAAGCCAAGATAAATATATATGGGCTGCAAATCCAAAGTCCAATAAAGCCCCTTGTGTAGGCCTTTTATGTTTAGCATAACATCTAGGCACACTCAGAATTAGGGATGGTAATGGGTTCAGGATTTTGTTGGACCCGCCTCTTTTTTAAGGGTTTGGGTCTTATTTTTTGAGACCTATCAGATCTGGATCGGATTTGGATCTAGAAAATATTTGACGGGTCCGAGTCCGGGTCCCAAGGTGCAGACCTGGACCTGGACCCGGACCCAGTAACTAGACCCGTCCCTCAGACTCAGATTCAAACCCTATACAATTAAAATTTTTTTTTACTTTTTAGTAATTATTTTGTATTTGAATTTCATGGACTCGAATAAGTGTTTGTAATACGATAATAAGTTGCTTACAAAAATACAAAAAGACTCGCAAAAGGTTCAATTTTGACAATCAAAGAGACTTTGTTTAAGACCCATCAAGGACCCTAGACCCATCAGATCCGGAGAGTCTGGGTCTGGGTCTGAAAATTTTTAATCCTTAGAGTCCGAATTCGTGTCTGGATCTATAAAAAATAAAAGAGCCCGGGTCTGACCAGACCCTCCCTATGACCATCCCTACTCAGAATATATTGCCTCAGGCACTCACATTCATCTGCAACAAATCCACTAATGCCACAATCAAACAAAAATATAAGATAATAATCATATAAATAATTAATTTTAAAGTTTTTTTTTATCATAATTTAAGCTGATAAAGAGATAGAATTAGATGAGAATCAAACAAATAATCTTAACCAACAAAAATAAGACATAATTTTTGGTTTACAAGAAGTTGTATGTGCCTTTATGATTATTATTTCTATTTCTTGGATTTATGTTATTAGTCTTGCCTTGCTACATGTTTTTCTTTACCATTGTCTTGCTATTTGTCTAGTCTATAGCATATATTGGGTCATTTCCGTACATTTATATGTCATTCTCGAGTCGAGGGTCTCACTAATCGTAATTTTCTTATCTTTTGAATGAGGGTATATATGACTTGCTGATATGATGATGAGTTGAAAAGAAATAAGTAAATAAATATTGTGAGAGACCATCTTTCAACAAGACGACCTTAAAATTAAAAGACTATATTTTTATAATCTATATAAATTAAAGTGCGTCTCACGATGAAAACGTCTCACATAAAATATTTTGTTAAAACAATTAATTTTAAGTTACTCTCTAACCGAAATAAGACTCATTTCTCACTTAATTTAACCAAAATTATATGAGGACTACTAATCAAATAATTATTTACAGTTATAGTGCATTTCATTTTCAAATCATTTAAATCCCAAGTTCATGCAACCATTAAAGATGCTACATACTACACATTGAATGTTTTGCATTAGCCATCATGCAACCTTATTGAACAAAAATAGAAAACCAATACTACAATATGCTATATTTATGGTTCATAATAAAACCCCAATACATGATTTCATACTTAAATTAAATCCATATATTTTTCTAATTTGATTAAGCTAGAAATTCTATCTATGATTGACCTCAGTTAGCTAAAAATAGGGTTCCCTAGAAAAAAATAGTCATTTGTGAGACATAGCATTAACTTTCTACCTACAACCTGCAGCTTAGCTGCATGTAATTGGGGAAATAACTGGAAAGGTAGGTGGCTTAGTTTCAATTTTCAAACTGATGAAGCAAAAAATCTGCACCTAATTAATGTCAAATGCAATGCATGTAGGAAGTGCAATTTTTTAGTTAATGGGTTAATGAGAATTAAAATCTGATTTTTTTTTTTTTTTTTTTTTTGGGAATATGGTATTTTTTGTAGTGAGATAAGACTCATTTTTTAAGGAAGTGTAATTTATAGCTCTTTGTTAGAGTATATAATATATTTTGGGGCCTCAACCATCAGTTTAAACTTTTATCAAGAAACCAACTCATCTAAAAGTTTAAGCTAATGGTTGAAGCCCCAGAATATCTTATATTGTAACACTATTAAGCTTATATATAATTTTTTAAAAAAATTATGAAAACCTAGTAGCCAAAAATGTGACATTTTGTAACACCTATGTAGGTTGTAGATTGACCCCATAGATCAACACAAATCCTTTCAATACACTTTGACTTCACTTATGCGCATCTAAAAAAAATTTTCCAACAAGCCACTTATTCTAAGAGTACTCCCCACCAAACACGCTTGACTATAAAAGTCTTAGCAAATAGACTCCTTTAAAAAGAGTTAAAATATACCTTATTGATATGAATGCCTTAAATAGAATGAGAACTCTAAACCTTTGAAAACAATCTTGAACTTGATTCTACAAGAACACTTACTCTAAAACCAGCTAAGAGCCTTAACATATTAACATGTACTCTTATGTATATACTTCCAAACGTTTTAATTTACATGTAACATCGAAAATACTCATACTATTTACTTATCTTTTTTAATTTGTGATTAATTTGTAACCTATAAATTAAAACATAGTCAAGTGGAATCTTGTTTGATTCGTCTTGATGTAAAGATTATTAATATCAAATTTTTATAATTTTATATTATACATAATTATAGATTTTAAGGATTAAATTAGTACATTAGACCGCGTAAAAAAGCAAAAGTTGCAAGTATTTTGAAATAGAGAAAGTATGAATTTGTGTCGCCTCCGTGATTCGCTCCGTGTAGAATAATGGATTGCATCGTTCAAACAATGGTCTATGACACAACATAAGCGTCCGGCACGTGGACCACAACACAAAACTAGCTCGTAGACCTATATAATGAATTGCCCATATGATGTTGTGCCAATTTTACAAAATGTTGTGCGTGGTGCCCTTTAGGTTGTAGCCCACTGTGATTGATTGAGAATTGTGCTCTTGTTGATATTTAACTTTTACACTTACTAGATCTGTACCGATGAAATTGGTCTAGTAATCTAAGCGAGTAATTTTATTTATAATTATTCAATTAGGTTAAAATTAACCCAATTTAAACCGAAATTGTAAATGGCTCTAATTTAAAAGTCAAATCATAATACCTTGTTAAAATATATAGCCAATGTATATTGGTCTCGTGGTAGAAAGTTTTTTCTTTTACTATTATGACAAAATTTTAATTGTCACCATATAGGTAATTAAAAATGATTAATTTTCTTTCCTCTTACTTGTATAGAATTCTACATCTATCTCTAATTAAAAAACGTTAGCAAAGAAAGTGTTATGCCAAGTATCAAAGTACCGAGTTTAAAAGGTGATTTTGATCACCAAATAGCTTAAAGCCTTAAACCATAGCATGCACCACGTAGGAAAGTAATTAATGGGTGTGCATTGGGGTGGAATTACTTGAGGTTTGGATTATCAAACAGATAAAGTTCTGCTCGTTGAAGTAGTATGGGGCTCGTTCGAGCATATTACACAATTAGGGCCATTGGCATTGACGAGTATCTTCGGAGTATTGATTTTGTATTGGACACGTCATATACTTTTGATATGCATCTTTTACAGTTTTAGTGGGTTAAATAAGACTAAAATTAGAATTAGATTTAAGCGTGGATGCTTTTACAGAGAAATAAAGATTGAAGAGCTAGCGAGCGAGTCTTCTTAATATTCGTATATGAATTATTAATTGTTTAATAAAATTATATAATCTCATTTTAGAGAAGACGTTCAAAACACTATTTAAAATTTATGTTCTTCCTAATTCTTATTCACCATAACAAAGTTCAAATTCGTTCATTCTAAAAAAAAAGGGGACTTTTTTTTCATATTCTACGTTGTTACCTTTTTTTCTTTGATTTCCTTTACACTCCCTCTTAAGAAAAAAATCCACGCACTCGGTCACTCCATGCTCTCCACAAATAAGTAAAGATGTTCTCTAATTTTAATGAAGTAGGGAGTATTTAATTACTGACAGCCTACCTGTATATTGACTGTAGTCTCATGCCATGTTACAAAGTTCTCCCCCTCCCCCTTATATTCTTTCCCATTGTTTACCGATTTAGAATTTTTTTTTTTTACTTTAAAGGTTAGGATTTTTATAATAAATATTTTATCATTATTAATATTATTATTATTATTTAATTAAGTCGAAGTAATAAGAAGTGTATAGAATATACATATAGTGTAAATAAAATAACGAAAAACATTACATAGTCATAAGATAAAAAAATTATTTCAAAGAGTTCTTATTTTAAATATATACTTTGGTCCATATTATAAATATATTATAGTATATAATATATCAAAAATCCACCTTATATTAGCAAAGCGTTTCTCAGAAAAATAGTTTCTATCATAAATTATGAATATATATTTTAAATGAGTAAATGACATTAGTTTGATTTAGGTTTATATTAAATTTTTTTGGTTGAAAGTTTTATTGATTTGAGTTTACTATTGAATGATTATTTTCTTTTTATTTTTGTAGAATTTGTATGAAGTATTGAAAGTATAATAAAATATAGTCAGTTGAAAGAAATGTATTATAGAGAAATAAAAAAAGATATCGCCAATAAGGTTATAACAGAAAATCTATAATCACTTCCCAAAATGAAAATGTTGTAAATTATAAAGACAACCCAAATTTATATACTTTTATTATGTATGCATTGAAGCTAATTCAAAGAGACAAGTATTTTAGTTGATGAATCATTTGAAAATTGGTTTTAAGTTAAAATTTAAAATTACTATCAGCATCTTATTTACTAATTTTTGATTTTTTGATGCATTCATATATTTGTCTTGTTCTGTTTTACTCGTTACATAAGAGTTTTGCACAAAATAAAAAATAGGTACTTTTTTGTTAAAAAGATAAATATAATTCGTGAAAAGATTTGCGTAAAAGTTGATTAGATATGAGGTAGGAAAAGTAGGGACGAAATATACATTTACAATTTTACATAATTATTTTTTTCCAAAATTATAATGAAACAAATAAGTTATTTGATAAATAACTAAAGATTAACAATTAATTTTTATAAATCTCCATTACATTTAACTTAAAAAGTGGCTTAATAGCTAATAAAAATCAGTCTTAAGACTAGAGTGGAAATTCGTAAACTGTTGATAATATTTAGATGGATTTGGTCATTTTATTACTTCCAAATCTAGAAAAAACAATGTATTACACCATTAAGCTTATCTTATCTTATTGTCCCCTTAATAATTTTTTCCCATCTTAAGTTCATCTCAATAAAACCCCTATAAATTAGCACCAAGACATCTCATCCCACGTGGCAAATCTTCGCATTTGATCATCTCTTTGACTGCTCTTCACTCTCTGAAAATAACCCACCAACTCCTTTTTCTTTTCCTTTCTTTTCCTTTGAAGTTTAGTACTAGTATATACTCTTGTACTATATAATATATTACACTTCATAGATTTTCTAGAGTAAGAAAGAGGGAATTTTTTATTTTTAGATTAGAATTAGAATATTAAAATTAAAATCAAACAACAAAGGAATCAAAGAAGGTTTTTTATTGGGAAAGGAGAGAAAAAAAGTTGAAATCTTTTTAAATTTTTAGCAAGTTTTTTTTATATCTTCTTACTTTCTTTCTTTAATTATGGTATTTTTTTTCTTGAAGTAGGGAAACCCAAATCCATTTTAGGCATGAGACAAAGATATACATAGAGATGTAAAAAAAAATCTTTACTTTTTTTTTTTTTTGATTTTTGATTTGAATAGTTGAAGAAATCACACAAGAAGAAACCTTGAGTGAGAAGGTTAGTTTTTTTAAAAAATAAAAATAAAAATTGGGGTGGTGAAATTATTGAATGGTGTTGAAGAAGATGAAGATGAGATGGGTAGCAATGAAAGTTGAAGGAAAGAAAGGAAGGATGAAATGGGGTGGTTTTGTAATGATACTGTCCCTTACAATTTTCTCTCTTTTTACTCTTTTATTGCTTGCTAGATATACTTTGAGACAAAGCAATGGTTTTGATAATGGAGGTTATGATTTTCATCCCTTTTCTTCATTTAGTATATTTGCTTGGAAACCCATCTTTGGAACTTCAGATCTTCCCAGAAATGTAATGTCCTCTCAACTCTTGATTGTTTGATTTCAACTTTTTAATTGTTTGAATCTTGTTTTGATTGAATTCTTGCTTAATTTGGTTGTAATTCTACAATTTTCATGAATTAGTTCTTGTTGAATCATGGGTTTGCCTCCCCTTTCGGGTATTTGATCGATTAATTCCCTCTCTCCTCCTGCCCGAAATCAAAAAATGTTCTTGCTATGATGCTTGATTCTTTGGTGTTTGATTTGATGTGGGTTGGCCAATGAGCAATGATTATGAATTTATGGTTGTAGTTAGATTTGAAGGGTTTACTTAGTGAATGTCATAAGGTCTTGTGTTAAATTATGAGATTAGTATAATGATGAATGATTATACCTTAAAGTGAACCCTTTTAGTGTAGTCTTTTGGGTTTTGTGCAACTTGCAAGGAATTTTATTTTTTCATGTTTGGTATTTTTTGCCACAAATCAAAGTCTTTTGTATATTGAAACTTTAGATGGTCCCTATCTTTGAGATTTGTATTTAGCAAATTAATTTTTTCATGGGTTTTGATTTTATGTGTGCTTTAAATTTAGCCTTAAATTTCCAATCTATGAGGACAATTTACTCGAATTCGAGAGCGTCCGTATTGTGTATGTATACATTATCACATGCTTGAAAATGCTGATGTGAGAATTTGCTGACCCCATATTGTTGGGTTATAGTGCGAAAATACAGTTTTCATCACGGTCATGAAACAGATATCGCGGTCAATATGGATAATTTCTGGGTCAATGCAGCCTATATTTCTGTTGCGGTAAACTCAAAAAATTTTACAATAAGGTCCCGATACGGTGATTCATTCTTGTTTTTGCACTATAGTTGGGGTTCAGGCTTTAATATTGTTGTTGTCAATTCGAATTGTGAGTATCGTATTCTGTTATTTGTGGTAAAATGGAGTCATGGACTCATGGTTACTTGAGATAAAATGGAATCATAGTAGCATGATTTTGGTTACTTCACTATGAAACACCAAAGTCCATAACTTACCATTATCATAAATGTTTTTCATGTTGATTGTCCTTTGTTTTTTGGGTGTTAAAGCAGAGTCCCCTGTATAAAAGGCTATGGGGCCCAATAAGGGAGTTGGGTTCTCTATACCCACATGCAAATCCTCAAGGACCCTATGCTGGTCAGTGATTTATCTCTCTCTGCTTTTTACTTGTTTACTATTCTATCATTCTACGTGTTCTGTTTTTCATTTAGTATTGTCTTTGAAAAATTATAGAAGGGTTAGGTGCATTATTTTGTTAAAAAGCTAGCTATTACTAGTAATTTTTGCCTTTTATTCCTCTTTTAATCTTTATCATTGATTTGTTTATGCTTTGTAAATATGGTATCACGAATATAGTGCAAAATACGGTTTATGTCATAGTTGTGGTAATGGTCGCCAAACGGATCTATGCAGATGTTTTTGCAGTCAATGCGGTCGCGTTGAACTCGGAAACATTTACAATACCCCAATACAGTTGCAATACGATGATGAGGCCTTGTTTTGCGCTATAATCACTATTATGAGACTAGACCCAAAATTTAGCAGTGTAAATAATATTAACTGTTTGATGTATCTTTCAAGACAATAATTGGTAATGACCGACTATGACCCTATTTGGTTGAATGAATTATCACTCGAATTTGATCCTACAAAAGCTGAACTGAACTATTTGTGTTCTCCTTTTACGAAGGTTGTAATGTATGGATTTGTAGGATCACTAATGGGTCATTTGAAATGAAAGTAAGCTCGAGAAACAATGTAAAAATTATGATATAAGCTCTTAACAATTGCATTAGAAAATTAGGCTCCATGGATATTAACTTGAGTTTGGCTATAAGGTTTTAATGGGTTCCAAGTTCGAATTTCTCTTACTTATTGTACTTCATAATAATCAATACAGATTGCACTTCGTTGTGTTTTGGTGATGAACGTATTTCATATATGATCTCATTACTATGTAGTACTCTGGTGGAATCATTTTAATTTTAGGTTTTAATTTCGTTTGTTGTTTATTGCATCTACTTGCACTTTATGAATTGCATAGATCTTGACTTGATATGCTGTCATGAGTTTGTACTGTCTGCCTAACTTGTTACAGCTCCCAGCTTGCAATCAACGGGCTTTCTTTTTGTCAGGGTTCGAGGAGGCTTTCATGAAATCCGAAATGCGGTAAGTATTCTATAAAACCGTCTCCTCATAAAAAATATTAAAGGAAAATACCATATCCATCAACTGTATTTGATGTAATTTTGTGAAAACTGTAATGGTTTTGCAGATCTCAGATGCTGTTGCAGTAGCACGGTTGCTCAATGCTACTCTTGTGATCCCCGAGATCCTCTCAACCACTAGCACCAAGGGAATTAGGTGGGTTATTTTCAGTGTCACCTTTTCGGTCATGTTACGCATTGTTACTTGAAACGACATTAGGTTAGGAACGGGTAATGGGACGGGAACAAGGAGCGCAACCTTGATCGACTCAGGACGATTGGGTACTAGATACATTATGTATAAAAAATATATTTGAAAACAAAATTTAATTAAAATGATTTTTTTTGTTTTAGGAAATTGTTTTTGAATAGGATTTTTTTTGGTTTTCTAGGTTTTATCTTATTTTTTTTCTCCTTTTTTATTCTTTAATTATTAAATGAAGGCCAAAATACTTTTAAAAAAAGGTCTTCCACACCGGGATGTCACCTTGACCAATTTGGGTCACGTTTCGTGATTGGGAACGAACGTTCCCGGATTGCATAACGTGGCTATATTCCACGTTTCATGTAACTATGATGTTACTTGTGTTTTTGTATTTTCTTTCAAAAGTAGATGATGAAAATTTTCTTGTCTAATTTGATCGAGTGATATTTGCAGCTCAGAGTTCAAAAGTTTTGCTTATTTATACAATGAAGATCAGTTCATGGCAGCATTAGTCAAAGATGTTAATATCGTCAAAACTCTTCCTAAGAATCTTAAGGAGGCGAGGAGAAAAAAAGCAGTCCCTTTATATAAGGTGCCAAACTCAGCATCTGTTTATTTCTATCTGCATCAAGTTTTGCCAATGTTGAAGAAGCACTCCATTGTCGAACTTGTGGTCTCGGATGGTGGCTGTTTGCAGGTGATGGTCGATTCTTCTTCTTTATCTTTTATTTTTAAACACTCTTTGAACATATTTTAGCGCAATAGCTATGTTACTCGGACTCTTCATTTTGCTTCACGTATCCGTGTCCGATCCTTGATCTTCGTACATTGGTATGGCACTTAGACACTTTATTTTAGACGTAGAATTGAATATTTAGACGTATCCCACACTTGGACACGTATCAGTATTCAACTTTAGTACCCGAGTCCAAGTAACATATAGCCTAAAAGTAAGTTACTATTCTTACATTGACTAATTTCATTAATATGTGAGTTCGAATGTTCAAGTTTTCGCTTCTATCCAGAATCTCTTCATTTGATTATGGCTTATTTGTTGTTTTCAAGGTCAATTATAAATTATGCGTTTCTTCTATTGCAGTCAAACCTTCCTCCTAATCTTGAAGAGTATCAAAGATTGAGATGTAGGGTTGCTTTTCATGCTCTTCAGTTCCGCCGAGAAGTCCAAGAGCTTGCAACCAATATTTTGAGAAGGTCTTAATTCTATAGTTATGTTCTTGTTCTTTTTAGTACTCCCTCTATAGTTTATCCTATAACGATAGGCTGCATTTCTATTTTGTTTCATCCCGAATTTGAACTTTTAACCAAGGGTATGGTGCTTTAGGGTTTCAACTAAAGTTAATCTGATCACCGTCAAGAAACCAACTTAACCAAAAGCTTAAGCCTTAAGTTAATGATTCAGACTCTAAAATATGTTTTATCCTACCACATTTTTTCGCACGAGAGCTCCTTAGGCTAGAAGTATAGGTGCAACACAAATCTCCCTCATAACTTGACGCTAATATTTCCAATATTCAAACCCGTGAACCGAGTTTCTGATACATCGATCGATAGTAATTAACTTACAATTCAAACAAAAAACTTAAAATTTTATTCTGTTTCAGATTACGAGTCCCTGGAAAGCCATTCATTGCATATGAACCAGGTCTGACCAGAGAGGCGTTGGCATACTATGGATGCGCGGAACTTTTCCAGGTAATGTATCTTTTAAGGCCTTGTTGATGGTCGATTTCTGCTTTCGTGTTGATCAATTTCGTTGACGTCAAGCTGATTTTTAAAAGGATGTGCATACGGAACTGATTCAACACAAAAGGTCATGGATGCTAAAACGGGGAATCATTAATGGAAGACTTTCTGTGGATTCCGCTGCCCAAAGGCTCAATGGGTCTTGTCCGCTCATGCCAGAAGAGGTTAGAACGTGAAATTTTGTCAAATTTGTCGATAATATTTTTTCTGAACTAAATGCTTAAGTACTCCTCAGGTTGGTCTCATTCTCCGTGCTTACGGATATCGGTCCGACACTGTGATATACGTCTCGGGTGGAGAAATATTCGGCGGCCAGAGAATACTCATTCCTTTGCATGCAATGTTTGATAATGTTGTCGATAGGACTTCCCTCAGCACTAGTTATGAGCTAACTAGATTATATGGCCGCGAGTCAAATTCTGCCGAACCTCCACCTAGGGTTCGTCCTGCAGCGGTGGAAGTAAGGAAAATAGAAGCATGGAAAAATGCGGGCCCACGACCCCGTCCATTACCACCCCCTCCAGCACGGCCGAAGTATCCATATAATATTGAAGGGTGGTGGGGTTGGGTAGCGGAGAGTGATAATGAGCCTGATAGTACCATGATGGAGCTACGAACTAATGCTCATAAGTTGCTTTGGGAGGCCATTGATTATATCGTCTGTGTTGAAGCTGATGTTTTTATACCGGGATTTGATCGTGATGGTAAGGGACGCCCAAATTTAGCAAGCTTGGTTATGGGGCACCGTCTTTATCAGTCCGCTTCTTCTGTGACATTTAGGCCAAACAGGTAATCTTGTCTCATTGTCTTGGCTATGGCGTGTACCAGGTTATTTGTTTTCATTTGCAGGTCGTTTTCGAGTCGAGAGTCTCAGTGGCTGCAAACTCCTTATGGTTTACTTTCCAACCCTCCCTAGACCCTGATTATAACTTCTATGAGTGGGAGGCCGATATTTGTTTGCTTGAACTTGCGTCTGAATCTTTTGTTTACTTTTTTGCAGAAAAGAAGTAGCCAAATTGATAGATGATCTTCGGGAGAGTATGCACCCAGCTAACCGAACATGGCTTTCATCAATACGCAATCATTTACGAAAAACATTGCTCGATGGTCCTACGGAAGCATTTAACACGTCAAAACCACTGTCCTTTCTGTCACATCCCGTTCCCGAGTGTTCTTGTTCAAGGGGAAAAAACAATCCTCCTAATGGTTTCAACCCTCGAGTTGCTTTTAAGATTCGAAGAATTTGCCCTGCCTGGATGGGCATCGATCAAAACTCGAGACAAAAAGAAAAGGAAAGCGATGGCGAAGTTTATTCCGATGATGGCTTTATATCATCGTTTTTCTTCGGGCGGGGAATGGATAATCAAGGGGCAAGTAATGGAGGAAATGGAAGCCGAGAAGAGTCACAGTTCGAGGACCAAGAGATCGAAAACGGGGAAAGATGACGGAGAACATATCTTCGGGAGATGTACATAGACAAATATTGGGTGGGTTGGAAATTTTTCGCGCTTCAACTTTCGACTGGCACGTTCCCGATTCTTTAGCCAACTGCTTTAATTCTAGTATGTCCAGTTAGAAGCATTTGGCTGTTTTTCGAATAGATTTAATGTTAGAAATTTATGGGAGAATTTATAGTGCAAATTTTTGTGTGTAGCAAAATCTTTACTGGTAGCTCTAAACTGTACAATTAGAATGAATCCTTCTAGATTTTGAGTATTACCTGATGATTATGTAAAATGTTTATTAATAGTATATGGTATACTTATATTTATAGCTTTTTTTAAAAAATTTTTTAACCTTGTTGGTGCATATGGTATACCGATGCCTTGGTTATGGCTCGGTTATTTAGTTAAAAATTGTTTTAATATTGAATTGTAACATTTGACACAGAAAAATGACAAAGGAATTGGTTCTATTTACATGTAGAAATGAGTGTTTAGCGCATTATATACTAGTATTCAGTATTCACCCATCAGTGACCAAATGCTAAGTATCAATCGGAATTCCGAATGAAGATTAGGTTTAAACAGTATTGGTTAATGGCTTAATGCTAATACTTATGCTTGAATAGCATGTATTCACCCAGTTCCTGCCTTTATGCGGGTTATTGGGTACGGTGATGATGACGATGATGGTGCATGGTGGGTTTCCAACTTCTTGAAGTATGGGTCGAGCCGTTGATGGTCATAGGTTTGATGAGAAAGGCAAATGGGAGAGGCGGTTCGTGGAATAGAATGTTGGAAAAGGCGATGAAAAGGGGACGATACTATTGAAAAGAGACGATAAACAATAAATATAGGAGTATTGTTAGTAAAGATGAATTATTGTAGCAAATTCAAAAGTAAGAAAGTATACAACATTTTTATATTAGTTTTGAAACAACTTAGACATAAAAAAAACTTTTAATGTAAAGAAATGAGAAACTTGCTCTAAAGAAAAACAAAATAAAAAAAAAATAAAAACACATTGTACGAATATTTCTTTTCTTTTAGTTGCCTAAAAGAGAAACTTGAATGATAGCAATCTTTCTTGAGCCCACTATGTGTTCCAACTTTTTATCTATGTGCCCACACCTTTGCCATGTGAGGTGAATATATAATGTGTTCATTTGATCATTGTCCTTTCTATCTCATGATGTTTATGCAAGCAAATCATTGAGGAGTCACTAACAAGTGTAGTTGCTAAATTATCTTTTCTTTGAGAATAGAACATTGATTCTAAGGATGAAATTATTTTCAACCAAATAGCTCCAAGTAATTAAATTTTAAAAGTAAAAATTGTAAAGGTATTTTAAAAGTCAAATTAAAATTGTACGTTTCTGAAATTTTAAATAATTTTTGGATTTGATATGGTCTATCTAGTCATGCAACTTGTAAGGTTAGAGAGGTAAACTTTTACTATTTGAACTATGTTTATAACTTACACAAAACAAACTTAACTATATAATGACAATTGAAACTTCAATTGTGAAGGTATCGATACAAAAATGAGTTTTCGTCCATCCCTAAAATAGAACAAGAAAGTCTACAAGAATATTGGCAAACGTATCGAACAAAAATTACACTCTTATTATTTGATCCATTCACTCGACTCGACTCGATTGAACTTTGATAAACATGAAGCAAAGAACTTGAATTGGGATAATACAATCTTCAAGAATGTTAGCAAATGTATCGAACAAAGGTTAAATTATACTTAATTCAACTCATTATTTGATTAGTTCATTCGACTCAAGTGAACTCTGATAAACATGAAGCAAAAGACTTGAGTTGGAATAATACAATCTTCAAGAATACTAGCAAATGTCAATTCAACTTATAATTTGATCATTTCACTCGATTCGATTAAACTTTGATAAACATAAAGCAAAACACTAATACAATAACAAATCCTTATTACTTTTAAACACCCATAAATTAAGGGGAAAGAAATTACAAATCACCAAATAGATAGAAAAAAATTAGTATATTTTATTTAACACAAATAGACTAGATGTCTTTTGTTTTAAGAAATCTTCCCCCTTTTCTCGTTCTAATTTCTAGGGCACCAATCTACCATTTTTATTTTTTATATTTATATTCACCCGCCATAACTGAAATCTTTCCAGCTTCCTCCCCTAAACAATGGTGAGAACTGTAATACCTCCTCATCACCAGCATCACGAAGATAATGACGCCGAAGATATTGCTACTGATACCGACACTTATCCTCACCGAGGTTTTTTCTCTGACCGAAACTTTACTCTCCGAAAATTGGGATGTTGTGATGTTTATAGTTGTGAGTGAAGTGAAATGTATTGTGAAAATGTTGTTGAAACAGAAGGCAAAAGCGCGGAGCATAAACCTAATAATTATAGGTTAAAACATTCCGAGACTGAACAGCGTCGGAGGAGTAAAATCAATGAAAGGTGAATATCTTTTGTTTTGATTTCGTGTAAATTCTTTTGATTGAGTTATATTTTGATGCTTTTCTGCGACATAATTCTCAATTTTGTGACTTTTGTTATTCCTATTTGTTTTGTTTCAGAATGTTGCCATATAATTGTAAATTGTTACTGTATCATTTTAAAGTATTCTGAATATTGGCTGTATTTTGAAAATCTTTTGATGACTATTATGTACTAGCGGAGTGTTGATACTTCTATAGAAGATATTTGAATTAATGTTGAATAGTATACGTGGCTGAGTATAGAAATATTGGACTTTTCAAGCAAAAGAGATGATGAACTGTGGGGTTTAGTATTGTATTATGAATTGGAAGTATTGTTCTGTGTTGAAGAAGTGGTCCAAGAGTATTGAAATAGCTTATTGTCAACATATTGTAAATTGAGGACTTGAGGTGAGGCAAGGAGCTGATCTTTAAATTTATTTGTCATGTCCCTTGTCAATTTCTGTAGTATTGTATCTTCTACCAAGCAATGGCCCTTAGTGCATTTGCGTTGGTGATCAGTAATTTGTAAAACCATTGAAGGATTTCTTTTTAAGTTTATCTGCACTGATGCACATTTGAATGGACTCATCCATGATTGATACGCACAATCTCATCATCCTTATGATCTTGTTACTTTTACCAAGTACGCTGTAGAAAACATAGAAGAGAAGAGTAGTTTAACTATGTAATTAGTGTACTGCACTTTAGTAATAGTGCCAAAAATGAGTAGAATCCTTTTAAGGTTGGCTTGTATTTTGAATATCTATACTCTCCTTGGACATTGATCAAATAATAATCCATTTTTCATGGTGGTTCTTATAAACTGTAAAGTACCATGTTAGGTTTATGTGGGTCCACTCAAGAATAGATTAGAGATAGTTTTAGACTCTTAGGAAAAAAAGGAAGTAGATGTTCAACAACCTCACCCCTAGGGATATCACACCATCTTAATGCTACTTCAAATGCGTAGTGGTGCTGCACAAAATTTACATTTGAGGGCAATGTTTTAGATGCATTGATTTGAACCATGTTCACTTTAACTTTGCGTTTGCCTTTTTCTTACCTTCAACATAACGTTTCTGATGTGTCATTGCTTCCAATCATTTATAATGAGAGCCATTACTATTGCATCTTACTGAATTGTTGGGAAAGTTGCTTTTTGTAAAATTTTTTAAATTTCTTTATTGCAATTTGAAATATAGAAGTCAATAACCTCTTTTAAATTTGAATCCATTTGTCATCAAAGGAATTTAAAGTTTCTTTGAATAATATGCAACTTTTGCATCAGTTTCTTTGTGAAAACTCACATTCTAATTGCTGTATATGTTGTTTCCCTTCCATCTAGACATCCCTCCTTCTCTCCTCCGTTCTACCTCTAATACGTTACTTCTTCCCTCTACCAATAAAAAAGGATAGTGATTTCTCACAGACATTTGTGGTTTTGACTTTTGTTCAATATATCCTTAGGTTCCAAATATTGAAAGATCTGATTATCCCTAATGATCAAAAGAGAGATAAAGCTTCACTCTTGCTAGAGGTGCATACATAACTATTGTTGTCTTAATGTTAATATATATTATTATTTCGATTCTATCACATTGCCTTTGATTTAATATTGACTTTTCATCTTTGAAGGTTATAGAGTACGTTCAATATCTACAAGAGAAGTTACAAGTGTATGAAGGGTCCTATCATCAAGTATGGTCTCAAGAGCCCACTAAATTGATACCATGGATATAGAGTTCTTAAACTTATCACTGCTCTTGTTTTCACTTTGAACTTGCTCTTGATATCTTTGATAGTGTTTTGATCTTTTCCTTTTAAGATTTTTGTATCGAAGAAAAGCTTCTGAGCTCGAGTTCATTTTTCTATTAGCTTTGTTTTTGGCGATATCGTATGTTACCTAATAGTGTTATTGGTTTTTAATTTTTTGGTCTCATCTGAGATTAAATTTACTCAAGTAAACCGCTAGTTTGACTTTGAGGGAAGGAAATTGTAGAGTTTTGTGTGTATTAGCTTTTTTTTAATGTTTGTGCTTTTGTTCATGTGTATATTTGAAAAAGTTGTTATTAGTATATCCCCCTGATGTCATTTAGTGATTCTCACCTAGGCGTGGTTTGGAAAGTGGATATAGGCAAACTTATTATTGTTAGTAATTACAAAAAAGTTGTTTTCGATTCACCCTTGGTAGCAAGCAACATTTGTAATTTTATAAATAAGGAGTGCACATGATTTAATTAGCCATTTCAATATTCATTATAAATTGAAACTAAAAAGTATAAATCTCTGTGAAATTAGATAAAAATGACAAACATTTAAAATTTATATAAAATTGAGAAGCGATTAGGCATGGAAAACGCATGAAGGAAAAATGACACAGGCCACAAAGACTACTCTTGGTACCCTTTTTATTATTGGTCCTCAAATTGGATATTGGTTGGTTTAGATTTTATCGAAGAAAATATGAAGAAGCAAAGTGTCTTGCCACTGGCCCACTGTAGATAATTTATGGCCTAGTATTATAGCTCTGGCCAAGCCACACACAACACAGCGTTTTCCCAATGTCATTAGAGTGGCTTCCATAAGGGTATAGTGAGAAATGAGGTGGTTTATACACAACCTTACCCTTGTAATAACAAAGAGATTTTTCAAGTTAACCATTGATTGCTATGCTGTTTAATAAGAGTGCACATGCTGTTCCTGGTTGGCTTAACAGTAATGGGACAGGTCACATACTGACACTGTCCTGGCTATGCACCATTGTACCTGCCAGTTGTAGCATCCTTTAGCCCTATGAAGAGATCCTGAGCTCTAGTTTCATCTCCAAGTGCTTTAATCTCCAAATGATGGGTATGAGGTAGATGCCTATGTGTAATATCTACAAAGAGGTTCTTGTTCAAGCTACATTATGCTTTCCTTCCTCTTATTTGTCATTCAAGTATGTAAAACTTGTGTACCTCAATTGAACTACCCAGTATTGATCTCAAAGTAGGTAAACAAACCATATGGAGGAAAAATGATCACTCACTGGAGCGACATCAGGAAACAAAATATCACTATGACAAGTTGGGAGGTTAACATAAAACCACTTAAAATCCTAATTTTGAAGCAAGATGCTTCTGTATCAAGACTGTAGATAGCAGCAATTTTACTTGTATCGCTCCCGGCAAATGTTATATCTATATGTAATGCTGGAGACCTTCTGGATACTCTGCATAAATTAGAGTGGGTTCTCACAAGCTTTGTGAGCCGCAGTTTTGGTTCTTTGAGAGTCATGTTGGCATTGAATTTTTTTTCCTCCTGTTGTATTTATATTTATGAATTGAGCCTAGGGGGGATCTATTTAATGACATTGAGATATGGAATGTTGTATTCATCTTAATGGATTGCATTTAAAAATATGATAAGTCATTACATTGTTCTATAAATAACAATAATAGTGGTATACATATTTCAATTGCCTTTGTGCTAGATGCTATTATTTCATTGAACTGCCATGAAGAAAGTCTTCATTTTTGAAATTGTTAAACAGAAAGCCAATCATGGGCTAGTGGACAACTATGTTAATCATTCACAGGCCATGAGAAATGGCTTTTTGGACGAGAATACTGCAATTCAACCCATGACTAGCATGCAAGGCTCAGTAGAATCAGAGTACAGTGGAGAATTTCCTCACCGAGCAGATCATGCTACTGGGTCAGTGAATGCTGTTGTACCCTTGAGCATTCCCTTGCAACCATGTCCATACCCTCCTGGAAAAGGATTGCAGCTTATTGAGAATCTTTCTTCCCACCCTGAACCATCTACAGCCAAGGGTTTTACTATAGTTACTGAAGATAGGACATTTGATCGGGGTTCAATTAGTGTTTCCGATGTTTATTCTCAAGGGTATGTTATGCGACTCTACTCAATGAATGTGTTTTTCTCTATTGATAAAATTTCCTGTTTGTCCTTTCTTCATTATTCGGCATGCCATGTCTGCCATAGTACAAAAATATGGATTGAGTTGCGGTAATGGTTGCTAATCAACTTTTGCAGTCAATGCGGATAGTTTCGTGGTTGTATCAACCTATTTTTTGGTCACGGCAATCTTAACTTCCATCACGTACGGATTCCCTTGCAAGTTGCAACCATGTCCATACCCTATTGCAAGAGGAATCCAGCTAATTGAGAATCTTGCTTCCCATCCTCATGAATCACAACTAGTATATTTTGCATGTTATTTCTGAGGCGCTTGAATTAGGCACTATAAAGTGAGGTATTGTCTCGCACAATCCAATTAAGCACCGAATCCTTTGTCCACCCAAGACACTAGCCAAAAGCATGCCTAGGTGAGCTTTCTAACTAAAAGCCAACCACTATAGTATCCCCTTTTCAGTAGTGATCGCAAGTTTTTCTACTGGATCAAATGTCATTTAGGTGTACTTATTTGTTGCTATCTGCATTAGTTTGAGCTCTCGTACTCTCTTTTAAATTGATGGTCCTTTGATATTTGCATAGAGTCCTTTTACGCCAATCCCAAAAAGGTAGAAATATTAAAATGCTTCTTCATGCTTGCATTGAATTCATGAATTGATATCTGACTTTTGGTATCGAACAGACTACACAAGAGACTTGCCCACTCACTGCAGACTTCTGGAGTAGATATATCACATGCCAACATCTCAGTTCAACTTGATGTTGGCAAACAAGTACGTAGGTGCTCGAATTCTGTTGCACCATCTACAGAGGTAGGTCTCAGGTTCTTTTTGTTTGTCACTATTGTTTGAAGGGGCTGACTTATTGCCATTAATATTATGTAAGATGATATCTACAAGGCCCACATTGACTCTTGATTACTGGTCAAACTGATCCGTATCCAATTGCAAGTCAAATTTTCATGGCAATACCCTTAGGCCTTATTTATCTAAAACTAAGTAGCTGTAGAGCTGAATGTGAACTGTTCCGAACTGAATCAGCCCAAAAATCAATGTCTAATATTTAATGACTGATGAACCAGTAGTAGTTGACAACAGCCTCATACAGAATATAAATATGACCTGAGCAAGACCTAAACTAAGTCGAAATAAACCTGGAATATGGATATTTCAATAACTGAATATATTATCTGAAAGAACCAGAACTCAAATAAGACTTAGAAACTGCAATTTGCAAAGCTTGCCTTTTTGCGAGGTTCATAATTTAACTCCCTCCAAAAAAAGAGGGTTCATAGTCGAACTTTCTATAATTTCAGTTTTCTGGCCTTCAATAGGTAACATAAGCTATTTTCATTTTTGCCCTTACCTTCTCCCTCTATTAGTGTCTTCGGAATGGGAATAGCTTTGTATTGTTCCTATGATGCCTATTGCTTTTTCAAGATGGTGACAATCGGACTTCAAACTGTTAGCTCATATCAAAGGCTATGGAGCTAAGTGCTAAGGAGCCTGTTCAGCCTGCCAAGCGACTCCACACAGGAGAAAGCTAGTTAGTTTATTTATTATTTAGCTCTTTTTATTATGTGTGTTTGTTTATAGGGTTTTGGCTCTTCATTCTAGTGTTCATTTGCTCTCTCTTGGCCAAGGGCAAAAAGAACCAGTTCAAGTTAGATTTAGAGTTTTGGGTTGTCTATTTTAATCACATCGACCACAACCACCTGATTGTAGATTCCGTTGTACATGTTTTTTGTGGTAATTGGTTCTATTAATGATATGCTAATTTATGGTAATAAATGCTTGCAATTCTCTTGTATTTCTCACATTGCTTGGGAATGTTCATTTCCACTGTTTCCTTCAGCGGTTATCAGCAGTCCATGTAATATTATTTCGAAAGGATTTAGTGATGGAAGCCAATTTAACGCTTCTCTTTTTGTTCATGGTTGTGGATATCAATATCGCCTTGTGTTTTATGTCCTGCTGCATTACTCGTGCCGAATGCTGCATGCCCGGGTAAGACTGGTTCATTTTTAGTCATGAATAGTGTCTAATGTATGATCATATAACTAAGTCAATAAACTTCTACATTTTCAACATGACATGTTACCTGCATTTAGTCTGAGCAGTGATTAACCTAAGTTAGAGCTGAACAGCCTTCTGTATAAGCGCTTAGCGCCTTGATTTTTCTTATTAATTGTCGTTTAATGTTATGCTAGAGTGAGTAGAGGTGATCCACAAAGCCCAGCAGGTGGGGCCAGAATTTTGGGCCCAGTAGTTGGGTCCAGCATTTGGGCTTGATATGATGGAACCCAAATATGTCCAATTGTTGCATTAGTATTTGTGTACTAGTATAAGTGTTTTTTTTGAATTACATGATTGACTACTGGGAAGGAAAGAAAAATAAATTGTGCATATTGTTTATAAATGAATAATATTATACTCCATATCGGTATAAATTTTGATTTTTGATTCGACGTGAAAACTTGATGGATCTCGACATGATTGAGGTATGATCCACGTGACTCTTTATTCAACATTTTGTTAAATTGTTTGATTTTGCAATACTAGCCATTTTTTAAATTTTGGCCTATTATTTCTTTGTTAATTTTCAAATTTGGTTAATGTTTCACTATTATATTTAAAAAGCTCTTTTGTGACTTAATTGATTTTTAGGGTTAAATGAATCTACTTGAGTGTTGAGACTTGTATTAAATGGACTGTACTACTGAACTAAGCCTGTACTAAATAATCTAAAAAATTGAAAAGAATATTGATCTGTTATTAATTATTATGATTCAGGAAATCTGATATTGAACGCCTTCTTTAGTCATTTCATGGGTTAGATTGAAGCTTGGGTTTGTGTGATTTGGTTTCTTGGATCTGAAAGTTTTACCTTGTTGGTTATTGGATCACTCGGTTTCCCTTGGAAGTTTGATCACTTATTTATTTAATTTTTAAAATATTTAAATAATACGGTCTCATGGCATGATAATTTCTAATGGGTTGGTTCATGTGTATATGTGTGTTAAATTAATATTTACAATTTCAAAGCTATCAATTAGAAGAATAGACTAATTGTTTGAGCTCATCTCATGTTGAAACGGTCTCATATTTGTCAAAATTTTAAGTTTTAACCTTCTACTTAAATTTCGCCGTATTTTTTCCTTATGGAATACTCTATTTTAGAATTGATTGTTGACTAATTCAGTTGATTTATTTTAATTAATCGATAATATTGTCTTTTTCATTAGCGGCATAAGTCAAACATTAACTCTTTTGTCCGTGGTTTTTATTTCTAACTCATTTGGTTCAGTGAAAAAGATTTAAATGGAAAAAAAGATGAGAAGTATTATTCACATCCACATCCACATTTTGAAAGTATTTCCTCTAAATTTGAATGAAATATAATTTTCACAATGTTCTCACATTTTAACATGATCATTTTTTAGTTTTTTTATGAAACGATTTTCAAAAAATTATTTGCTAGTGAAAACTTTTTTTGAAAGCTTGTAATTAGGGTAAATCAAAAATTTATTTGTGCCAGATTAATTTTGTGTAACATTTTCTCACTAGTTTGTAAGAAATTATATAAGTATGATTGTGTTAAATTCACCATAACATATATTTTTTAAATATTATTGTTTTATACTTTTTAAATATGCGTATTTAAAGATGTTAATTATTTAAGTGTTACATTTAGTTGCCTAAAAACACTAGAGTTGCATATGAATAGATCCAGAGGAAGTATGACATGGTAAGATTCTACTATTTAAACTTTAATCATTTTCACACCTATGAGAAGGTGGGCAATATTAAAATGTTCAACTATTGCATTCAACATTAATCATGGTGTCAACTCTGGTAGTTCAATAGAGTACCTTCATAGTATACTGTATTCATCAATAAGTACCACTTTATAGAAATGTTTTAAGTTTGATTTTTATTATATGTTCGTATTTCTTTGTATATTTTGTTTATATGTTCTAAGTCTTATCTAAAGGTACTTTAATAAATTCAAATTATAAATCTTGTTATACTTTTCACCTTTATTTTTATCATATTACTAGTTTATTGATTTGTATTGATTACATTTTAATTATCAGTATGTTCTCTTAAAATATTATGGAATTTGTATAATAAGAAATATCTTTTTATCAAAACTTAGCTTCATTCCGTGTATTCAAGTTTGCTTTAATTTTACAAAAAAGTTCTCTTGAAACAAGCACGATAAATATTTAAATTTTTAAAATAAAAGTGATATGTAATTTTTGTTAGAAATCAGTTATTTTGTATAATTATTTAAATACAAATCAAAATCTGAAACCAAGATATTTTAGGGGAAGTTGACCAAATGTCATAAATTATTATAACTATTATTATTATTTATTTAATTAAATGGGGTAAGCTTAATTGAAGGAGAATATCCCACCACTATGTGTTGGCATTAACATCTATGCCTCAAACTCCTACCAACCCTTGAAAATGATAGGTGTGGGAGGTGATTATTAATAATTATATTTATTATTTATTTTATTTTACTAAAACATTAAATATAAAAAAATAAAAGTAAAAGACTAGTATAGGGATGCCAAGTGCCAGTTTCTGCTAGCTGGAAACTTCAATAACTAAAGACCAAAAGCAAAAAAGGTGGCTACTGACTGCCACAGGTGGTTTATTATGTATTTTTGTTTAATGTATAGGTGTTCATTTGAATTGTCGGGTATAATTTTTGATTAGGAAGTTTGACTCGGTTTGATTGGATTTTGTGTTCATACCATTTCTTACATAATTGTAAATTGTTATTAAAATCGGATCAATCACATTTGATTACAAAGTCGAGTAAATTTCGAATTATCTATGGAAGGTTCTAAGCTGATGTTATCGAGTTGAGTGTGTCTCCTACATCTTCCTACCCTTTTCTCTTTAAAGGCACTCTTATTAGATTTACAAGCAAGTTCATTCACCAAATTTTCTTAGAATGTTCTATATTGAGGACGGCTTTGCTGTATGATGGGTATCTAATATAAGTTGACAAAACAAAATCTACTACTTCTTCTGTTATTTTTTTTATCTCCCGACTTGAAATTTAAAAAGAAAATTAAGATAAATAAAAATTATACATTAGATATTATTAGAGATAACTAAAATAATAGAAAGAATTAAAAAATTTTATTAATTAAAGTGTAAATATAATAATATTATTAAATTTTATTAGTTAATTACATAATATCATTGTGTTAACTACATAAAGTTAGTTACATAAAATTAGGTAAATTACATTGGGTAATTAAAATAATATTTTTATATTTTATTAGTCAATTAAAATAAAATATTTCTAAATGTGAAGAATATTTTAAAATTTGAGATCAAAAGGAGTACATTATTAGTGGACAAAAAATGGAAGTCCAAAGAAAACACGCATCAAATTTTGTCACATTTCTGAACACGAACTGCAGAAAATCTGTCGGTGAGGAAGGAGGAGGGAAGATCATATGATTATTCCGCTTTTAATTTTGCAAAACCCATGAATACATATTCATATTTAATTCTAATTATGCCTACTTTAATCTGAATTGAACCACATATACATGTGTCCTTTTCAAAGTGGAGTATAAAAGTGACAAATAAAATATAAAGAAATTTATGTGGTAATACAAGTGAAAATTAAGTCCCAACCTCTTTAGAATACGCCCAACATTATTTGATTCAAAACTATATAATATTGAGTTTTACCTTTTCTCTTCTCAAATATTTGATATATTATGGTTATTGGTACTATTTATCGTTCAAACTTATTTTATATATTGCGGTTATTGTATAAGAAATAAATATAGTTAAATGAGATTTTGTTTAAATCGTCTAATTGCATACTTTCATAATATTAAGTTTTTATGGAGTAATTTTTAGATGAACATAGTTGAATATATAAATAATCAAAATACACATTAAATTGCATAAAAAGCTAAATGTAATATAATGGAACGAAAAAAGTATAATATGATATTAAATATATTACACAAAGAATGTAGTTGAAAGTTAAATTTAAAATGAGTTTCTTGCCCATTTTATTATAGTAAATCCAGAATTTGCCTTTTGAACTGACATATTAGAATGTTTTCGAGAATTATAAGTTGGTTTAGTGGTTGAAAGTTTTCTTAAGGATTCAATTCTCACCGCTTAAAAATAATCAATACGTCTCCTCTTTTGTTTATAAGGATTAACGACCCTTACCCAAAATCAAAAATATATGATTGTAACTTCATGATTTAGAGTTATAAATTTTATATATTTTGAATTTAGAATCTTCTCATTCTACAAAAGAATGTAGAAAACCAGAAAAAAAAAATGCATGAAAATCCATTAAATTTGCATCAGGAACATCAGAATTCCGAGCTAAAAAAGTAAAATAAACAAAAGAATTCCAAAACTTTGAGTGCCTTGTATATGCATGTTGAAGTCTACAACTTATAAAGATGGCAGACTAATTTTTCTATACATGTATTAAAATTATTAACTATGGTATAATCGCTATTATAATTATGTTCAAAATGTGCTGCGAATGCCTAAGAAAGCATAAAAGCATAATATTCGTTCTATGACTCGAAATCACCCTTTTTTGTACTTAGCTTATACCTGTTGTTTGTCGAAAACGAGAGCAGGCCACTCGTGTGGCCGAGTATCGGTTTGATGATGCAAACGATACATAAGTTGTGCATCAAAAGAGTATAGGAACATTCCATCGGCATGGTTAGAGATTAAGGAAGAATTCACGCGATTTTTAATGCTTCATTTGGTTGTTGTTCCAAGCACTCGTACGGGTTGGAGTAGAAATAGTCTTCTTCTTTGGGTTTATTGGGAATCATAATTCGCGTATGTGGGGTTCCCATACGGTTAGCATGAGCTGCCTTAACAGCGGATGAGAACTCATCCCAACCCAATGATTTGGAGTTGTACGCATCGATTAATTCAACCAGAAGCTTTCTATCCAGAGTAATCGTCTTCTTGAAATCCATGTATCTGTAGAAAAACGGGATTAGAGTTCCATTGATCAATTATTCATTCACATCAGTCATGAAAGATGGACAAAACCATCCAATCTCGATGATTATTGTTATCGACTTATCGATATACATTACAAAGAATACATTTAAACCCTCCCTATGTATATTAGGAATCTAACACAACAAAGCCATATGACACTGCCAAAGCCTTAATCCCCAAAAGATTGAGTCAGCTACATGAACCAACAAATCCGTTTTAGACTTCCAATGGTCGTCCACATGAATTTTTCTTCTCTAGGTGTACTTTAAGAATATAGCACATTACCGACAATCATTTTCACCCCAACTCGATGGACACAATTTTTATCAATGCATCGTTAATTTTCCATTATGTTTTCTTAGTAACTCATGCATTATGTCTTTATCAAACAACCGTACTAATACAAGTCAACACTTCTCAAACACATTCACAAGACAACAATAGATAGGAAAAGGCATGATAATGCAGAAAAATATGAATTCTAAAGCAACGTAAGCTACCTCCGGTGGCCCTCCACAACTCTAGCCATATTCCCATCATAAGTAGGAACAAATATATCACTCTCCAACGAGACCAAATAGTCTAAAGCCGCCATCTGAGACGAGTGATTTTGGAAAAATCTTAAGTCTGAAGGTTCAAGTAGGGTCTCCTTCCTAACCTGTTCCATTGAAAATGTCAATAATTTTCCTCCTTAACCAACAAAATGAATCAATAATTAATCAATTAACACACAAAATCGACACTAACCAAATTCGGAAAAGCAGAAGCTAAGCTAGCCATTCTCCGTTTTCCCCCATATATTTCCCCGGAAGCAATGTAGATTTGAATACTTTGATCGATTCCTAGTGCCCTTAAGGTTAAGGCCGTTTCCTCGGGTGTCAACGGGCATAGCCCATCTCGTCGTTTAGCATCTGAGTCTATGATTTTTTCCTTCCACCAAGGGTAAGAATACCTATAAAGTATAATTAAGCAAAGTATATATAACTATCAGGATTTATGACTATAAATTTGATATTTAGTATGTTTTTAACCGTTAAAAACTGTAATTTTCACCTCATTTCAGTAAGATTTTTGGCCTCAGCTGCAGTACACCCTTGAGTACACCCTGAGAAAGCTAACATGTCCATTTCGTATCGAAGATGAAGCACAAGAAACGGGCCCTTTTGCTTCAAGATATTCACAACCCTTCGCCCTAATTCTTCAATTTCCGGAGTGAATTTTAATGCTTGATAGTTCACCTTACATCTTAACTTTTGTATATCGAGTGGCAGCCCATTATTTGCAAGACGAGCATCGGTTTTATTCAGATGTACAACCTTATGTTTCAAAAACAACGGAAGAATCTGTTTTGACACGAAATAATTCGGTTGTTACTATCAAACAACATGTTTACATGACTTCAACAAACAAATTTCATTATCATAACTATCATACCCATTACGGAGTATATCCGGCTCATATAGCAAAATAACTCATTGAGCAATTTAAGCTTATTTTGATACATTTAGATAGTTGGGTAGTCAAACTAGCTAATGCTTATGTTCGGTAAATTAGCTGATTGAAACAGCTTATAGTTATAAATAAGCTGTTTTTAAACAAGTTGTTAGCAGGGGTTCAAAATCAACCGGTCAAAACCCCATAAGCTATCAGCTATCAGTCGTTTGCCAAACACCCCATAACCAATAGGCCATACTAACAAGTTTCAACTAAGTTTGAATGATGTAAGTGATAAAACTAAGCTAACCTGATTCTGATAATAAGAAAGATCAGACCAACTAACTGGCGCCAGAGAGTATCCCTTGTTTTCTTCTACTCTTTGCTTCCATTTAGGAGGTAACTCTTTCAAAATCCGAACTTCGTCTCTCAATGACGTGATGAATTGATCAACATCAAAAATGTCTTGAAAATCACTAAAAGAAGATTAAAAAACACTTACTATTAAGTTTTATAGATATCAATAATCCCGTCTAGGCGAAAACTCAAAAATTACTTCAAAATATATACCTAGGATCCTTCCAAAATGATCTTTTATCCAATTCAGGGACAATAAGAGTGACATTCAGATATCTGGCAATCGCAACCATATCACAAATCTGCAGAGAGTAAACTACACAGTTGGTAGGAGAAACTAGGAATTTTTAACTAGTGATAGCATACCAAATTTACATTAGAGCTGGGTTTTTGGATCCGCAACAATACCAAAGCTTCAATCACGTAAACAGTTGTGTCGGTTACATTAACTAATATATCAGTTTTATTGGTCATTCTAAAGTCGGGTTCACATGAACGAATATATCAGTTTCAATGGTGATACTAAAGTCGGGTTCACATGAACGAATATATGAGTTTAATGGTCATCCTAAAGTCGGGTTCACATGAACGAATATATCAGTTTCAATGGTCAACCAGAAATCGGGTTCTTGGATTGACAATGTCATAACCTTAATACAAGTCGGCTAAAGTTCCAATGACCTTCCTAAAGCCGGGCACTCGAATCGAAATGAAAATTTTTTTATACTAATAGAAAAAGATTAAATTTAAAATAACAAGGCCATAAATGTATAGTTCAACTCAAAATGATTAAAATCAAAGACTTACTGCTGCTCTCATTTGATTAAGGCCTCCATTACAGGATACCATAAGGTAACCATTGTTTGTATAAACCCCTGAATCATAATTGCATTTCAAATTAGTCAGCCCTAAAATGTTCCCCAAAATTGATCAGAAACACATGATCAAACAAACAAAAGTTATTAAATTACACACAATTTTAATCAAAAACTCACAATTAATTCAATTTCATCAAAAAAAAAAACTATAATAGGGAGAAAATAAGAGGGGTTTGGGATTTTATTTTGAATACTAAAATAGGGGTCAAAATCTTAGATTCTAACACATGGGCAATAATAGAAACCATACAAATGGAAATAAAAACCAATAATCTTCCACAGTATTACAAAATTACACCAAAAAAAACTGAATTTCACCATATAAACAAGCAACAAATTGTATTCAACTGCCAAAAAAAACACCCTTTTCCTTAAACAAACAAAAAATTCATAAATTTTCACTTACAGAAAATCAAATCCAACAAAAAAACACCCATAACCCTTAAAATAATCATAAAAACACATCAAAAAAAAAACTTACTTTTTGGAGGAAGAGCAATCTTGGGAAGCATAGGTAACTTCTCAACATTCATATGTAAATTAAAGGCATTATTTTTCAAAGAATAAGGCCAACTTTTCATCAAATTTGGTCTCCAAAAGTTACCCATTGTTGTAATATGTAGCAAAATCACCCAAAACAGAATGGTAGTTCCAACTCTAATCATCCATTGCTTAGCTTTTCTAGATCGAATACCTCTCAATTTATCCAATTTTGATGAATCATTAAATATTTTCTCCAATTTTATATCCATTTTCCATTCTTTTTCTCCACCATTAACAACCTTTCTCTCCCTTATGAGCTCATTTGAAGATTCTTCCACTTTACACATTATACAGCTAAATTCTGGTAATTTCTGCTTCTTTTCAACAATACCCACCATTTATTTTTCAGCCAAAATAGGAAAGTTTTGATCTTTCCCGCTCATTCACAATCTGAAGTCAAAATCTTCAAGAAAAATTACTGAAGTAACTTTAAGAAATGCCCAGGAAAATTGAAGCAAAATTATTTAATAATTTAACTGAAATCAATGAATATACCTTGAAATTCCCACAAAAAAATAGTTATTTTATTAAAAAAAAAAAAAGATTTAAATTTGCTGAAAATTCCCACTTCAATGACAATTTGCTAAAATTCAAGCAAAAATTATTAATTGTTAGCAGAAATTTAAAGTAAACCCTTTATTAAAAACAAAAAATTCTTTGAAATTCCACCAAATAAGTTGGTAAAAGTTTAACAATAATTTTCACTACTACCAAACAAAAACAATGTACTTAAAATAATATGAAAATCCCAGAAAATTCTCCCGGAAAAGTGTAGAGAGGGAAAATCTTGAAGGATTTTTAGAGAGAAAAAGAATTTGTTTGGAGAGAGCAAAGAAAGAAAACGAGAAGGTAAGATGTATTTATGTAGCGATGAACAGTGAATGCATAGAAGAAAGCCTATAATTACGGCGTCGGTGATAGATTATTATTTTAATTAATTGAAAAGGAAATATAATAATTGTAATAATAATTATTAATCATCATAAGAGATTAGTATGTTTTCCTAATTAGAAGGAATGAAGGATTAGTAAGGTAAGCCATGTAAAAGTATAATTTAAGTGTTTAAGAAGGGATATAATTGTCATAATTTTAATAGTCATATCTTTAAAATTAGAAATAATTATGATAATATTTGTATGTAGTACCTTTAATTCATATCAATTGTTCCACTTGGATTTCTATGTCTATTTGATATATAAATTTCATTTCAAATATTTCTATATAATTAAAAATTATAAAAAAACTAATGTTAATAAATTAATATTGACACGAATTAAATAATATTTCACTTGATTATATTATAACTGCTAAATTGATAATAAAATATAAATTAAAAGTGATTAATAAATAGTGCCAAAAAAATCAAACGGGACAATAGATTTTGAATTGGAGGAAGTATATGATATGATAATTTAGAAAAAAAATTTGTAAATTATGAAAATACTATTGTTACTCTTTTTTAAAAAAAACGAAAATACTATTGTTACTTTGTTAGCATGACATTAATCGGTGTATATTAATTCTCTTTAATTTTAGTAAATCATTTAACATAGATATAGTGAACTCATCAGTAGTTATATGATATATTTAATAGTAGAATTTGTTAATAAGAATGATGATGACATCATCATCACATTTTAAGAGCCAAAGTTTAAGACAAAATGATATTAAAAAAAAGATGATATTAGAGTCTTTTGTTATATTCATGAAGTATTTATAGATTATAGATGCTTTTTATATTAAAAGAAAGATAAAAATGACTTTTTTAAAATCCTATTTAATCAATATTATTAATTATCATGATAGATTAATAGTTTTTCTAATTTGAAGGATTAGTAAGGTAAGTCATTTAATAGTATAACTAAGTGTTTAGGAAGGAATATTATTGTGATGATTTTAATAACCATATCTATAAAATTAGATATAACGCTTTTTATAAAAAGTATAGTTTTTTTTTTTATATATAATTCCTAAATTGCAAACTTGTAGAGTATAATTGATTTTCATTATTGTTTTGGGCGCAATAACTGTGCTATTAACACTGATTTATTATAGGAAAACAATTATCTATAATAAATACAGTATATATTATTGCTATAATCAATAATAAAGAAAATTATTGATAATGAATAAAGTATATACTATAGCTATAATCAATAATTAATAAAATATATTGATCGAAATAGCTAGTGAAAGTTAATCAAATATTTTCTTAGTTGAACCACGTATCATTTTCTGGTAATATAGTATTAAATTCGATTTTTTCTAGTCTTTATTTTCCCAATTTATCATGTAGTATAAAAAAATAGATAACAGTTTTTGTATGGAAATCAAAGTTGTAATACAATACTATACATATGTGGGTATTTTTTTTTTATTGATTTAGTTAAAATTTCAAAAGATTTAATCTGAATTTATTTAATGTTCAGTAAAATTGTGTTTTAGACTTTTAGCTTTATTAAACTATTAGTACTCCTAATAACTACTCAAATTGCTATATGTTAAACACGTTCTTATGAATATTATATTGCTCTTAAATTAGATTGAATTCTATTAAGTTAGGTGATACTATATGAGCTAGATAAATTAATATACCCTTTTGGCCTTTTGGATAGGTTTGATAAAGAGTGAAAAATATATATTTTTCTTTTAGATTACCAGTAAAAATAAGGAAATTTCACATGATAACATTTAGTTTTCATGAAACGCCAGTGGTAATACTTTTATAAGATTTTTACACATGATAGCATTCAGTTTATGCACTATCTAACTGCCGTAGTATTTTCTGTTAAATTCTTGTTAATTTCCGTTTAATTCATCATTTTATAAGATTTTTTACATGGTAGCATCCAGTTTTTGCTTTCAAATGTTTGATTCACCAATTTATCGTTTAAGTCACCAATTAATTTATTAACGTTCTTAAATGTTGTAACAATTAAGTGGATATGTATTAGTACTTGGAATGCATCTTTTGAGCTTATTAAATGCTTTTTTGAATTATTTATTAGTGTTTGTAATGCACCTTTTGAACTTTATAATGCCATTAATTTGAATAAAAATAAAATTGTTATAACATTTAAGGGCATTGATAAATTAATCGGTGAATTAAACGTTAATATGGTGAATTAACATTTGAGAGCAAAAAAAGGATGCTACCATGTGAAAAAATCTTACACAATGATGAATCAAATAGAAATTAACAAAAATTTAACGGAAAATGCTACAACAGTTAAATAGTGTATAAACTGGATGCTATTATGTAAAAAAATCTTACAAAAGTGCTACCACTAGCGTTTTATGAAACCTAAATGTTACCATGTGGAATTTTCCTTGAATATACTATATTGTGAGAAAAAAATTCATTTTTAGTAGAAAACTCAAAAAAAAAAGAGCAATAATTTTTTTTAAAAAAAAATATATTTACTATATTAGTTCGTCGGTTCCTAATAGAAGCTTTAAATATTCAATGATTTATTTTATTTTTATATATTGTTAAAATGGAAACTAAAAACATACAAAAGAATTAATAAAAAGGTATGAATGGTCCAGTGCTTTCATATATATGGGCTAAATAAAATGAATGAAATCAAAAGTTGGTCACTGACAGTGCCTGGCATCATTCATCACTAATTCACTGCTTGTGGCCGGGAGGATTCTTCATGCTATTTAAAGCTAATAAAGTCTAGTTCTGTTTCTGTCTAATGTATAGCCAATTTATAAAAAACTAATTTTGAAATTTCTAAAATACATGGAGTTTGATAACATTAACATGAAATAATATAGAAATATATAATTTTTTTTAAAAATATATAATTATATGAAGTATTATCGAAATCAAAATTACATTCTCATATTTTTAATAAAATATAATAATTACTATAAAATATTTATAACAACGTCATAACAACCGATTGAATAAATAACTATTAACTATATATATTGGGAGGCTAGTATGGGTGTCATTGCATTTAAAATGAAAAATAATGAATTTTAATCAATCAATTAATTTAGGATTATTTATATAATTTTTCAAAAGTTAGATGTTGAAACTTTTAATGTGAAAGAGAATTTTAAGTTTCTTTTTATTCATTTAGAAAAAGATTTCTTTTTATTATCTTTTGATAAAATTTCAGATTTTAAAAATATCGATGTTCATCATAAAACTTTTAATTATTGAAATTAATATTGTTTTCTAAATTAATTTGTCATGTAATCAATAAACGATCAATAAGATTATTCCGTTTGTCGGAGCTCTACTAGTTGACATTAAAAAAATTCAACTATTTTATCATATTTTATGAATTGCCTTAGCTTTTTATTATATTGTATGAATTGTCTAAACTCTAATAAGCTTACATCGAAAATTTTCCAACTCTATTATTATATTGTATGATTTCTATTAAAATTTAAAATTTAATTCATATGAAAAAATATTAACAATAGAGTTATTTCAATACAAACACAAAAATGAGTTTTCATTTTATGTTGTTATAATATGAAGTACTTCTGCACCACACAACTCACTTCTCACTATTCACGAATGATGATTATAAATTTGCTATCGATAATTACACATTAAACACACTAATTAATTAATCTTATTAATAAGTACTCCATTAATATTTTATAATAAAACTTATTGGAGTATTATATATAATTTATAATTTAAATCAATGAGACTAATTAATTTAGAAATATATTAGTTTTTTTTCCAATATGTAGAGCCACAATATAGATATTTTGTAGGTAAGACGTGTCCCAATTATTAATATAAATCTTTGAATTTGAATAAAATGGAAACATATAACATTATTTCTTCACCTAGAAAATAGTACAATGGGGTCATGTATCCTAAATGCATAAGTTGCATTTATATTTGAAAAGACAAATGGAGGTAGCATCGTAGATTTGTAGGTCATTCCCCGTGTTAACAAGAATTATCATAGGCCAAAATCTTATTTTCTCTACCTTATAATAAAAAAAAAAGAAATAAAGGAATTATAATTGTTTTAACAATTATAATTCGATATGATTACTGTATATTGTTATTGATAGAATAATGTAATCATATTAGGCAGTAGACACTAACCATTAGCTTAACGTTTTAGTAATTGAATTTGTAATTTAACATATAAAAACTGAGATGATTATCTTAGCATGGGTTAGAATTGTATTTAGTCAGCTAGTTAATCTTTTGTAGAAGGTGTGATGGAACATAAAATTTATTAGCTTGAATATAAAGTTAAGTATTATCGTTTCGCAAATTAATACAATTCTTAAATTTACTTAAATGGTCACTTAGGATGCGTTTTGCAAATGACTTATTGGTGTTTTCGTTGTGTTTAAGCTTTTTGCTTTATAATAGGTAAAATAGATCAAAAAAATATTCATGAAGTGTTTGCTAAACCAAGTTAAAAAGTTTTCTTTCAAACTAAAACCAAAAGCTACACTATGAACAACTTTTACATTGATTTTTATTTTTTTATTCACTTTAGTTAAGCTAAATAAGGTATACTAATTTTATCTTTTTTATAGGGTAAAATAATTCTAAAAATGACTTCAACCACTAATCATCATCATCATCCTACCCATTATATCCCGCTCATAAAAACTAAGGTCAGGGTCTGAGGAGGGAAAGACGACGGCAACTCATACCCGTAAAGGAGAGTGCAGCCAAAGGAGTCCCCCGGCTCAATGAAGATAAAGAGACGTGATTACACGTGAAAGATAACTTAAAGGCCTATAAAAAATAACCACTACAAAAGAAAACAGAGCGCTAATAGAAAGGAGACGTTAAAAGCAGAAAGTTAAGGACACTAAAAAGGTAAACTAAGAGTTGGGAGCATATACATATAGTTGGGAGCTTCTTGTAAGTGAGATACTGTTTTTCTGTGAGACAATTTTAAATGAGGAGCCCGTATTCTCATAATATATATTAGATGAGTTGTTTAACTTAAATATAAGAGTGTTTTTCACTAATACTATCTCGTTCAAAGGAAAGCAAGTCTTCCTTTGTCCTTTCTAATCGATTTGACTTATTCTTTTTAATTATTAACAATCTGTAAAACTAATCAACAAATAATCTGCTATATTTTCTTCAACTACCTTTCATTAATATATCTTTGTACTTTGTAGAAGACGTCCAATAAATTCTTTTAAGAGAACCGTGTTTTTTGTGTCAAGAAATTAGTTATATGAAATGTTTAAGCCGATAGTTGAGGCTTTAAAATATATTTTATATATTAGCATGTCTTTTTAAATGAAAGCTCTTTGGACTATAAGAGTACGTGGATACAAATAGACTCGTCTTCTTATACCTGGTGTGAAATATTGAACTTTAAGTCAGAAGCGAATAAGATTTAAACCCATGATCTCTTGTCACTTTGGCGCTGATGCCATATCAAGAAACCAACTCAACCAAAAGCTAAGTTGATCATTAAGGCCTCATGATATGTTTTAATTTATACTATTATAGGTTCATTTGGAGCATACACCATTTTATCTCAAGTAAGGTTTTATATTCTATTCTCATTACCCCACTATACCAAAAAAAAAATGGGAAATTTCATATGGTAATATCCAATTTTAATGAAATGTCAATGGTAGCACTTTTTTAAGAAAATTCCACATGGTAGCATCCAGTTAATGCACAAACTAATTGCCGTAGCATTTTCTGTTAAGTTTTTGTTAAATTCAGTTTAATTCATCATTTTGTAAGTTTTTTCCACATGGTAGCATCCAGTTTTTGTTTAATTCACCAATTTAATGTTTAATTCACCGTTTAATTCATTAACGCCCATAAATGTTGTAATAATTTTGTTTTCATTCAAATTGTTGGCATTATAAAGTTCAAAAGGTAAATAGCCAAGCACTAATAATTAAATAATTCAAACGATGTATTTTATAAGGTCAAAAGGTGCATTTCAATAGTTCAAAAGGTGTCTTCTAAGCACTAATACATATTTACTTAATTAGCACTAATACATATTTACTTCAAGCACTAGTAAATATGGTCAAAGTTCAATAACTACTATTATCAAAGTTCAAAGTTGCATATCTAGCATTAAGATGTATTTACATAACTATATTTAGGATGCTTTTGAAGATGACGGCGTAGAAGTCGTCTTTTTACCCTTCTTTTGCTTAGCCGTCAATCCACCCTTTACATTGTGTCCAAACTCCTTGCATCTACTACACTTCACAGTCTTAGAACTTTTCCCCTTTCGTTCTTCGTCTGCATCCCTCTTTCTGTTCTTTGCAGGTTTTTCAATTGCTCTCTTCATCACTGGTGGCTTAATTAGCGAGAACTGCATTTCTGGCCAATTTTAAAACGTATGACCACATGTTTACTTTATCCTTATCATCTACATCCAAGTCTACTTCAACACACAACCATTTAAAACGTAAGACCACATGTTTAGGTATTCTGCAATTTTACAATGGGAATTGTAAATAAATAGGGAAGAAAAACAAAGAAACCCTAATTCCAATCAACAAACCCACAATTCCAAACAACCTATCAATTTTGGGAAGAAAAACAACAAAAAAAAAACATAATTCTAAATAACAAATCAAACATGTGGGAATCCAATCAACAATTCAACAATTCAAAAAGCTCTAATTCATTTTTGAATTCAAACTTCAAGTTCATTAACACAAAAAAAATCCCTAATTCCAATCAACAAATCCACAATTCCAATCAACCCATCAACTTTATGGAAGAAAAAATTAAAAAAAAAAGAACCCTAAAAGCAATCAAACAAATCAACAATTCAAGAAAGCTCTAATTGCCAAAAGCATTTCGCAAGTAATTCAAAGAAGAAGAATGTACTAGTGTTCATTCGCTTGTGACTTTGAAATCGCAATTGTCAAAACAATTCAAGCAATTCGAAGGTAATTGTCAAAACCTTAAATTCTACATGTATTCATTTGCAACAAACACAGAAAAGGAAGAAGGAAAAAAGGTACATGTGAAATCGCAGAGATGGCCGGTGAAATCGAAGAAGGAAGATGGCCGGTGAAATTGAAGAAGGAAAATGGCCGGTGAAATCGCAGTGAATTTCGAAGAAGGAAGGAGGAATGAATGAAAATGGCAGAGAAGACAGTGACTTTCGAAATTCAAAAATGGGTGACATTCGAAATTATATGGGTAACGGTCAAACAAACGTTTTTGTACGTTTAAGGCTACGGAAAACTTAAATGCAAGAGTTGAAAGCTACCATGTGGAATTTTCTTAAAAAGTGCTTGTTAAATTAGGCTGGACTTATTGTGAATGCCAGCATATTAACAGGGGACACAAGTGCACACACTTCATAAGCCAAGGAGATATATACCATCCCAAAACCATATGGCAACAGGAAGAAGGTCTCTAATAGCTTATAAAGCGTGCACACCATTTTCAATTTATCGATGTGGGATAACTCATCCCAATAGTGCTATCACTGGCATTTCATGAAAACTAGATGCTACTGTGTGGAATTTCAAAAAAATTCTTTCCTCATCTTATTTGTACAATACAATTGACAAATTATCTTCAAAACGTAAAGACTTAATTTTACATATATACTTATTACTTTTGAATATACGAATGATCCACGTAAATATGAAAATTGATAGCTAAGTAGATGTGAATAAGCAAAAGATGAAACGAGTAAGATGTGTGAATGCCTCTTTCTTACCCATTATTTACTCCATGTTATTTGTATATTATTTTGAGAAGAACTATTTTTTTATTATAAAGTAAATTGATATAAGAAAGAAATAAGTGAGAATTGAATTTATAATTTTTTAAAAAAATTAGTTTTATTCTTCTAATTAAGACAAAGACATAATTTTTCTGTTTTGGGAACAACTTGAAATGAAAGAAAGGAGTTTAAATGGTTAAACGTCTCAAATATTTGCGTACATAAATGAAATGACTAATTAGAAGAGAATGGTGCATGATCCATTAGCATAGCTATGCATTAAAGTTTGGTAATTGCAAAATGACCAATCTCTAATTATTGTATTTTGGAATATCACATCAAATCAAATTATAAATAAATATTTTTTAATTGCAAGCCAGGCTCCTGAAGGATGTTAAGTGAAAATTGCACCTATAAGGACACAATCGTGTCTATAAAAGATAGCATTTGCTTTTACCGAGACGAAATTCAATTCTCATATATAATTATGTTAGTAAAAATATAAAATGACTAATTAATTCGATAATTCATTTAAGTTGCACTTTAAGTTTTAACATTCTTTAAACTAATTTCCTAACTCATTTTCAACTTAATATACATATATCTTATTTAATTTTAATAAGTTCGTCTCAATTTCAATAATTTGTTCAGATTAAGTTTTGTTTGGATTTAGTCTACACTAAAATAATGTACACAATTTCATTTAAAAATAAGAATCAATTGACTTAAAAGTTAAATTAAAATAAAATTAATAAACATTATTTTTGTGTGGACTAAATTCATATAAGACAATCTCATTCATTATACCCACTACAATTTTCACTTTCTCATTAATATTCAAATAAAATTCGTTGACATTTAATTCAGTTCAATTCTAATAATTTAATTTAATTATAATAAATTGCCTTCATGTAATGTCATTACATACTTTACTAGTGTGACATAGAACTATAGTTGCATGGAAATTGGAATATTGGAGCATCATGCATGGATAGTTACGCAAATCTATAGTTACTTATACTATGATGGCTCAACAACTCTCTCCATATGAAGTATATATAGTTCCTATCACAAATTAACGTATGAGATGATTTTAATATGGAGCGATATATTTTATATATAGGTTAAATAGTTCACTTAATAATATAAATTTTTTTTTTGAAATCATTTCATTAAAAAATAATCTCTCACAAAAATAATTGTGAATATATAGTAGGGGAATTATCACGTAATTCATATCTAAATGTTTTGATGATGACTTTTCTCCAACTCAATCAAGGTTATAATCCTACAATGATCTCTATTTTTCCTCCCTCGATATTTTTTTCTCATTTCACAAACAAGAAATTATCGAATTTAAGGGGAATTTAATAATTAAATTAATTAAGAACTTAAAAATAATAAACTAAAATAGGTATCATGATAGAAATAAAGTTAAAAAAAAAGTTAAGTTACACCACTCTATGTTCAACTCCATCCAAATATTTTCAAGAATTAAGATGCAACCATCATAATGTCTAATGTATGTTTTAATTGATTTAAATTTTAAGTATTTTATAATTACTCCACAACTATTGTCCAACAATTTGATTGCTTCCATAGTACTCTAGCCAAATTTAAAATTATTTAATTAATCATTAGGAGTACTTCTCAATGTTCATACTCATTTGTATTCTAATTAAATATTTCATTTTCTTTTCCTACTCACTTATTCAATCCTTAATATTTATAATTACAAATAATTAAAAACTATAAAAAATTAAGGAAAATTTGATTTAAAAGATACGAACTACTCATCCACTTTTAAAGGTTTGAACTTTAATTTATTTTTTAAAAGTTCGAACTTTAGGATGCATTCGTTTCTAAAAGTTCTTCCAGTTTTCATAATCTATAATATCAGTTTACCATCTTCCTCAATTTTTTCATCTAATTTCTTCTTTGACCATGGTCTTTTTATTTTTGGGATCCCCAATTTTCAAAAGTTAGGGTTTTTCTTTAAATCCCCAGTTCTACTCCAATTTTAATCATTTCCTCCCTACAAAAATTTAATAAAATTCATGGATTTTCAGTTTTTCTCACATTAATCAAATCACTGCAATGTGGATCTGGGTGCAGCAACTGAACATGGGTATTTGGTTGTTAATTCAGAAATGGGCAAAGACAGTTTTGTAAACCATAGGGCTATGTTAATAGTCGGTTAGTTCAGGGGAGCTTCTCTGGGACAACCTTAACTGCAATAAGAAGTGAATTCTTGATATTCTATGGCCATAAATTGGTATTGTAATTCAGTTATGTGATGAGTTGAACTAACTGACATTGTAATTAATTTAGAGATGAAATGAGTGGTTGATAGTTTGCCTTAATCGAGTGGATATCTTGGAGAATGTTAATTATCATAAATAAATAAATCCCTTTTTATGGTAGATAATATTAGTAAGGTCTCATAAAGTGCTGCCTTTGCCCAGGGTTACCCTAATAGGAACAATGCCTTATCCGATAAAATTTGTGGATTTTGCTGATTTTGATGGTGAAATAAAAATCATTATTGCTGTGAAGAAGAAGCCATTGATGAGGGTTATATTGTGGAAGAAGAAACCTATTTTTTTGTTGAAGAAGAAACATGTTCAACCGGTTAAAGTTAACATGAATCTTTAGAAGCGGATGCACCCCAAAGTTTGAACCTTTAAAAATTAAATTAAGGTTCGAACCTTTAAAAGCGGATGAGCAAATGTTCATATCTTTTAAATTAAATTTTCCAAAAATTAATATTAATAAAATTTTCGATGAGATGAATCAAATAAAATTGCACTTAACTGTATTTTAAGAGTAATTTATAAACTAAAAATAAAATACAAACTAAGTGTGATTAAGACGTATAATTAAAATAGAAGGAATTGTATAAAATTCAAGCAAATCATTTAACGTACCTTAAAGCAACTACTCTATTCTCTAGTCTCTAATAACATGGTAATATTCCCCCCCCAAAAAAAAAGATATACTCCATTTACAGATGATCCCTTACATATTGTAATTGGCTAGCTAACTGCCAATAGGTACCTTCTAATCCAATCAAATTTTGTCCCTTTCCTTGAATCCATCATATTAGTGTGAAAACATAAATTATTGATCACATTTATAAAAAAATCATTAAGAATATTAGTTAATTTATCATAATTTTCATAGTTAATAATGTAAAAAAATATTATCACAAATTCTCATTTAAGGCAGTCTTATCTTGATATAATTTTAAATCGAGTTAAATTGCCCAATTAAATTAATTAAGATATTTATTTTGCACTAAAAATATTTATTTTTAGCTAAATATTTAATTAATATGACATTTTAAATTTTAAAATCAACACTTTAAATATTAAAATATTCAATTAAGTTATTTTAAGAGTCATTTTAAAGTTTAAACTTGTTTCACCTTGACTCCTTTCAAACATTAAGTACCTCAATAATTAATGATTGGATTGATAGAATATTCACAATTATGTGGAAGTATTATTGGTCAACTAATATTAGCAGTACTTAATTTACTTCTAAAGGCTTTTTCAATTTAGATATGTATAATAAGTATTTTCTTCATTCTATTATATTTGTTATATTTGAATTTTTACATAATCTAATATGTTATTTTAATCTTTTATATAAGGAAATATTTATATTTAAAAATTGTAAAATGTTAATATTATAAAAATACGTGATTAGATGATTCAAACAAAATATCATTTGATTATATTTTTTCTTAATATTAACCACAATATATAAAATAAGGTTGAACGGTGAAAAGTTTCAATAATCGTAATTTAACAAGTATTTCAGAATAAAAAATTTATATTTTTTCGTTCCTTTAAATTTATGTACCAAAGTCAAAGTGACATAGGAGTACTAGGATTTAGAGTATTTTGTATTGATATTTGCTCATCATCATCCTATCATGTCACCCTCCATGATTGACAATTTGGAATGATTATCAACACCAGCCTTTAGCTATTCTTTTATGCCATAGTGGTCTGCCACTTTCTATTCAATTTTAAGGCCTTTCCCATTTTTCAACCCAAAATCTAAAAAATTTGAGACATACTAGTAGTTATATAATGGAACTCCAATTAGTAAAGATATTATTATAAAGTAATCCCTCCGTTCTTTTTTATCTTTCACTTTGGGTTTTTCACACATATTAAGGAAGATAGAATCTTTGAGTTGTAGTGGGTATTATTTTAATTAAATAGCAGTGTGAAGTAATGATTGTATTGAAAGTATGAGGTTGTAGTGGATATTATTTTAATTAAATAGTAATGTGAAGTAATGATTGTATTGAAAGTATGAGGTTGTAATGGGTATTATTTTAATTAAATAGTAGTGTGAAGTAATGATTGTATTGAAAGTATGAGAGAGAAAATAATTATAAATAAAAGAAATGGGGTACATTAAAAGAAAAGAGGAGTTTTAAGGGATAAAAGTGGAATAAAAACTTTCTAAAAGTAGAAAGTATTCTAAAGTGGAAGAACTTTTGAAACTACTCGTTATAGTAATGTGGAAGATCAAAAAAGAACGGAGGGAGTATTAAGTTATTTTTTAAAAATAAAACACCAAAGCGTTACAATTATGAAAATTTCACGCTTTTATTATTAATACTTAATCAACCATATTAAAATTTAAAAGCCACCAAACTGCATCACTCAAGCAAATCAATCTAATTAAACTCACAGTTTAGAGTTTGTACATATTTTTTGACTCGGAATCCAATTATACATAAACTCATCTCAAATATCCAAAAATTATAATTTTTTCGTTGTTAGACTCACTTTGTAAAATGTTTTATCTTGGAAACTAATAATATATAATATTTTTTTAATTGTAATGAAAATAGTTATATTTCTTTATATACTATGTAAACTAAAACTGTTATAATAAAAAACTTAAAATTGACTCGAATTAATTACAATATTAAAAAATCTTTTAAGTGTTTGTAATAGATATCCTATTATCAATTTCTAGATATATAAGTAAATAATCACTACTTTTGATTTTAAAACCGTTTGTTTTATCTTGACAAAGACATTAGCTTGAGATTCACATATACCTAATTATATGAATTAGAGTAATTTATTGAGCAACCTTTTGTTCAATATCAACAAAATTTAATTTAGGTTACTTATAATAATCGTATTATACTAGTCGCGAACTTATGGTTCTAGGAGGTGCAAATGCAACCCAATTTCAAAATATTAAAATCATAGAAAACCTTATTTGTTTTGATTAAAAATACGATTTAAATTTTTTTACTACACATTATCTCCATCGCTACCACAGAATTTTTTTGTTCGCAATAATATATTGTCTAATCACTTATATTAAAAATCTGCCACTATAATGTACTAATGACAAAGTAAAGATTTTAGAGGTTTTATTTATTTTTACGATGTCTTTTAAAATGGAATCCTTTATTATATCAAAAGATAATTTTTTTTCCATTTCTAGAAAAATAATTCAAGATAGAATATATTTAACATTAAATTCTAAAATTACTTCAGATATTACAAAAAATTTACAAACAAATTACTTAAAAAAATATTACTCAAAACTAAATATGAATTACACCATTTAATATTTAAGGTTACTTATTATTGGGGCTGAAAGCGAACAACTAAGCATGGTATTAAATTGTTTACAACACGTTCGCAATCTTCATTCACAATATATGGTCGTTATGGTGGTCCATCATTTCTTGTCCTAATAAGGCAATAAGGCAATGACGCAATACGCGGTCGTTTTCACGTCTTATTTTTTTAACTAGGGTGGTGTATTGAACTCTCCGACCATAATTTGGTGGTGTTTATAACAATGAGTTAAACAACAAACTCAAATATTGATGGAGAATTAAGTCTTGTTTCAGTTAGAGTATATATCATCGTTTTCAGAGTTAATGTCATGGTAATTAAGAACTTTAAAAAAAAAATTAAAAAATTAAGAATTTCTTCAATATGTTTTATGTCAGCTCGATTGTTTCTACTTAGAAATTAGAATAAAACAAGTTGAGTTTAACTTCAGTTGTAGCCTCTTGAATTTGGTTTAAAAACAATTTACCGAACACTTTTGTTAACAGTTGGATCAATCAAAAAGGCCAAAACTAAAACTAAACATATACCATATAGTGAACACTCAAATCAATTAATTTAAAAAGGCATTATAAGTTAAGTCCAACTCCAAACTCAACATAAATTAATTTTAACATTTCTAACAATAATATAACTATATATATGTTGTATAAATTGTTTAACTTGTTGTTATTTGTTTATGTTAATGCAATGATGAAACCTTTTTTGCTATTTTAATTGGGAAATTCTTTTTCTTGTTTCATTACATATAGCTAACATTAATTATCTAGGGTGTATTTGCTTTCCCTTTTTCGCCATTGTAAATGGCCAATGATTTATGTTGTTGCATTACATATAGCTATCATTAATTGATTGCATTGTATGACAAAGCAATAACCAACAAGTTATCTTGTGGCAAGTCAAGGAGTTGATATTCGTGGTATTTACTTTCATTTATCGCCCAAACAAGGTTACAACGCAATACACTTCGTTGTGTGCCAAAGTTAGTTGCATGATTTGACAATTACCGCTCTCTTTCATTGTAATTAAAATATCAGTCAATATATTATTTTAATTTTAAATATCTCTAATTTTGTTTAGTTCAAATATTATTGTCATGAATTAAATAAGATTTCACATGATTATCTTATGCAGTCATTAATATATATTTTGAATTTCAGCTATCAATTTAAATTTTTGATTGAGATTTAATTGCTTGTACAATAGTTTTGCATTGATAATTCTTTTACAATTTAAAACTACATTATTAATTAAATATTTTATAAAAGAATCTTACTCGATGTTGATTGGATCCTAGAGGGTGTAATTCTATTTCACAATTCTCTAATAACTAACTTAAAAGTTTCTAGATATACTACATGTCCTTATAGTAATGTTAAGCATTTTATTTGATGTAAGAGGTAAAAGATATTCAAATCCATTATTATTTTTTAAAATGTTTGTTTCATAATACTTTACATACGCTTATAAAATCATTTTTCTAAAATTATATTTTCACAAATTCATTTACTTTTTTCAAACAATTTAAATTACCAATATTCACAGTATTACAAGAAACTGGCTCAACTTCAAATTTCTAGATACACTACATATCCTCCTTATAGTAACACTATGCTTCCATTTAAAATAAGAAGTGAATGGTATTCGAACCCTTCATGATATGTTTCAGACACGTATAACATCATATTTTTACAATTATATTTTCAAACAATTTAAATTACCTTTTCTGTATTGAATTTAATTACAAAATTAAACTTAATAACTTTTATCAATTATTATCATTTTAGTGTAATGATAACCTAACATATTATTTTCCTCCAAGTTGCATAAAATTCAATAAATAATAAATAAGCAATCATAATCATACCAATAAAAGAGAACTACACTATTACGTTCTCCAATAGTTTCCAAATTTGTGGTGGCAATGTTAATTTAAAAATCTATTTAAAGTCAATATGCATTACCTACTATATATTCTGTTATTTAGAAACTATATATTATATATTTATATTATATCAATTATTCATATCTTATAGAACTAATTAATAATTAATAAATTATATCGTGGTCCTTAAAGACCATTAATTTTATATAATTTTCCATTTGTTAGCTCAACACGGCACTTTATCTCTGGAATGATCAATCATATGTTAGTTTCATGGAATATATTCGTACTATAGTTTTGGATGTATGCTTAAAACCAATTATGGCTTAACCTACTTACAAGTGGACCAATCAGAAAATTTAAAATTAGTTAATATATATTTATTTTTAAATTAAAAAAATTTAATAAATATTGATGTTAATGAGATTAATTGGTAAGGGAGTTGCATTGGTGCCAACTCTTTCTCAATGTAGGTATCAATACATGTCTTGCACAATCAAGACACCCTTGATGACTTGAAAATTTGTCCAATATCTCATTTTCTTAAGGTCCTTCAATTCCATTATCGAAGGGTTATGATCTTATTAAAATAATAATTAAAAGCCTATAATTAAAATTTGAAACAAAGATATATAATTTTAATTTTCACATATAATACATTAGTTTTTGAGTTTAAGATATATGAAACTTGTACGTTGATGTGTTCTGCATCTATATTGTAGTTTTTTTCTAATTATCTTCTGATTCATACTCTCACGGTTGTACAGATGGAACTATATTCTTGTAAACTTTTGATTTTCTTCGTTCCACTCCTATTTCAAAAGTATGAAAAATTATCATATCTTACAAGTTATATTGGAAATCTGATGAATTTCTAATTTCAAAACAAACTTATTCGAAAAATTGTGAACTTTCTTCTTCTATTCCTATTTCAAAATTAAGTTATATCGGTATTCAAATGAATTTTAAATTTTAGATAAACTTATTCGGAAAATCATGGGTTAATTTAATAATTGAAAATTTTTTTCCATCTTGGTGATATGATTTCAATTTCAACCACCTACAACAAGATTAATGTCTCTTCTCCTATTGCCTATAAGAAATTTTCCTTATCTTGCAATAGCAAAAAAATACATATTTTGACTCATTTGTGCCGAAAAGTCTACTATGATATTAAATATATTATATTAAGTATAAATTATTTAATATGTATTTATATAATTGTCTTACATAAGAAAAGTAATTTTGTTCCAATTAACAACAAAACAATAGAAAAAAAGCTCCAAAGATAAAGACAACCATGAGAATGATTCTATGGATTGCATTGAGCCAAAGAATCATTGTACTTTGAGCTATGTGTTATCCAAACTACTTCTGATGTTAACCTTGCATAGTTGCATGTATTTAGAAGCATCATTATTTTCTCAACGTCATAAATCTAGTTGCTTAAAACTTTTTTTTTTTAATAAAATTAAATTGTGAGTGTGGCTAGTTTTAATGCAATAAAGTGAACATTTTAGACGTATAGATAGAAAATAGTTGTAAATATAATACTATCCTCGGTTTTTTTAATAGTGTTCCTTATGTTGATGAGATCAAAGATTTAAAGTTTTGCGTTTCAGATTATATTGGACAATAGTAAAATAATTTATTAAAGCATAAGTGTTTTATATTTATGTGAAGTTGCACATGAAGTTATCTACCAAAGGTATGTCGAAAACAATATTTTTAATTTGTTAGTGTTATCACTAATAAGGGTAATATTGCGTATATATCTGATCCCAAACTCCACCTTAGGTAGGAGCCATTTAATAGTATTAAGGTAATGAAATATCGTATGTTATTTTTTTAATAGCTATATTTCTAAAAATATCTCACATAAAATGAATATTCGTAGCTATTAGAAAACAAGAGGTAATATATAGAGGGAAATGTGTTAATTTTGTCCAAGATGACAATTAAGACAATGTTTTCGTCATAAAAAATGTTACCTTTCTCTTGAAAACATTTAGAATCGACTATTGATATTAATTTTTTTTTTTAGGATAATTAATTTCCAGAACATGACTTAGTTGAATATCATAGTTAATTAAAAATGGATTATAAACTTAAGTTAAAATTTGTATTAATTAGTACTCAATTTAAGATGTTCCCTCAAGAGCCGAACTCGTCAATTAGAAGTCTAATACAACCCGACTCAAGCTCTAATTGACAAATGACTCTACTTTTATACTTCTTCCAATAAACCCTTCAAAATTTGTTACGACCTTAAAATTCAATGTATTTGGATCCGATTGATAAGATCCACCTTTTTCCAAAATTTTGTGAGTTTTTTAATTGTTTGTTAATATTTTTGAGGTGTACCCTGTTAATTTTTTTTGTCATTTTTTATTATTCAAGTTAGTATTCCACAATAATAACTTAGTCCAATAGATTTTAATTACTAATTTTAAAATTTTACAAAAAACTTAAATAATATATTTAGCTATTTTATAGAGAAAAAAAATTATAAAAAATTTATAACTCATTAGGTCAAACTCAACTGATCTATTTCAATATTTATTTTTATACAAATTCTTAATAAAATTTTAATTTTCTTACATAATTATATCTCTCCGTAAAACGATTTAATACTTTCGTCTCCGCTAGAGCTGTTTAAAAGTGATCCGACCCAAATATCCGATCCGAAACCGAAAGTAAACAGACCCGAAAATGTGTTCCTTTTTTACGTTTATCAAACCGATATTACCCGAACCGCAGCTATACCCGAACCGGTTGATGACCGAACATGGGAGAACTAAACCCGAGCTGTAACTGATTTTTCTAACGGACACGTAACTATTAACCAAGATTACCCGAACTTAATAGTGACCAACCCGACTCCTTCCGACCCGAATAATGCTCGATCCGGCTAAAACCAACTTAACTCGAACGAAGTTTAGATCGACCTGCTGTAAACCTGAACCAATTTTTTATATTGAAGTATGATTGACTCATATGCAATCATCTTATTAGTTATTATAATAAAGTCATAAATATTTTAATAAAATAAATTTTATAAATACATGGTTTCATATATTTAGAGTTAATAATCAATGGTCAATGTTTATTTAACTACTTTTAATCGAATTATATGAAAATTGATAGAACTTTATAATTTTAATTTCCTGTCAAACAAGGAAAAGTAACAATAATAATGATCACTAATTGATTTGCATTTTCACTACTTTGCTTTAAGTAAAGGGACCTTATCATCAATTAAAAAATGACTAACAACTTAATCTGATACTGACTCGATCAATAGTTATTAGTAATTTGCAATTCGTAGCAGAATTATACTTGAAAAATACCCGAACTCCATCTGCACCCGGTAAAACCGAAACAATTATTAACCGATGACAACCCGCGACAGATTGAAACTCGACACGAACTTCAACCGACACCGAACTGATGCTAACCCGATAGCTCGAATAACCGATCTTCAACCGAATCGTGACTAACCGACCCGACCCGAGTATGACCCGTTGCAACACGCATTCAGAATGTAACCGATCCAAAATACAACCGAATCGAATAACACCCGTCCCAAACCAATCCGATTACCCGAATGAACAACTTTAATTTCCGCCCAACATCGAGCAAAAGCGGGGCTGGAAAAAAAAAACTAATTATCAACTTTGTCTTGTGTGGGTTTTAGGGTTTTTACTTCTATTCCGATTTTCAATTTTAGGGTTTTACAAAACCTCTTTCTTCCTCCTTCTGAGCTGAACTTTTTAGTTCGAAAAGATGAGGAAATTGAAATTTCATGAGAAGAAATTGTTGAAAAAAGTGAATTTCTTAGAATGGAAAAGAGAAGCAGGTCACAGAGAAGCCAGTATCATGCAGCGTTATCATCTTTCTGAACGTGATGATTACAAAAAGTATTAACATTTGTCTCAATTTAATCTTATTTTTGTTTTGTTGATTGTAAATAATATAGGTTATTGTTAATTTTAGAGTTTTTTTTTTTTTTTTTTTTTTTTTTTTTTTGAAGTAGTTGATTCTGAGTATTAGTATTGTTAATTGCTTCAATCTGTCCAATTTTCTTAGTTGTGAATTCTGATGAGCTATGGACAATTTTTTTGAGTTCAATTTGATTCTGTGTTTCGAAATACAGGTATAATGGTATATGTAGAATGGTGCAAAAGCTGGTTAATATATTGAAGCAGATGGATGCAGGAGACCCTTATCGAATAGAAATGACTGACCATCTCTTGGAGAAATTGTGAGTATTTTGCATTTTTAAAAAATAATCATATAACCATTTTCTATTGATTTTCTTAATCAATCATATGTGTTTTTGATTGTCTACTTTATTATTACTTCTGTCCCAAATTAGTTGCTAACTTATTTCTTTTTGGGCCATCCCAAATTAGTTGTAATTTCCTTGTATGGTAAACTGTTAACTGTCAAACTGTAGAATCTAAACTTTCCGTTATCAAACGATAGAATCTAAACTAATACTTATTCAATCTTAGGACACAATTCCTTCACTATAATCCATCCAAGCTTACTTAGATACATTTACACTGAATTTTTTGAGTGGCCTCTATTTTAGTTCATTCAAACTATACGATTCTAATATTATTTCCCCACTTCTAGAATTGTAAAAAATGGATATAAAATCTATTGTTGCAACCAATTTAGGATGGAAGGATTATTATTTATTAGGATTGATATAGTTAGGAGTTGGTTGATCCATTTTCACATACTTTAGATATTGAGTTGGAAGTGGACTCTTTTAAGTGTTATTTTTTCAGAATGACTGTAGTTTTTTAGCTCATTGATAGGCATGGCTTAAAAAGTTATTGATTGCCACCGACTTCTTGTTTGATCAACACTGTTAGAGTAGTAAGTGCATATATGTTATGGATTTTAAGGACAAGAGGAAACCAAATGGGCTTTCTAAATTGCATTTCCACAATGCCTTAAATTCTTTTCGAGAAACTCTGAAAGCGTGTATTATAGTCTTTGAATTGGCTGTTCCCGACCGATCCCGGTCCATGGCTAAGAATTCTCAAAATGTTTTCCTATAATAATTGTAGGACCTTTCAGGGTATTTGGGATAATAAAATTTCCACAATCACGTCGAATTGCTCACTTATACTGTAAGGTGTTTTCCAAGCAAAAACAAGCTCTTTGAGCTTAGTATGAAACTTTCTTTGTGTCATTTATTGTTTTCTACGGCATGTATTGTCCCAAGGTGACTCTTGTGTTAGATTCTAAAATTACCATAAAAATATATCGAAACTCCCCAAAAGTGTGTATTATAGCCTTTGAAAATTGGTAATCAGGGCGTCAGTTCAGAATTCTTCAAAACTTTTCCCACACACTTTGTAGACCCCATTAGGATATTTAGGGTGATAAAACCTCCTTATTCAAGCCAAATTGCATACACTAACATATTCTATAAGGTGTGTCTACTTTGGTGTAAGCTGGCTGTTTGAGCTTAATGGCTCAATATATGGCCTTCTTGATGTCGTATCTAGTTTTCTAGCGTATGTCATGACCCAATGGGATACCTTCGTTGCATTCTCACATTGTCATAAAAAATTTTCAAAAGCACCCCGAAAGCGTTAATTGTAGCCTTAGGAAAGAACACTCAAGAAAACGTTCCCCGCATTTTTTATAGTTCTGCCTACTATAGGTCGCGTGATAAAGCCTTCCTACTCAAGTGATATAGGTCATGTATACTATAAGGAGTTTCTTCCAAGACATACAAAGGGGCTCTTTGAGTTCAATATGTGGCCTTCTAATGTCAAATATACTTTTTTAGGGCATGTGTTGACCCAATGAGAATGCGTATTTTGCATTCTCACGTTGCTAGAAGATATTTCTTAACACCCCAAAATCACATACAATAATAGGCTTTGAGTGGGTTAACTTTTGGTCTATCTTAGGCCTCAGCTAAGAATTGATGAAAACTTTTGTCGCACTCTTGATTGGTTTTGTTTGGATATTTCGAGTGATAAATCCCCCTTTAACAAGTCGAATTGCTCACATATGAAGTAAGGTGTGTCTACAAAGACATAAATGCGCTCTTTGAGCCCATTATGTGGCCTTCTTGTTGGTATTTATAGATTTATACGACACAAGGAAACCAAATAGGGTTCTATATTGCATTTCCACGATGCCATAAATTCTTTTCGAAAAAATCCGAAAGCATGTATTATAGCCTTTGAATTGGCCCTTCCGGACCGATCTCGGTCCATGGCTCAGAATTTTTCCAAATGTTTTCCTATAACAATTTTAGGATTCAGGATACTTGGTATAATAAAACCTCTATAATCTAGCTGAATTGCTCACATATACTATAACGTGTTTTCCAAGTAAAAACGGGCTCTTTGAGCTTAGTATGAAGCTTTCTTTGTGTCATTAATTGTTTTCTACAACACGTATTGACCCAAGGTGACTATAATATTGCCTTTGGAATTGGTAACTAGGGCGTCAGTTTAGAATTCTTCAAAACTTTTCCCTCACACTTCATAAAACCTATTAGGATATTTGGGGTGATAAAACCTCCTTATTCTAGCCAAATTGCTCACACTATCTTATTCTGTTAGGTGTGTCTACTACGATATACAAATTGGGCTATTTGGCTTAATGGCTCAATATATGGCCTTCTTGATGTCGTATGTAGTTTTCTAACGTATGTGGTTGTCCTATGGGATACCTTTGATGCATTCTCACATTTTCATAAAAAATTTTCAAAAGCACTCCGAAAGCGTGAATTGTAGCCTTAGGTAAATGGGCACTCGAGACCTATTTCGGGCCCCCAACGAGAATTCTCCAAAACTTTTCCCACATTTTTAATATTTCTGCCTAGTATAGTTGGGATTAAAAGCCTTCTTACTCAAAGCAAAATAAATCACATATACTATAAGGTGTGTCTACCAAGACATACAAAGGGTTCTTTGAGTTCAATATGTGGCCTTATTAATGTCAAATATACTTTTCTAGGGTACATGCTGACCCAATGAGGATGCGTATGTTGCATTCTCACATCGTCACAAAATATTTCTTAGCACCCCAAAATAGCATACAATAGACTTTTAATTGTTTAAGTTTCGGTTTATTTTAGGCCTCAGCTAAAAATTGATCAAAACTTTTGTCGCACTCTTGATTGGTTTTGTTAGGATATTTCGGGTGGTAAATCCACCTTTCACAAGTTAAATTGCTCACATATATGAAATAAAATGTGTCTACGAAGACATATAAATGCGCTCTTTGAGTTCATAATGTGACCTTCGTGGTACTACTTATAGATATATAGGCACGAGGAATCCAGATGGGTTTCTTTGTTGCATTTCCACAGTGCCATAAATTTTTTTCAAAAAACTCTGAAAGCGTGTATTATAGCCTTTGAATTTGCCTTTTCGGACCGATCCTGCTCAATGGCTTTGAATTTCCAAATGTTTTCCGATAATTGTAGGACCTTTCAGGGTATTTGGGGTAATAAAACCTCCATAATCAAGTTGAATTGCTCACATATGCTATAAGGTGTTTTCTAAGCAAAATTTGTGTCATTATTGTTTTCTACGACACGTATTGACCCAAGGCGACTCCTATATTGCATTCTAAAATCATCATAAAAATCTTTCGAAACTCCCCAAAAGCGTGTGTGCCTTTGAAATTTGGTAATTAGGGCGTTGGTTCAGAATTCTTCAAAACTTTTCCCACATACTTTATATAACCTATTAGGATATTTGGAGGTGATAAAACCACCTTATTCAAGCCAAATTGTTCACACTAACATACTTTAAAAGGTGTGTCTACTAAGAAGTGAAACATAATTCGCTAGTGAGTTTGCCTTTTGAATTCGCGATTCGCTAAAAATGGTTTAAAATTAGCCTAGAACCGACCATAATGCACCTTTTTCGATTCGCGATTCGCGAGGCGAATAGTGAATCATGTGACACTGCTACTAAGGCATACAAATAGACTGTTTGAGGTTAATGGCTCAATATATGGCTTGTTTGATGTTGTTTCTACTTTTCTAGTGTATGTGGTGACCCAATGGGATACCTTTGATGCATTCTCACATTGTCATAAAAATTTTTCAAAAGCACTTAGATAACGTGAATTGTAGCCTTAGGAAAGGGGCACTCGAGACCTATTTCCGGCCTCCATCGAAAAATCTTCAAAAATGTTTCCCACATTTTTTACAGTTCTGCCAAGTATAGTTCGGGTTAAAGGCCTATTTACTCAAGCGAAATAGGTCACGTATACTATAAGGTTGTGTACCAAGACATACAAAGAGGCTCTTTGAGTTCATTATGTGGCCTTCTTAATGTCAAATATACTTTTCTAGGGTCTTGGTGACCCAATGAGGATGCATATTTTGCATTCAAACATTGTCACAAAATATTTCTTACCACCCCAAAATAGCATACAATAGGCTTTGAAAGGGCTCGGCTACAAGATGATAAAAACTTTTGTCGCACTCTTGATAGGTTTTGTTAGAATATTTCGGGTGATAAATGCGCCTTTCACAAGTCAAATTGCTCACATATATGAAATAAGTCGTGTCTACGAAGACATACAAATGCGCTCTTTGAGCTCATTATGTAGCCTTCTTGGCCCTATTTATAAATTTATAGGGCACGAGGAAACCAACAGGGGTTTCTATATTGCATTTCCATGATGCCTTAAAATCTATTTGAAAGACTCCGAAAGCGTGTATTATAGCCTTTGAATTGGCCCTTCTGGACCGATCTCGGTCAATGGCTTAGAATTTCCCAAATGTTTTCCGATAACAATTGTAGGACCTTTTAGGGTATTTGGGGTAGTAAAAACCTCCATAATCAGGCTGAATTGCTCACATATACTATAAGGTGTTTTCCAAGCAAAAACGCGCTCTTTGAGCTTAATATGAAGCTTTCTTTGTGTCATTAATTGTTTTCTACGACACGCATTGTCCCAAGGTGAATCCTATATTACGTTCTAAAATTACCATAAAAATCTTTCGAAACTCCCCAAAAAGTGTATATATAGCGTTTGAAATTTTGTAATCTAGGGCGTCGGTTTAGAATTCTTCAAAACTTTCCCTCACACTTTATTGATTCTATTAGGATATTTGGGGCGATAAAACCTCCTTATTCAAGCCAAATTGCTCACACTAACATATTCTACAAGGTGTGTCTACTAAGGTCTACAAATGGGCTGTTTGAGCTTAATGGCTCAATATATGGCCTTCTTGATGTCGTATCTACTTTTCTGACGTATGTGGTGACCTATTGGGATTCCTTTGATGCATCCTCACATTGTCATAAAAAAATTTTAAAAGCACTCCGAAAGCGTGAATTGTAGCCTTAGCTAAAGGGGCAGTCATGACCTATTTTGGGCCCCCAACGATAATTCTCCAAAATTTTTCCCACATTTTTTATAGTTCTGCCAAGTATAGTTCGGGTTAAAAGCTTTCTTACTCAAGCGAAATAGATCACGTATATTATAAGGTGTGTCTATGAAAACATACAAAGGGGTTCTTTGAGTTCAATATGTAGCATTCTTAATGTCAATTATACTTTTCTAAGGTATGTGTTGCCATAAAAATTTATCAAAACACTTCGAAAGTGTGAATTGTAGATTTTGAAATGGGATACTCATGATCGATCTCAGCACAGAATAAATGCCATTCTTTTAATGTCCATGTTTTTAGCATACTACATCTATTTTTAGCACAGAAATGTAACTATTAAAAAATGAAGATAGTAATCAGCGAGGAATCCATACTAGTTTTTTAATGACGTTGAATCTCAAATAAGTTAGGAAGGTATCACCTCATAATATCCAGACAGTGCTATCAGCCTACCATAAACATTCCTAGTTCTCAATATTTAGTGAAAGTGCTATAAAAGTTCTGCTGTCTGTAATGTATGATAGAGCAACTTTGTACAATACTACTGCTTAAATGGAAGGAATCATTTGCTAGAGAGCTGATCCTGTGATATTCATATATGATATGATTTATTAACTCTTACTATGTTGCCAAGATGCATTGTGCAAATGATCTGTCTCACATGCTATTGGGTACTCCTTTACTGCAGATATAATATGGGTGCGATACCCAACAGAAAAAGCTTGGCGGTGTGCGAGCGCTTGAGTGTGTCCTCTCTTTGCAGGTCAGATCCCTTTGTGCTCTACTGCCCCTTATACCTGTATCTGGATCCTTCATAATGTACCATTACACTATGTACTTGCGCAGTTTTGGCATCAAAAGTGTCTTTCATAGTTTTAATTGGTGTGGGTGTGTGGAAGGAGATGCATAAGACTTTTTCGTAATTGATCTCCTGTCCTTAGGAAAAGAAAACAAACCTTGCTTTCAACCTTTTGATATAAAATAGAGTAACAATAAATTCTGATTAAGTAAAATCCTTGTTGTCAGTATAAATCAATTTAAATCGTAGAATGAGCTTTTTTATCAACAATCATGGTCGCGTAGGAGAATGATACTAAACAATCTGCAAGAATCAGCCGCAACGAGTAAAAATTGATTCAAATCAGTAAGAATCATTTTTTGATTCGTAAAGTAGTGGGGCTTATGAGTTATGACCTGAATTTTCTTTTGAATGCAAATTTTAGTAGGAAGTGAATGTTGTACTTGACTAGTTGATGTCTGATGATTTGGCTTTTGAATATGGAAATTTTAATTTTCTTTGCAGGCGGCGACTCTCGTTTATATTGGTGAGGTTGAAGTTCACCGAGTATCTGAAAGAAGCTGTAACTTACATTGAACAGGGACACATCCGAGTGGGTACCGAGACAGTGACGGACCCAGCATTCCTTGTTACCAGGAATATGGAAGATTTCGTGACTTGGGTTGATTCATCTAAGATAAAGAAGAAAGTTCTGCAATATAATGATAAACTGGATGACTATGATCTTATTCAGTGAGCAAGATTCAAGACTCAAGGCTGCTTTTCTTGGTTTTTTGTGGATGATTCCATAAATTTTGATCAAGTATTGTTGTATAATCTATTTATGTCCTAATATTTGTAGTTAGCCTTTTGTTTAAACTAGGAGTACTAACAAAAAGGCCTTTCTCATTAAAGAAATTTTTTGAATCTTATATTATTTTACTTGTAGTTAGCCCAAAATGCATCCGACCAAGTTCAACCCAATCTAGCTATTTTACAAGTTCAACAATTATGGAGCCCTTAATTCATATTTTTGAAATTAATAATTATACAAAAAAAAAAAACAAATATTTTTTGGTGACATCCTAGCCTAGGAGATCATTGGGAAATTCCATAATCATACATAAGCTAAAATGACAACTAAAAACTTTAGGTGAAACTAGAACAAGTTTTAATAACTGGTCTTTTTAAATGATTAGGAAAGAGTTGGACTATTAACATATACAATTATGCATCATTCTTGATTACATTTGTTGCTTTTACTCTTTCAAGCACAAAATTTCAGCTCTAGATTATGAACTAAACCAACATGAGACAAACGTCATTAGATTATTACTTCTATATTAAAGGAAACTTGAGAAAGATAGGACGTTATGTCATGTGGTTCTACTTAATGATACCTATAATATCTAGTATTTAAATTTTATTATTCCTAACACTTGCGATTAATCCGTTACAAAAATCACAAGGACAATTTTGAAAAATGTTAATTCAATTGAATCAACAAAAGTACAAAACTGTATTTAGGGAGAAATAGGAAACCCATATCATCAGCTCAAGCAAATAGAGCCATATTTGATTGTCAGGTGATAAGGAAAAAAGAAAAACTCAAATACTAGAATTGTACATCAAAACTACAAGATTTATCGAATATACCATTTGCTTCAACTCATACCTGCGTTAATAGCCGCCTGCAAAAATTCTTCACAACTTTTAAATCCACCGGATAGTACATCTGATAAAGCACCAATAATGTCGAAGGCTTCTTGTAAGTTGCTAGCAGAAGACATATCGTCCAACCATGATAAAAGCTCTTTTGAAAATCCAACCATCTCCTTCATATTCACTAGTTTTTCCTTCATTATTATTTCCCAACTCTCTAAGCTATTCTCATCGTCCCCTTCTGACTGTTTTGATGTTCCTTCACCACTGGACGAGGCGCCAGCAGCAGACTTTCTCGGTTTGAAGAATTGTTGGAGTTGTTCTATTAGACCTGTGTAGACGAGCATAGGTTGAACGATAGGAAGTAGATCATCGGTCCCACTTGTTTTTGATGATTCAGGCCTTGCAGGACTAGAACCTCGAGGCAAAGATCTGTTGTGGGAATGTCGCACGTATGCGTGATAGATGCCTCGCTGAAGGAAGGCACGACGGTGCTGGAGCCAAGACTCATAGGACTCTGTCAGAAGAGAGCTCACCATCATGTATTGTACGGTCTCTTCTGTACTATTAGAAGGTTGCATTGGAGACGATGATGAAGGTCGAGCATCAGAAGATGAGGTGAGATATGATGAGATTTCCCTCGTCATTGCACGGCGCTGAGAGCAACTAGATTGATCCAACAGATGACGAGCCATCTGGATCATAAAAGGTAGGAAGTTGGAGTTGCTCTCTTTACCTCCACCTTTGCAGTCGGTACTGAAAGATGCCCCAGTTGCAAAACGGGCTAGCATCTGTAAACAGAAGAAAATCATCAATTATAGCCAGGAGTCGCAAGAATATGACAGAATTATAAAATTGAATGTTTCTGCCATTGTACACTGACTTCCAAAGTTGAGGTGGGAATATCTAATTAAACCAACTTACAACTAAAACCTGATTTTAAAGGACTCTAAAAGGTAGAACATAAAACTGTACATCTGTCCAAGTGTTTTGATATCGAAGATTCGAGAAATGATCTAACATGAAAGCAAAATTTAAACTTCAATCATAATAGCTGGTCTATGTTGTACGCCTCTAAAAGCAAGTGATCCAAATCATTCAATTACATGCTACAGAACCATAAACAATTTAGTATGAAATTACAGATGTGAATTAATTGTTCATTTAGACAACTGGAAAAGCTATCACAACAGAAGAAAAGATGTTGAAGGAAGAATTTACTTACCAGAACAATGTCATACATCAATAAACGAAGGTTAGTTCCACTAGCATGTCCCAATGCATTCAGATGAGCCCAGTACTGGTCCACATAGCGGGCATACTGAACCAATGGAACAGCGGGTCCTCTGATAGGAAACAAAGCATTACAGAGAGTTTCATTGTTTCTAAGGGTAGCCCCTTCCCACTCTTTCTTGGGATTCTTCAAAGCAGCATCTGCTCTTTTAGCCTCCTGGTGACACTGGAAATGGATGATGTTAAAATGAGACACAGTTGTATAAACACACTCTCCTCTACCACTTCCTGAAGTGCCAACACCTAGATTCACTCGCTTGCTGTACGAGTATACTCCCAGAAGGTCATTTGGCCTCAAACTGTATCCCTCTCTGCACACCATACATGCTAACCCGTCTTCTTCCTCCACATCCTCCAAACCTTCAAGATTTGGACGAGAAACAACAATACGCTCCCCACCATCAGAAGATAGTTCCTGTCGCATACCCAGACCCTGTATATGCCCACCATTAGCTAAAACTACTTTACTAGAAATACATAACTAGATTTAAAAGGTAGACAATGATGTGTAGATTGCTTAAATTTAGCAATAAAACATACCTGTAGCAATTCTTCCCTTCTCCTTAGAGCAAGACGCCTCATCTCATCCTTCGTCGCATGCCGTAACTTGATAATTTTCTCCCCTAAAAATCCATCTCCATTCCCTTCCTTGTCGGATAGTGTATCAAGTAAATTTTCAGCTCTTGCTCCAATCTCATTCTCTCCTGACACACCCTCCAATGCATGGAGCAAAGGTAAGATACCTCCATCATCAATATAATTCTGTGTGGGCATATGGCCCATTGATAATCCTCTCAGCATAGATAAGATAAGTGGAACTGATGGCAATTTCAATCCCAATGTCCACTCTGGCTTAGATTTATAACCAGGATGCTCAGAAACTGCAAAACTCTCTCTAAGGTGCTGAATTGCAACTCCGGTAATTCCCCTCTCCAATATAATATCCTTCAGCCGCTCCCCACAGGCGCTAGTTTTGAGGGACTCAGAGACTCTGACAAAGTTCTCTACTGCAAACCTCTGATTTACAGCTTGCTTTGCGGTGCTCTCATCTTTGGGGTCATCTTCATGCTGCTTTTGTAGCCGGTCAAATTCTGTCCAGTTCTGTAGGTATGGATCAAAATGCTGGACAAGAGCTTCCATGGCAGCAGGCTCACCATAAGTCAAGTAAGGCAATATTCTAGCCACCATCTCAGTGTTCCTTTGTTGTTTACTTGATTTCTTCATGCCAGAAGTATTAGATAATCGTTCCAAGAACATTAGAACTATCTTCTTGGCCTGTTCGCCAGCACCAGTTTCCTCGCTCGTGATGGTAAGACCACTCTGGGTAATACTTATGTTTTCACTCTCATTAGCTTCCAAAGTCAGCGCCTCAACAATCAAAAGAATTCCTTCAGCAGCCTCCATAGCATCAACAGCAAAAGCACGTCTTGCTGTTTCAAGAAGTAGACTCAAAGCTCCCAGCCTCAGTAAGGCTCGTCTATTCTCTCGTATCTTGCAGCAATGCATAAGAAGATTGAGCACCACAATCAACTGTTCATGGTTGGATTTCAGATCATCTCGCAGGCGCTGCATTTTAAAACAAGTCCACACCATTGAAGCATCACAAAATGAAAAAAAAAATTGAAAAGTGATATGCTGCTAATCAAAAAATGTAGACCAAAGTTGTATCCTACAATATATAACCATTGTTTTTGAACAGTACAGTATAATTCTTGTATAACATCAAAAGATGGATAAAATCCTCAATGACACTTACATAGTAGGAATCGGTACCACAGTGTAAAGAAGCAACATCTAAACGACACTGATCCAAATTCTATGTTAACAAAAATTTTCACTTATTCTTAAAAATAGTCTGTAATATGGAATCTACCTATAAGTTCATAGCTTCTCCAAAAAAACCTCTTTTTAGTGCACCGTTTTATGTACAGGAGTTTTTCACATGAGTGCATCACTTCCTTTTGTGGAAGGTTTTCTAGGGAAGAATTGACAATTTACCCATATTATTACATAACTCCTTTACATGGGAACTACTCCCTCTCTCTAGTCGCATGGGCACTTAAGTACAAACGCAACTCTCTTTATTTTTACTTTGCTTGCTTAATACACATGGTTCACTTAAAGAGGCAAGGAAGTAAGTGACTCATGTTGAGTTTTTGAGTCAACTATGAAATTCATAAACAGTTTTTGAACATTATGCAGTATTCCTATATAGATAGCATTTGTCATGTCAGGAACAGAACATCAATCGTTGTCCAAAACAAGAAAGAATTAGCTGTGGGACAAAATAAAATAATGAGAGGCTAATGACCTACCTTAATCATGTCCAATAAGATTTCTAACCCACCATACTCCCTAACAGCACCTGCTATTGCAAACTCCACCTCTGGATCTTGAGATTCCTCTCTATCTTCATCCAACTCTTTTATCATGGGTTCTGTAGCTTCACCATCTAATCCCTATCATATTTCAAAGAGCACAAAAAATTAGAGTTAAACTTTTTTCACACAGCTAAGAAAGCTCAGAACAGTGAAATAATTTACGTCTCAACTATACTCCTAGATACAATTCAATGATCGCTCAAAAGACATCATCATCGGACAAGAAGGGAACAGGAGAATATTAAGGCTTACTGTTATATCTAACTTGTTTGTCACCAACTCTTATGTATAATAACAAACCTCAAAATTAGTCTTTCCAATGTAATGGAGAGTCCAAAGGAACACCACACAGACAAAAGTAATTTGCATAAATGTGAAGGTGAAGCTAAGGAAAACAAAAGCACATGCCTTTTTACACCAACATAATAATAGTTCCAAAAACAAATATTGCAAGTTCGTAACAGTAGATGGTCAACCCAATCTTAATCAAATTAAGAATCTGAAGGTGAAGCTAGACCTGAAGACGATATGTTACGATCATTGGAGGAGAATCCCTCGCTGAAGCAGTAGCACCAGCAGGTAGCATGGTCGCATTAGCTACAGTATTTGAAGATTGAAAGCTGGCTTTCTTCCACACTTGCTCATAAACTTGCGCAACAGTCAGATCAAGAGAAATGATATTCCCAGCAACTAACAGTTCCATTCCATAGTCATCTTCTACAAGACCCAACAGATCCAACTGATGGCAGATTTTGTTTTTTACATCACGCATTAACGGACCAACCTCAGAACTGGAATAAGGGTTTTTTGTCATGGAGCCTCTGATAAATTCTTCCTGAGTATGGGCTTTATTAAGGATTAACAAGTACACTGATTCTGGTTTTGACGGAGAGATCAAATTACAAAGCTGCTCCAAGATAAACTGCACAAGACAGAATTTGGGAAAAAAATATCAAAAGCAAGTTGACTTCAGAGTTTCAGAAATAATAAAAAGCCAATAATCTATGGAGGCTAAAGCGGAAAATAAACTTTACCAAAGAAATTTGTCCTTTCTTTTCATCTCCATGAATTTGCAAACCACATATACAAGCCCGTATGAACTGTCGCTTATTCTCACTGCTTTCCTGCAAAAGGCTGTCAAGAAGATCTTTTAATAGACGATTGCAATCACTGATCAACTTTGTCTTCTGGACCACCAGTCCACGGATGATGATGAGAGATTCTAGAACTTCTGAAAGTAATTCATCTCGCATGAATCTGACATGAAAACATTGGAATTTAAGGATCAAAAAAGTCAGTTAACAGTTGAAAATAAAGAAAAGTAGCAGTTTTGCTTAGCAACCTAGCTCTGATGTTTGGGATCTCCAAAAATTTTCCAAGAAGCTCTATTAATTTGTGAAGTATAAACCCTTGCGAAATATCAATATGAAGGCTCCTCTCTAGTGAATCAATGTTGTTAACTTCTTTGGTAATCAACTTGCATATAGTACTCAAACATCCCTTAACGGTAAGAAATAAACGAGCATCTTCTGTCTCTATCATCTTGAAGAGTAAATCAAAATACTCCACAGCATTTTCAGCAGCAGTAAGAGTCAAGGGTAACCATGTCATTAACAAGTTCAATAAACGGAACCGTCTTGAAGAGCTCTGGGCACAGAGAAGGTTAACCAACATACACATCTCTGATCTTATTGATTGCGAACAAGCACTTAGAATAAGTTCTGAAACCCAAGATCCCAGTTCAAATGATGACAAATTACACCGAGCACATGCACGGCGCTTCCACCTAAGTCCATATTTCAAAGCTAAGAAGTCATATCTTTGAGACCGTGACTTGTGGCTGGAACCTTTGACTACCTGTGAAACTTTGCACTGCCTCCTAACAAAGTCAAGATATGATGCCCCCCGTTCCCATTCTGAATAGCTCAACAGCTGTATGTCCTTAGTCTTTTCAGAACCGTTCCAATTTCTCTCCACCATCTCTGATGTAGACTTTCCCCCATTAACTGAAGCACCCAAGGTACAAGAAGCATCAGAAGTATTATCATCTTTTATGATTTGCCCATCCGATGAGTTGCCAACTGTTTCTTTCTCCAGTATGTCAGATTTTGGTGGGGTACATGCCTGAGATATGATCCTCAGGCAAGGAAGAATCACATGCTCAGAAATCACTGGATGATTCGAACCCACTTTTATTGAAGTGAATAGCAACTGGAAAACAACACGCAACCTTGACTCCCAAAATTCATCGGTTGATGAACAAACCTCAGAAAGCAACAGCATTTCTTCTCGGGTGGCCACAGCAATGTCCATGGATCGATGATGTTCAAGGCAGTACATGACCTTCTTCTGTATTAGACTGTTCAATTGACCAACAGCATCCATATCACCCTCAGAAAAAGCACAAAGCACTGCTCTTGCTTGTGAGCGGGCAGTTCTCGGACCTTGATGAATGTTGTTTTCAAACAATTCCGTTAAGATGCCAGATGCAACAAGCTGTTTCTTAGAATTGGAATGCTTGGAAAGTACCTGCAATATCTCAAGGCACTGAACAACAAACGTGGTTGCACAGCCATAACAACTGCTTGGTGACCTGGAAACCACAAATCTTGAAGGTTCTGTTGTGTTGTCACAATGTTTTTGGTGCAAATAATTCATCAGAACTCGCCGAAGACCTTGCAGGGTCTGGACACTTTTGCTCACAGAATCAAAGGCTGCCTTGCACTTCTCACCATAGAGTACACCTAGAAGTGCAATTTTACGGTTTATTTTACAAGACGGCCCAGGCAAGGAAACCATCATCTGCTGGACAGAATCCTTTTGCTGTGAGTCTATTTCATTCTCACCGATGCTGGATACAATCTTAAGCAAGGGTTTTTTGAACCCCAGTAATTGCTGATATCTCCTGTGAGCAATTTCCGATTCAGATTCTATTGCAGCAAGTCCTCTCTTCATATCTTCATCATTTTCCATGTTATCAAAGGTAAAGCTCGGTTTTGCCATGAAGTTGAATTCAAAACGACCATATTTGCTGTATCCACATTCATTGCACAAAAACGAATCCAGATTTTCGTAATTAATATTACGACATTGTCTACATTGATATGCATTCTCATGGCAGTTGCTGCAGATACCATGCCTATCCGTGACGGGCCGACTACATCTCGGGCATTGCAAAGGCTCCATTGATGAAGCCTGAAGATTTTCATAGAAAGAATCAAGTTCAATCATGAAATTGCAAGCAGTTATCGGAATGGGAAAATCTACTTTCAGCTCCGTCTGGTTAGATGTGAGGTGGCAACTTTTCGCACGCTTCCATAGAGACCAATTGTTTTTCAACTCCGATAAATCAGTCACAGGTCTGTTGTTGTAGTACAAGTTCAGAACCTTCACTGATTTGGACTTACGAGCATCATGCACATTCATTGTAACAGATTGGATGGTGTAGCTTCCCGTGCATTTCACTATTATCCGGTTGTCTGTGTATTTTGTCTCAGATTTAAGGTTCTCTAGCTTAATCCTGCTGTAGGGCACCTCAGGAGAGCTACAAGAAACACAAGGCTCACTCTCTAGGTAATATCCATCAAATTCCACAAGACCACTCAATGTGTTATAGATTCGGGAATTGGGATGGTTTGCCAGAAGTTCATTTTGCATATGAAGAGTCTCATAGAAGCATTGAATGACGTCAGAAGTAAAGCATTTATCTAGAAGTTCAACATTTAAATGCTTTGAGCTGACATCAGGGACTTTGCCAAGCAAACATGTAAGCAATTCGGTATACTCAGCAATATTTGGTCCATACATGGGCAAACATTTCACTTTCCCCAAAAGAACCCTCAACATGTTCTCCTTAAAATACTGCTTCCCATGCTGCCAGATGCCATGAAGAACACACTTTGCTTCAACACGAACAGCACTTGAATTCCACTCCAGAAGAAAACAATCAATGAACTGCCTCAAAACTTTACCATCCATATCAGTAAAGATGTCAACTGCCACTTCCATATCGAAGCAAAATTTTTCAGAATTAGACTCTATCCCATCATCACCTTTTTTCTTTTTCTTGGAATCCTGTGACTGTGAAGCAGATTTGTTTGAGCCAACTGCAGCATCCCCTGATTCTGCTTTTTGAGAAGAATGGCTTATGTCCTTTCCAGTGTAGAAAGCCAAATTTAGGAGTTTAAGTGTTTGAATAACAGACTCCTCACCAAGGTAGAATATCCACTTCAACAAAAGAGGCAAAACATCTGCATGTCTTAAACAATACTTCTGCCAGTTTCTAGGACGTGCAGCAGCTACTTCAGCCATTGTGCACAAGCACTTAATAATTTTAACACTTCTCTCATATGAGACAGGATTCTGAAATGTACCCGTCTTGTTCACATGCTTGTGTAACCTCTTAATTTCACTCGAGAACTGCCACGAGTCTCGAACACTGTAATAATGAGACTTGCTTCCACATAAATGAAGAAAAAGTTTTCTTGCATACCTTCTAACAAAAGTTGTCTGAGGATTGTTTATGTAACTGCAAAGAACATCTTGATAACCGTCTAATTTTAGGTCCTTACTGGAAGAAAATTTATACACCTTCTCTTTTTCCCCCGTCTTGTCATGCTTTTCAGGACGAACCAAACTGTAGACCAAACGAAAAGTATTCTCCAACAAGAGCCTATGATAGTCAGCAAAAATGTCAACACGATGGGATTTTGCATAAGAATCAGAAAAGAATGGAGAAAAATTTCCAGCTGGCAGTTCTCTTCGAACACTTAGTAAAGCTCCACAACCAGAACCAGGGTGTGAAGCAGATGAAATTTCAAGATTACCAGCAGAAGACTTGAAAACATGAACCAACTGCTGCAAAATATCCATGAGATAGTTTACAAAAGACTGTTGGCGAAGGATATTACAAGCTCTTTGCAGTTGCGCAGCAAAGTCATTCTTATCTTGGTTATCCGAAGAAACTGCTGCAGTAATTGCAGCAGACGATGGACTTTGAGTATAGCTTCTATCAAGTACATCAGAAGATCCGCCAGATTTTGGAACAGCAGTATCACTCCCAGGCTGGTGCCAATTTCTTAGCATCAAGGTAAAGAACGTAAAGACGAGAATAGTGACTTCACCGCATGAAGACCGGGTTCTGGCAACAAATTGTTTCTTGAGATTAATTTGATCCAGAAACCACTTAATCAATTTTTCCAGATCTAAGCTTTCAGGGTCAGAGCTGTGTATAAATGGCCCACCAACAGCAGAAGAAAGCCGGTAGAAAAGCTGCATAACCGGAATAGCTCGAACACCAGAGGTTGCTTCCATCCAGCCTCTGAGTTGCTCTAAAAGCTCAGAGATAAGCAAGGAATTCACAGCGCGCTTGGAAGCAGAGATTAAGACAGGATCCAGCACCGAAGGTGAGAAATCCTCATGCTCATTAGGTTCCAGCACATGGATAGATGTGGTTGAATTTTGCACATTTAATGACCTTGGCAAGATGCTTGAGTCACTTGACTCATCAGTGGGGAATTGGATGTCACTGCCTTCTCCACCTAAAGTCTCTACTTCTATTGGGATTGCCGTCATCGGATGATCTCGGGAATGTGGCGGAGGAAGCCTATCTGAATCCAGTACTTCATAACACGCTTCACATAAATCAAAATCAGGACAAATGGTACAATGCCATCTTCGCCTCAGTATAGGAACTGTGGAGCAACCATCACAACAATATTGAACCGAGGATGTGAGAGAATCTTCTTCCATTATGACCTGTGCATTGCCTCCAGATGCCGTCACTGTATCAGGATTAGCAGATGCTGAAGCTGCAATGTCTGCTACATCATCAGTGGCCAGCATAGTTTGCTTTGGAAATGGAACCTGGAGCAGTCTTGAAGAAATTGCCAAGCTATGCATTGCGTGAAGGAAAATAGGTCAATGTATAGAAAAAATTCAAAAAAAAAAAAAAACATGGAAAAAAAAAAGGCAAAAAAATCCCCCTTACCTGCTTGCTGTCTGGACAGCCTCATTAGTTGAAAATAGGAGCTTCTTCAACACTACTACTGCAGCTGAAACAGAATGTCCACCTACATCCTTCGCATGCAAAGCTAAACATTCTGCATAACAGTAAATTAGCTCCACAGCAGATACAACAATATTATTCATGGTTTGAGTGTCAGGCTGCTCTATCTCCAATATTCCCCACAAAACTTGCATAAGTCCATCAACTACTTGAGAACCTGCATGTCAAAAGAAAAGGCGTTCACACAGTCAAATATCAAGCAGCAACAAAATAAAACATTTATAACAGAATTTTCTCAAGAGCATCTAAAACTCAGTCCCACCAAAATTTAAAAAATAAATACAAGATGCACAACTGGACATTGAAATTAATGAGTTAATTGTCATTAAATCAAATACGCTCATGGCTAAATGGGGATCAAAAGCATCCCCAACTCTTCAATTAAAGCAAAGGCAATAGGTGTAACTTCAACAAGCAGCTATAAGTCTATAACTAATATTCTACAGCTTCACCTCCAGAACTAAAATTACAAGCACCAACAATGGCAATTGCAACCAAAAGGGAGTACAAAAGCCCAAAATCTCAAGAAACAAAAGCAATGTGAAAATCATCTTTCTAAATTCAATGTCTCCAAGAAAAAACAACTCATTCCCAAAATCTGGAACAGGTTCAAAAATAAGAAGACAATAAATAAACCCTTGGTTTACTGAAGAAATATTTTTAACTTAAAAACAGAAAGCACCAGTTAAGAGTGAAACAAATTACTTTCAACAAACTCATATCTGGATTAACTTTCAGCATACAAAGAAAAAAAAAAGAAACAAAAACTAAGATGTAATTTGATATTTATTGTGGTTTCTAGTATTTGGATCAATCACAACAAAGCACAATCGTACAAACTGATTATAAGAGCTTTTGCACAGTTTTTAAGAAGTAGCAACAGAATACTTGAAACCATTGATAGTCACCTTGTTTATCTTCTCCTCTATAGTATCAGACTATCAACACAAATGTCTTATCTCCTTCCTTTCTCAGTTTCTTAACTAGCAATGGGTCAGGGTCAGGGACAACGACAATAGATTGGTGAGGAATTTGTAAATTTTAATTGAAGGATTAAATATATTTATTTATTTTGACCTAATGTTTCTTCTCACCATGGGGTTATTTTTCTCTATTCTTTTTGCACCTCCCTTCTAATTTCTCAGTATGTTCAACACCTACTCCATGGCGAAATAAGTATTTTGGGTGGGATTGATAAGGTATCTAACCGTATAAGCCTTTATTTTCTACATCCCCAATTCTTTGTCCCTATTATTCTTGATCTACTGTGCTATTTTGGTGTGGAATTCAGAAAGTATGGGTAGCACTAAAGTTTTTCTCAATTGAGAAGATTCAAAAGCCATTGTGATTTTTCAATTATGGCAAACTATCTCGATGTACCCAATGCAATGGATTAATACTCCCTTTCGCTTACCAATTGGTGTTCTTGTTCTCTGACTTCTACTTGTTTTTATTATTATTATTATTATTATTATTATTATTATTATTATTATTATTATTATTAATTTATTTTTAATTTTACTTTATTTTATTTTATTTATATGCATTTTATTTATCTTAAGGATCACGCTTGTGCAATAAGAATGCAGGCTTGTGGAATTAGCTTCAGCTTCACTCAGTCCTATTTGTTGCAAGAACTTCTCTTCATCTTTCTCGAGTTGAGGGACTTTGTGCCGCGCTCTCCTTTATGGGTATGTGTTACCGCCTTCCTTCCCTCTCTAAACCCTGCTCATAGTTTTTCTATGGGCGGAATACACTGGGTATGATAATGATGACAACGACATAAATGATCAAAATCACTATTCATAAGTAATATATTATGGCTTTAGTTTAATTTATTACGAGTTACTCTCATCAATTTAAAATTACAATATTTCTACTTTTGTGAGAGCTTGTGCAATAGGGGAAGAGTTGATGGAACTATAGTTTTGTTAGTTTCAGAGAAAAAAAAAAACTAATACTTAAATTTGTTTATAACTTGGGGTTCTATTAAATTTTAAACAAAAGATAACACTGAACGAGACCAAAATATAACACTACTTAAGTCCAGCAAGGTTAGAATTTCAAAGACCACTTACCAATACAAATATAACACTGGGCAAGAAAGGAAAGCAGAACCATTACCAAAATAGAAACAATAAGAAAAAAGATGAATTACAAAGTTCCTCATACCATTTGTCTCGAGAAAAACAGCCAAATTTGACCTCCGATGAAGAGCAATCTTAGATACAGCACGCATCTGAGCAGTGAATTCCTCAATTATCCACGCTGAGGTAGAACCCCCAACCCCCAACCTTGACAATAGCAAAGTTGCCGATTTCACCACACCGAGAAGGCGCATACTGTCCTTAACCTGTATAAATAATGCAGAAAAGTAAATTAATTTCAAACAACGCAAAACAAATTTGTGAAAAATTGCAAGCAACATGAGAAAGAAAAGTGAAAGGTATAAACCTGGTAATAAGTTTCTCTTTTAGGGAATACAGCCTGCAAGATACGGCATGCAGAAGACTGCAGTAATAGCTCCCTGTCACTTTCAAAAACCGTTTCAAGCAACTGCTTGCACCTGAGTATGCTTGATTCAGGTTTCACATCTTCAGCTTTCAGGCCCTGAGGCTTGCACAGTAAATACAATTTCGATAGAAGTTTGAGCCCGTCTGCCAACACTTGTTCCTCAGGAGGCACAGACTGCATAGAACTGATTTTTTTCCTTGAAGCTGTACCCCAAGAATTACTTCCAAGAACACGGGCTTCCATGTCTAGAACTGCATCCATTTTTTCTTTCCAGCCAAATTCATCCTTAGGGCGTCCATAAACCTCCAGTGTGTCTATTCTAGGCAATGCAGAGCCATTGAAAGCAGGTCCAACTGAGACTGTAAATTCCTCATCAGCAAGGAGAGATTCGGCAATAGTAAAAGGGATGTCATACCAACAACGCATGCCTTCATCTAATTTAATCACCCTCTGAAAAATGGTTATATTAGACGGAATGTGACTGGCCGAGGTATTTCCAACATGTACACGGATGCCAACCATTACTATATCAGGGTTTGGATTTGAGACAGTAATCTGAAATATAAAAGGATAATAGTATTAAACTCGTCAATTTAAGTCAATTTAAGATGATTGAAAAACTACTATGAAACATAGATGTTGTACCTTGAAACCAGAAGTGTTGGGGCTTTCGAGAAATCCATCCTCAGATCCCAAGCTCTGTTTAGCTCCTTCAGAATCACCATTTCGAACGGCATCACCACCCAGTTTCACATCAGAAGTGAGGCACACTGTCTTCTCAAAGAAATCAAGAGGAAATTCAGGATTTACTCCAGAGTAAGCTTTATTATTAAGTATGTTCGGACCCAGTTTTTTGACTTTCTCAGCTATTGCATTTGACCCAGAATCAACTCCAGCTTGAACAGGTGAAAATATCTGAAGGCTACCATCATCATGCAGGACTAGAGTGTGAAATTTGTCCTTGGATATGGGCTTGTATGCAGTTACCCCAACCACAGATGAGTTTGAACCAACTGCATGCCGTATATTCTGAGCAAAAATCTCATGATCCCCCATTGACACAGTAAGTGCAGCATTTGATTTCCAACTCGAAAAGCATACAAAAAACCCACTACCCGGAACTAATTCTTTCCAATGATGCAACCCAGCAGGTCGACGCTTGTCATCTTGTTCATCCTCATATACAGCAGAATTCTCTGTTAAAGATGTCGCATCAGAGCTCAACCGACCAATAAGTGTACTACCATCTTGATATGATACAAAAAGTAACTTATAGGTTGGTGAGAAATACAAAGACGATCCTTTGACATGGTAATCCCTTTTGGGAATCTCAACTTTTTCATTCAATTGTTTGGTCCCCACATTAATTTCTGTTGATAATTCAAGCTTGAACAAGCTACCCAGTTCTGAAAGTACAATCAGATACACCTTACCCTGAGATGCCACAGAGAGTACAGCATCCATGATCATCTGATCTGCCAAGGTGAAGTAATGCAAGGGGCTGATGTTGTCCTGTGACAGATCATAAATCTTAACAAATTTATTAGTGACAACCATAAGTTGCACTTGAGAACCTGGAACCCAATCAACCCTCCTAATATAAGCACCCTGAAGAGCCAGTTCAATGGCAAGACGATCAGTCACCTCACCCCGGGGACTAACAGTAAAGACCTGGCAGTCTTCATAACCCGCAACAGCAAGATAATTCTCAACCAAAGGGTTAAAAGCAAGATGTACGATTTCAAAACGAACAATATTCTTGGAGAGAGGCTTCACATTAGTCTTGTCCGCAGTCACAGGTGCAACAGTGGCATGCCCAATCAGCTGTCCAACATCAAATATAGCAACTTTATCACCCTCTCCCACAGCAAGCCTCCCACGAGTGCTAACACTAAGCAAGGATTTCATTAGAAAACCAGTGGCCAGAAGTGATCGTAGTTCCTTTGAATTGGAGTAATCTGCCTTAATCTTCAGATCTAATGAACCACTTTTGTACGCCTTCTTCAAAAGTAGGTGGTCAGAACCATATAATAGTACTTTATCTTCTCCTAAAATCAAATTCTTATCTCTAGAAAGGTTGCCATCTCTTCTCTTTGTGATGGATGGCAGAAGCAAGTCACAAACTTTAAGAACCTGGGCCTCGAGATTAAGTTCTTCATAAAGGCGTGGAATTACACCTTGGATTTCATCAGGGACAGAAAGCCTCAGAGAGTTTTCTGCTTCAATGGATACATCTTCATCAGGATCGGAATCACTATCTGGCAACTGTTCTCCTTCAGTAAAAGGAAGCAACGGTTGGAAATTGCCAGCACTCCTATTTGGTGTAGCGCTGCTACCAGTAAATTTCCTCGGCTTCAAACATTGGCAAGTACTCCCCCTAACACCTCCAGCACCACAGTCACAAAAGAAACGACTGGAACGTGAATAAACAACACGATGACCACGGTGACATACTTTAGCGCAAACAGAGCAACATCCTTTTGAGACGGTTAGATCACAAGTATAACAAAAGTACCAATGTTGTTCCATGAAATTGCTGCCGCTGGAGGTAAAAGTGCAAACCTTGGAAGCAAGTGCTCTTTCACTATTAGCATCATCTTCATCATCCTTGTCTATACTAGCTGCCTCCCCATCAGAAGTTCCATCATCCTCATCTTCATCAATAGATGCTGCATCACACTCAAAAGGTACTGAGGTGCCATCCTGATTAGCACTAAGAATGAAAGTCTCAGAATTTTTTCTCGAACTAGCTTGTCTACTAACACTAGAACCCAGCCCTCGACAGCTTTCGGACAAGGATTTCCCAGTGTTCTTAGCTGGCATGGCTGAAAATGATCCAGAATCAGACAGGATAGTCTCAAAAAAACTAAAAAGGAACTTCAGCCCCTGCAGTTGATGCTCATCAACAGCTAGCTTCTCCATCAAGGAGAGACTATTCTGCAGCAGTAGTCTCATAGAAGCCTCATCTCTTAAAAGTTGAGTCACAAAGCCAAAATATGATTTTGCAGTATGAATATCATATACTGTGAATGCTGTCTCCAAGGCTAGCAGTAATCCATTGAACATATGACTGAATAACTCTCTCGAAAGCGAATCATCAGAAGATACGAGGCACAATATAAAGCTCATGGTAGACTCCCGGAGAGACATTGAACTCCCTCTGGCACATGCAGTTGATGCAAGACTACCAGAATCTGCAGCTGGGAAACTCAACAATCTCTTTTCAAACCATTTGGACAAAGAGTTTACATCCATTGCAAGGAATTTCTTTTGTATTTTCTGTTTGACACAATGACCCAGGTCCCCTGATAAAACATCAATAAGGAAATTAAGAACCTTCACATTTACAGATTCGGAGCAACAACTATCCAGAGAGTCAATCAGTACAAGCAAATCACCACGCTGTAGACCATAAAGGTCAACAACCTGTTGAGGAACATCATTCGAACCAATATAAAATCTAAAGATATGGTCCCCTAAAGGATCTCGATGAAGACTGTCCATTGTGTCAACAGCTTTGACAAGTAGCTGTTCAAGCTTAGCATGGTCAACATTCTCACTAAGATTAATGTCTGAAAGAAATCCTTCAATCTGCTTCAACAAGAACAACAAGCTATAATCTGGGCATTCAGCACCAGTACATCCAATACATATATCTCTACACTTCCCACCCAGATTCATTAAGATCCTGTCATATTTCACTGACATCACCGAGTCAAGAATGTCATGCAGGACGTCAGTCTCCACAGATATTGCTGCACTAGCGCCTATGATTTTAAAGAGCAACTCAAGAAGACAAATTATCCCTTTGATACAGAGGATAGAGGAAACTAGAGTCCCACTGGAAGTTTGACGATGAGAAGGGAAACCATGAAGCGCACATTCAGAATATATAACACCCGGTGAATTCGAAGCCCTCTTGCTAACTACATTATCAATCTTTTGAAGGAGGGAGTAGAAAGACTCCAGCCCCTCATGAACAAGACCATTCTTTGCTTGAATTTCATCCTTCACGCAATCCTCAAATTCAGTGTGTTTGAGAAGCAAAAGAGTAAGGTGTTGTGATTGATCCTCACTGATGGTGAACAAAAAGGACTTCTGGTAAATTCTGATATATCTTGCCAATATTGAGGATAAGCTTTTCAAAATGACAGAGACCTTATCAGTCTCCAACAGCTTGGCAATGCAGCTTTCCGCAAAAGAAACCAACTCAATATCAGATGCATTTCCAATACGTAGATTGCCGACTCCAGAGAGAGCCTTATTAAAACAGTAACTTTCAGAACCTGTATAAAGGAAAGAAAGAATTAGGGAAAGCCATTGCCCACTTCTGAAAAAGCTCCAACCCAACTCCAGAATGTTGTCAGGCATGGCAACAGAACAGAAATGCTGAAGCAAGCTAACGCTAATATCCACAAGGTCCACATCGCTATTCACAAAATTGTAGTGTCCTAAAATCAAATGGCTAACAAGAATGAAATGATGAACATTTGATGCATCAAAAACACCGTCCATACTCCAAACAGCAGACAGGTGATTCGGAGATAACCCAGTAGCAGGTATATCCCAGCAAAGCAGAAACATGTATCTCTCAAGAACCAAATCTTCCACGGTTGCAGCCTTCTTATCCTTCCATAGCATCAAAACTGGTGAGAAGACAGCATATATGTCATTCCAACTCCAAGACAGTCTTAAATCAGCTTCATCACAGCTGAATGGCCTCGCGGGCATAGATTCAAAATCAATAAGGTGATTAAGCAGGTTGCTGAGGTGAGGCTCTTCTTTAATTAAAGGACTCATAAGATTATTAATTACTAGTGAAGACCAACATATCACAGGATCATCGAGATGCGGATAATGGGATCCAACAGATCTGGCTGCATTCAGCTTAGATCTGAAATTCATCAGCAATGAAGTTGGACAAGCCCGTGAGTTTAGCATCATATGTCTAAAAACAACAATCAATCGTGAAACTATCAAAGCCCAGCAGGACAGCTGTGAACCGCTCAATATTGGTAAACTGGCAACAATGTTCTTTAAAGTAGAAAAGATAAGGTCAGCTAATGTCATCTTCTCACTTTCAGAAGACAGATGGAAAGCCAAAAGAATGATCTCCAAATGGAAGACATTAGGAAGAGAGATTAGAAATTCCCCAAGAATAGGACAATCTGCACGCACAACTTTTTCTTTCTCAACAATGAAATTCAAGAACTGCCGATAAACCATAATCCTCAAATGGCTCCCAGTGGAACCCACCCTACAAATTAAAGTCTGAGCAAGCAAGGCAAGTGTTTGATCACTGTAAACATAATGTCCATTTTCAACCTTCAAAATTTGGCGAACAAGGTACTCTTCAAGCTCATCAGAGAGAGCATGACGCTTGAGCAAACCAATAAACATCTCCAAACAAATATCTTGAATTTGCTCCATCTTACTCTGCTCATGTACAACACTACCATCAAAACCCTCGGAGTAAGAAATATGACAGCCGAGTATTGACAATAGAGAATTAATATTATCTCTACTAAGCTTTTTGCAAGCATCCTCATAGACACAAGCACACCATTCTGAAGAAAATATGCAGGACTTAAGGAAGATGAGTAATTCTGTACCAGCTTGTATCACCAAGTTATAGAACACAGTGAGAGGATTAACAGCAGGTGCTTGATCATACCCATCATTTGATCCAACCGAACGACCACCCTCAGAAAAGAGATCCCCAAATAGCGCCTCATCATCATGGCCACCTGTGTTTTCTAACTCGGAAATAGAAATAGATTTCACACTAGAACAAGATTTCTCAAGTTTCGGTTGCAATTTCACTCCTTCAGTGTGCAAGAAATAAAGAAGATGAATCAAATTATCCACCCACTGAATTGATTTTGGAAATATAATTTTCAAGAGATCCTCAACTGCATAGTTCTCAGTCAGTCTTATTTCACCAGACTGAACATGACAAACACCTCTGGTCTCAAAATCAGCACTGCCAAATGAGAAGTCAGAGCGAGAATCCTTCACCAGATGCATATCATTACCTTGACTCTTCACATCTCCAATAAGTTTCACTATATATGTTACACATCGAGGAAAGTAAACCAAAGGAGGCTTCAAACTACTCACTGACTTGTTATATCTCCATAAACTAAGATCCAAAAGACTAATAATAGATGACAGTACACATGCCCTAACATTTTGGAAGACCATCTTATTGCAGCTGAGTAGTTTTATCAAATGTAGAAACTCTTCAAGGATGCTCAATACAATACCTTCATAGTCAGAAGCTATGTTGCTACTTATGAACTCAAGCTCAGGTCTAAACATGCCAGGAAGCATATCTGTAAAAGCAGCAACACTTTGCAACATTTTAGAGCCAATTTCAACATAAGGGACACTCCTTGCAAGATTGCCAAGTAGCTTCAAAATATTTAATACGATTGATAATCTCTGGCAAATGCTTGACTCTGCTGTTTTCACATCAAATGCTTCTAGAGGCTGAACAATTTTTTTACAAATTAAAATGAGTCGATGGATGCATGCTAATCGAAGAACAGCCCACTGCTGAGAAGAAGACACCAACTTGTTGAAATCCTGGGAGAAGGTTGAATAAGAAGGGGACAGTGTGGCATTATCAAGTTCTGTATCCGAGGCCAAAGTCATAACAAGCTGATCAACAGGTTGTTCTCCTTCATAAACAACAATTCAGAATCAGTGACATCAAAAATAACTATGATTGGAAAATGTAAATACAAAGACATCTATTGTTCCCAAAGAAGCATACCTCGAAAATTCCACCGGATGTGCTCTTCAAACAAAGAACCTTCTTCTGTACAGGATACAAGAGGCAAGCTGTCCACAAGGGAACTTCCCAAGCTGGAAAGTGAAGAATCAGATTCGCTATCCATCTGACTAAGCAATCCTGTTTCCAGTAACTTCACTGCCATAATCTGAAATATATATGGAGAGGAAAGTCAAATAAGTGCTTGACGTACCTCAATTCATCATACCCAATATAAAGGATGTCAAACAAAGTCTTTAAAAGCAACGAATGAAATATGATACTCTCTATTGCACAGATGACAATAAACTATGGGGGAAAAAACAGAACAAACCTTGTCAGTCCAGTAGATTATCCAGTTACTGTGCTATATAAAATTAAATTGAAGACATTAACTTGAAAAATAGCATAAACATATATAGCCAACTACGAGATCTTAAACTATACCAAAATACAGTACATTGCCAGTCCAGTAGATTATCCAGTTACTGTGCTATATAAAATCAAATTGTAAAGCTGAGAAATGGAAACAAAAATATATAATATTCGTATCATTAAATTTACAGACAAAGAAACAAGAGCTAACTTATGTGTCTTCACCAATTTACTTTCTCTTTAGGAAATAAGCAAAACTATTCCATTATGTAATGCCCCAAGCCTCTATCCCGAGCTCCTTCAACTATCTAATAAAAAATACTTACCAAATAGATAAAAATGAATGAAGGAGAAGAATATAAGGAGATGGTCATTAAAATCGATTTTCTTAGTTGTAGATTAGTACTATCTCGAGTTTTTAGTAGTTGTCGCACTCGTATAGTAGACATTATTCATCAAGCAATATTGCTATACATCTTTTTTTTATGTTAATGAATAAGAAAAAACATAATCAAATAGGATCTTGTTGGATTCATATCAATGCATATTTTCATAATATTAACTTCTAAAAGTTTTTAATTATGTACAACCAAAGATAGTAAGGGACAATATTTAAAGATAGCATGAAAACAGTGTAGAAACTATTAATATCAAAGGGACATATTAAATAAGGCTGAATAAAATATAATCTTTGTAGGCAATGATTTGCCATGTTGTTTTGTTTCAGTTCAACATTCTTCTTGTTGTGTTATTATTCTGCAAAGCTATAGATCTGTCCAAAAGGATTTTTTGCCATATAGTACCTCTTATAATTTGAAAATAATACAGAACTACCTTTTAAAACTCAAAAAGTTATCGAAAAGTACCTTTTATATTAGATTTTTTCCTTAATACTTGATATAACTTAAAACTCATTATACAAAAATCCGACCTCTTTTGATTCCTAAGACCCAAAATTCCATTCCGGACATTGAACAGCGAGAGTTAGTACATACTTGATAGAAAAGTAAAATTCCACTTTATTTTCCATCAATCAAAAATGCTTTCCTCCTATATTTTCTTTCAATCAATCCACTTTATTAACTATTCTCTCACCTTCTATTCTTCTCTCACGCCAAGACCAACAATTCTTACTACCTCTTCTCTATATGTTAGAGGTCAATTGAATTTCAGAGGAAGATTATTAAGAACCACAGTTCCACTTGCTTCCTCCAAAAACAAGCAAAAGGATTAACGGAGGATCTAATTGAATAGTCATTGGAGCTTGTTTTTAGGAAAACTGCACTCAGTTCAAAATAAGGTAAATTCTCAATTAACCCCCAAAAAAATTAATAATTCAATCAATCCATAGCATTACCAACTGAATTCACAAGAACCCTTGAAATCATTTTTTTTAGCTAAATAAATCCCTTAAGGAGATTCATTTGAAAAAATGGAAAAAACAACACAAAAAAAAGTTAACTTCAAAAGAATCTAAAAGGGTTTAAATTCAAATAATAAGGTTACCTAGTGAGAAATGAGAAGCGGAAAAAGGAAATTAAGAAAATATAGTATAAATTGTGTTTGGGATTCGCGGTTTAGGGAACATATGGAATAGCATGAATTTAACTAAAATTTTTAAGGAAATGATAAGTAGCTTTCTTTCACAAGAATGTGTTACACAGAGAACAAAGACAACTAAAGCGGTCAATAACTTTTTGGCCTAAAAGGCCAAGAGGGGTCCCATTTCTTAAAACACTTGCTAGTTCAAAAATGTACTTCATAAACCTAGACATGAAAGGTGCTTTTCTATAACTTCAGTATCGCAAAAGATACTACCACGTTGCCAAAAACCAAAAAAAAGGAAAAAGAAAAATCAATGTGTTCTTCATTATTGTTACGTATTATGCTTTTAACGTATGAACACAACATAATCATGGCATTTGATCTTCTATAAAATCAAAAGAGATCTATACTAAGAATATTTTATTGTCCTGAACTCCTAATAGTAACTCTTGAACATTCAACATCAAAAAAAAACTCTTGAACATTATACATCGAAAAAAGTCTTCAACATTCATTACGCATATGAAATCATGACCACAGGAGCACAAATGCACAATGCTACTAGCATCTAGTGTTACTAGATCCATAACTAGATCAATCTTCTCCTCGCTCTGCTATTGCTCAAATAAACTTAAAATCACTATCGAACTTCCTTGTAGTCCATATAGGCAGAAATCACTATTATTTTCATAGAATAAAAACAAAGCCGCACCGCATCGCATCGAACGCGTAGTAAAAATTTTCAAACTAAACAAACTTATATTTCCCACGTTAGAAAGGTGTAAAAAACGCGTTTTGGCCCATATCAAGGGATATCTTATGGTTTCGACCGATATTTAGCCGCTATGATAACCGCATCATTCCCGTTATCGAATCAGCATTTCGTTATCGCATTTTTACAATGTGATCATTTCTACAATAAAACAAAATTCATACGAGAAAAAAGAAAGACAACGTAAATTTTCAAACTTTACAATTCTATTTTATGTATCACACTTCATTATCAATTGGTAACAAGGGTAAGATACCGTACATCCACCACGAGAGCCACTAAATGGAATTTAGGTAACGAAATGTTGTTGTTGACATACATCATTCTTTCCAAATTCAATGTAAAAGTGATAAAACAGAATACACCTAATCCATTAATGCGAGTATAAACATAAAATTCGACGAAAACAACGTCAACCACATCTGAGCATTGCATTAATTAAGCTTAGCATATGCTTATAAATGATGCGCTTATGAATTTCAATCATTTGTGCCTTGTATCAACTAATCTCGGCATATACTTATAACAAATGCGTTTATGACTTTCAATCATGCCTACATGTGTACAGAGCAACAGACATTCAAATGATCCTATATTCGCGACAAGGGTATAAAATTGCATTCTAAACTCTAGAAATCTTGCACACTGAAGGAGTGAAATTGCAAGCTTCCATATTTTGTATGTAGTATCACTAACATTTCAACTACAGAAATAGATATGCACAATTAAATGTCGAAAAACAACATCAAGCTCATAATTGCGCAAGATTGCTAGCTTTTTCGTATCTCCCAAGCATCATTTCATTTCCACGCTAAAAAAGTAGGATAAGTGCAAAATTATACCTAAATGCCATTTGTGCATGGGAACATTTAGGGGAAAGGAGTTGTAGAAAAAATGTAGGGATGTGATTGTTGTTATCTGTATAGCAAATAGGAAAGAGAAGGAGAGGCAAAACTTTTTCACATTTACACTATGTTAACTTTGGAAAGAAAAGAAAAGAAAAGAAGGGAAGGGAGGGAAAGAAAGGGAAGTAACTTTTGTTTGTTTACGAGGGAAGGAAAAGGAAGGGAATGAGAGTTTTCCATTCAAATCTTTTCAACTTTTGGAAGATTGATACTTAACAAAAATCATCTATCCAATCCCTCCAAATCCCTTATTTTCCCACCATTTCTTTACATCAAAGAAATCCTCCTAACTCAATGATTTGGAAGACGAACTGCATAACTATTTAAAAAAAAAAACAATAAATCCTCCCCTCCCTTCCTCTTGCCATCTCCCTTCCTTCCTTCCTTCAAATGTTATCCAAACGAACTCTAAGAGTGTTAATCACATTTACACTTACTTTATTTCAGTATTAAAGACGAACGGCATACCAATCAAATAAAATAGCAATACAAAAAATTCACTAACCTGCAAATTCATATCATCATTATAATTTCTTGATTTCTCCAAGCAACATAAAGCGAACTCCATCGATTCATGCAAAGTGGCAACAACAACAGGCTCTACATGCTCAACTACTCAAAAAAAAAAAATCCACAAGATATTCAAGAAATCATCTTTCCAAGAAAAATAAAAATTCATATAATACATGTCTATATCAAATAAAGAAATACCAGAAAGAGATCGCGAAGCAGAAGCAATCAAAGTCGCGATAGAACAAACAGAATGAATCTGCGAAACACTCCAAGATTCAAGCCCTAACTTGATATCAATATCATTACGTTTTTCGTCATCGATCACTTTAACACCGTAATTAAGAATAGAACAGAAACGGTACAGCCCTAATTTAAGTGAACTAGAAGTTCTAAGCCTCAAACATAGATCATTTTGAGTAGCTGATACAGCTTCGATAAGCTTCGCAAGCTCATCCGCCATTATCGCACCTTGAAATTGCGATCGATTGATTGATTATCGGAGATTTCAATTCATCGAAGAAAATGAGAGATAAAGGGAAAAATTCGTCGAGAATGAAATGAGAATTTTTGGAGGTTTAAGGAGGTGGAAAGCGAAGAAAAGAAAAAGAAATCAGATTTCTTTAATTATAGTAAGACTACAAGATTAAGTAATTGTCAATTTTATTATTAAACCGACTAAACTTTTTCTAGTTTTTTCAAATACATGTAAGTTGACAAGAAAAAAGAAAGTACTAGTACTAATGAATTATAAAATCCAAATGAAAAAAGACTTTGATTTTTAGATTCTTTTGAATAGTCTTCTTATTTTTCATTGTTTATTATTAATATTTTAAATTTTCTTTATCGTTTATAATTATTTGATTTTCATTTTGATTTGAGAGCTATATAAGTTACCAAAAGAAAACTTAAAAGTATAATTAAAATCAATATAGATGTAGTGTGAAAATATATATTAATTATGTGTGCAAGCAAATTGCTCATTGATTTTCTTATCAAGCATCCTTATTTTTCATACAGAATCTATTTGAGTCTTGAATGATATTTGAAATCAATAAGATTGCTATTTTCGTTGGCGTATCATAAACCAAAAGTTTATCACCTTAAAAAGAATAACATCACCTTAAAAAGAATAACATCCAAATCTAGAATGAGAAGAATGCGATCTTTAGGAGACCATATTTTTGCTAAAATAACTTTTTTAAAACAAAGAATATAATTACCTAGTGTTAATTGTTATACTCAGTTGTCCTTTGATATTAACTTCTGTTGTAGAACTTAGATTTAATATACTGAGCTTTCAATGTTGCGTAAAAATCAAGTGTAGGAGAGTTAACTGCTTAAGAGCTAAGAGTTGGGGTTAAGTTTTAGAATATTGGAAAGTGAAAATAACTAAATAAGTAAAGGTTAAAAGTGATTTTAAAAATCCACACATTGAAAAAATCGCAAAATATGCAATTAATGAAAAAAAAAATCAATTCTTTGGAATATTATGGAATTACACTCCTACTCCTTCCATATACTCCATTTCCCATGATCAGAAGCAAAAAGTAAATCAGGATGGCCATGCTTGCCGGAAGAAATGCAATAGAATGGAGATGATCAAAAATTCAAAATATCATTCATCAAGCTCAAAAAGTGGTTAAATTAAAAGAAAATGTTGCTGCCCAGGATCGAACTGGGGACCTTCAGTGTGTAAGACTGACGTGATAACCACTACACCACAGCAACTTCTTGTATACATTGATTATCTTAAATATTTTAATAACCTTTTCCTGCTAATTATTTTGCCCTGACACGAAATTTAGGATTTATATTAAAGGACTTTAATAGTAGAATATTTAGAGATAAAAGAGAATATAAAGATTAAAAGGTGTAAGATCATATCCAAAAACATAATTATAAAGTAAGCTAATTAAGACAAACTTATTAAAATGAGAAATATCAAATTAATTGAGATAGAGACTTATAGAAATATGTATCAGCATGACAATGCTTAAATCATTATGTTAAATGGTAAATAACATTAATTATTTGGGAGGCTAAAGGAAAGGGGGCTATAGGATAGGGTAATGAGATCAAACTCAGGACCTTATTAAAAGAAACTACTACATGCTTCATATGAGACAAAATTTAAAAAATATTAATTCAAAATGTAACCTTTCTATTATTAAACTCTTTATATCGCATATTTTTTTATGTGATATATTAAACTCAATATAAATTAAGAATACCCTGAGATGGTCTTTGTTAGGTCAAAAAACACTTTAATCGTATTTTCTTAAATGGGTATGATTTGTTATCTTTCTAAATCTTGATTATAGTTATTTTAAGCGGGCATTGTATACACTGATGTTTACGGGACGTGTAAAACTATAGTGATATACAATTATAGCCAAGTATAGATTCAAAACGATTAATCACTAAAAAAAGTAATTTAATATTTGTGCCAAAACAAAAGTATTGTTACATATTAGCCATTCAAATTAGTACAAAAAAATACCTTTAAAATCTAATTTCATAATAGAATAGTCATAATTTATGCTTAATAATACATGATTGATTGAATATAAATAATGGTAAATTACCCGTCTATTTCATATTCTAAGGTGAGTAGTGACTAGTGAGTACAATGGATTCCAAGACTTAGAATGCAGTACAAAAAACTTTCCAACCTTTCAACTCTCCCGGAATCATGGTGATTCTTGGTGCACAAGCATACAATCCTGACATTGCTAAGAAATGGCCTTCCAATAAAAGCGAAAGAGCCAAATACTTACGTTCAAAATCCTACGACGCATGGATTGTAGAAAGACCTCAATGTAGAACAATACATATTACATACTTGGACCTCATGCACAAGAATACATCGACAAGACAACAACAGAGAACTATGCTCAATTTGATTCAAGAAGCGACTATATACTAAGGGTCTGTTCTCGACTTCTCTCGAGCTGAATCAGTCGAGAGTGAACCAAATCGAGGCACCAAATTGGAAATAAACCGTATGAATAAACTGTAAGTGACAATTAGCAAATAGCAACCAACTTTTCCATAAGGTACACAAGAATTTCAGAAGAGTATCGATTCCAACTTCCAACTCTATCATCCGCACTTGAAAGAACCAAACTACTAACAATACAGAAATCTCATAATTAACAATGTTGGTTCATATTTTAAGGTGGCAAAGGGCAATATCAAAATCCATTACCGAAACAGATGAACAAGTACTTCAACGTAAGAAACTAAATTATCGATTTCTGAACCGTCAAAAAGTAGGCAAAATACACTCCATAAAACTCTAATCATAATCATAAAAATGTCTAAAACCATATCTCATTTCGTCTCTTGCGCTTAGGTCATTCTCTGGGCAGCTTCCTTGGCCAATACCCTCTCTCTAGCCTTCATCTTGGCCTGAGATTTGGAACCCATGATACCACCTCCCCATTTCTTTCGGTGCTCATCAAACTTGTCATTGAAGTTGGCCTGTTAAGTGCAAGAGTCGACAATGTAAGGCCATACAAATTTGCAAATCGTATGAAGTACGAAGAAAATTACAAAGAAAAAACTCAAGACCATGTCCCTAACAAACTTTAGGATCTAAAACAGGTTGTTAAAATTTCCATTTATATTCATGATTAAATCAAGTAAATTCAAGTAAATAAGACGAGCAAGAAAAAATGAAAAACAAAAACAAAATTATCACCTTAACAGCCTCAACAATTCTGCTGAATTCCATCTTGTCTTCATTCTTAACAGATGTAAGGCAAAGAGCGGCCGCAGTTTTCTTGTGAACAATCTGTTCATAATACATAAAAGGAATGATTAATATCAAATTTTCTTAAATGCACACAAGGGCACAACAGAACAAACCATTTGAAGACATGTACCGTTCCAAGACGGGCTTTTCCCTTCACAATGCAGTATGGAACCTCCATCTTACGGCATAGGGCAGGAAGCCAAACAACAAGCTCAATAGGGTCAACATCGTGGGCAATGACGACCAACTGGGCCTTACCCTGCAATATTTGTTTGAAACCTTGAGAATACAAGACGGTGACAGACAAAACTTGATCGAGCCAAGTATTACAAGGACATCTCAAAACATTGGAAGCATCACCTGCTCAATGAGGTATGTGATGTGGTTAAGACCATACTTCACAACAACAGGTTTTTTCACTTCGGGTTTCTTGCCCTCAGCTTCAGCTTGAGCAGCTTTCAGAAGCCTTTCCTTCTTGGCAGCTTTATCCTCAGGCCTGTACTTGAGGAGTAACTTGAAAAGATTTGATGCTACAAGGAAAAAAAAAATAGAAATGGCACCAGCTCACGAAAAAAGTTCTAAACTCTAAAAGTGAGTAAATAGTAAGAGCAAATTATACTACAAGCCTTTGCAAGCATTCATCAAAACAAAGAAAGAAAATTACCAAGATTCTTGTCGAGCGCCTTGGTAAACTGGTTGATTGCTGGAGGAACCTTCAAACGTTGTTTCAAGATTCTTCTCTTTCTTTGGATTTGGACCACACGAGGCCATTTGACAAACCTTGTTAGATCCTTTTTCGGTGGAAGAGCGCCACCGATGCCAAATTGCTTCGGTCTCTTCTCAAAGAGTGGGTTGACGGCTTTCTCCTGTAATATACAAAATACAATCAAAGAAAATTTCTTGACATCTTGATCTACTAATTGAAGACCTTCGATAACCATAATGCAAAAACTAAGGCCGTAGTGTATCGTATCGGAGTACACCTTAAAGGCTTCGAAGTTCACAGAACCAGTATTGCCCTCATCTTAAAGATGTGAAAAACGTAAGGTTGCTTCAAGTGATATTTTATGGTTTAGGTCAATATTTGGTTGATACGACAACCCCATTGTATCATCCTCATTACCAAGTTCTGTCAATCACAACCATTCCGCAATTTTGCACTACGTCCACGACAGAACTATATTTTGTAGCTAACAAAGCAATCAACACTAATCAAACTAACAAGACCAATTATGGCAGATTAAAAACGGATAAGGACTCCAGCAAAGACTATATTTTGTAGTTACATAAAAACACAGAAAAGAGAGCATACTAACCGGCTTTTTCTTTGATGCAACCTTAATTCCTTTTTTGGGAGCCTGCAAATCAGGTAAGAGTATTAGAAAGAGTAAATGAATTCTAATTTGTAACTAGAAAAACCATAATTCTAAAGCATTCAAATTGAGAAACACCACTGTTTAATCATCAATCCATCATTATCATCAAAAACCAATTACAGTTGCATTTATCCAATAAACTTCAGATTTGTTAGAAACGCCAGTCATAAGTAAATTACCCACCAAAATCAAAAAGGGTCAGTAAATGATTTTGTTCTTATTACCATTCAAGATCCAAAAATCGAGATAATGACAACATTCACTCGAACAAACAAGCCATCAAAGAATTAAATAAAAACATTTCATATTTCTTCACCAAAATCAGCACTTTCCAGTCTCATTGAATCATTTGATTCAATGCATTTCTCTCTTCCTACCATATTCAACCTAAATCAAATGTCAGGGAAAATCCAATAATGTAATGCAATATTAAAACATGAATTAATTCATACACTTTACGTTCATGAGATTCATATTCATGGAAACTCTAAAATATATCAAAAGATAAACCTTGATTTTTCATTCAAAATAAAAGAAAACCATAAAAATGTAACAACCCTAATTTTCATCCGAAAATTTAAAGAAAATTCCCTAACTTCAATCAACAACAAACCCACAACATAAAATACATTCAGCTACATGATTTCATATGCAATATTGAACAATCAGATCCATTTTCATGAATTCCTCAAACACCCAGATGAAAACAACTAAACACGAAAAGCCAGTAAAAACACAATTTACAACAAACAAAGATATCAGATCAGCATCTAGAAACTATTGATAATCGTGTGGATTGAAGAGAGAAGGGTTTAGGAAGAACTTTTACCATTTTCCCGGTGAAGAATTAGTGAGCTAAAGGACGAGAGGAACCGAAGGTTTTGAAGATGAAGAAGAGGCTGCGGCTATAGTCGTTTTATAGCTTGCACATAAACCCTAGGGTTAAGGATTGAAATTAGAAAAAAAAAAATGCTTCCCTTCTTGCCTATTTAATAGTATATATTTTCATTTCATAAAGAATTCATGAAACACAAATTTTTAAGTGAGACCGTTTCTTTGAAAGAGCATCTTTAATTAAACTGATCTAAAAAGGAAAATAAAGAGCAAGTTTTTTGGGAGGTATTAAGAAATAAGAATATTGTAAATATGCATTTAGAATATTGTAAGTACTAAAGTACTTAGTCGGTAGACATTAAGTATATTGTAAGTAGGTATTAATAAGCATTAAGGCCATGGTAAGTAGGCTAGTAGGCTAAGTTTCTCGGTAGTTATAAAAAATATTGTAAGTGGTAATTTTAAGTACTTTTTTGTAGGCATTAAGCATATTGTAAGTAAGCATAAAGAATAATGTAAGTAGACATTAAGAATGCAATAAGTAAACATTAAGGTTTAATGGACTGGGCCTGAGAGATGTCTCTCAAGAAACCGAATATTCATGAAAATAAATAAAAAATTAAATGGTGAAGATATTATTTAGTTAAATAATAAAATTAATAAATAAAAAATAGTGATTGTAAATATTAAAAAATATACAACATAAAGTTGGTGAAAAAAATATCATCATCATCATCCAACCCAATATATCCCGTTCATAGAAAAAAACTATGGACAGGGTCTGGGAAGGGAAGGATGGCGGCAACTCATACCCATAGAGAAAAGCGCGGCCAAAGGAGTCCGCCGGCTCAAGAAAGATACGGAAACGTAGCTATACGGGAAAGATAAAAGACCTATAAATAAAAAAGAGACCCACCTACAAAATGAAATAAAATAAAATAAAAGTAAATGGTAGCAAAAAAAACTAATAAAGGAAACGAGAGGAGTATGGAAACGAGAGGAGCATGATGGCAAGAACACAAAGAAGTAATCTACGAGGACATCAGTAATTTAAAACATGATGTGACGCCTCCAACTACCCCTATCCCTAGTCAGGCCCTCGGAGTGGTTTAGCTCACGCAAGTCAATTTTTATCTGTTCATCCCAAGTTCTCCTGGGTCTTCCTCGACTCCTCTTACCCTCTACTATAATGCTTTCTACTCTCCTGATAGGTGCGGCGAGAGTCTTTCTCTGCACATGTCCAAATCATCTCAATCTATTTTCGCGCATTTTTTCAAAAATAGAGGTACTCCTAGTTTGTCTCTAAACTCTTGGTTCCTAATTCAATCCATCAATGTGTGCCCACACATCCACCTCAGCATACGCATTTCTGTAACTTCTATCTTATGTTCAAAAATCTTTTTAACAGGCTAGCATTCGGTCCCATATAGCAGAGCAGGTCTGATTGTCGTCCAGTAGAATTTTCGTTTTAACCTGCTTGAGAATTTCCTACCACATAGCACCACGGTGGCTGCACGCTACTTGATCCAACCCGTTTGTATGCGATGGTTTACATCTCCGTCAATCTCTCCATCCCTTTGAATGATCGATCCCAAATACTTGTACTTGGTTGTACAGTTAACAACTGCTTCTCCAATGGACACCGCTGGTTCACCTACCGGTGCTGTCCCACTAAAGTCACATCACAAATACTCAGTCTTCGTACGACTAATGCGCAACCCTATACCTTCTAAAGCTTCCCTCCACTCATCCAATTTATTACTAACCTCTTCTCTAGTTTCTGCTACCAGCACTATATCGTCCGCGAAAAGCATGTACCACGGTATCGTCTCCCAAATAGATTGAGAAATCTCTTCCATAATGACGGTAAAAATGAAAGGGTTTAGAGTCGATCCCTGATGTAGCCCAACTTCAACCGGGAAAGACTCTGGTATCCCCACTGGTGTTTGAATAATTGAATAATTTGCGAATTACAGCCTTAAAGGTTAGCAATTTTACAAATTACAGCCTCAATGTTTATTTTTTACGAATTAAAGCCACTAAAGTATCGAAGTTTACAGGTTCAGACCAAAAAAAAAGAATTTCGACCATTTTGGTTCTCGAAATTTTAGGTTGAGTGGTTGGAGTTATATGTGTTTGGTCTAAACTTGTGAACTTTAATACTTTGTTGGTTGTAATTCGCAAAAAATAAACATTAAGGCTGTAATTCGCAAATCATTCTAAAAAATTTAGATAAAGTTAATAAAATAACGTAAGGATCATAAGTATTTAATAATGTTAAAATAAAATTAGTTGAAAAATATGAAGACCATACACAGTAACAAATATTAAAATTAGGGTGACTAAGACTAATTATGTCAAAAAAAATATGATATAGATAAATATAATATTTATGCAAATAACAAATTGAATTGTCTAAACTGAAAAATAAAAACATCAAAATAGTAACATCAAAATGAACATAAAGGGTAAATATAAGAGTTGAAAAAAAAAAAAATCAAATCATACCTTATAGACTATAGTCTATAGATATAATCCCAAAATTAAGTCAAAATAATATAAAATAAAAAGAAAATCAACACTGCTTTAGTTTTGGTTCGGGCTATATATAGGTTCGGGCTATCAATAATAACAAATTGCGTTGTGTTATGTTATAGTTAAGGTCACCAAAATCCTGTCACACCACGAGCACACGAGCCAACAAGGGCGGACTTTAGTTTTGGTTGACTAAAGCACGACCTTAGCTTTTTATATTAAATTTTTGGCTTGACCCTCTAAAATACTCCTTTCTATTCAGCTTATGTCTCCCATTTTCTTTTATGGTCAAGTCATCTTAATTGTCCCATTTCTATTTTTGGTATGGGTTTTTGACTTTTATGCCCTTAGTAGCTTTATCCTATTTTCAATTATACCCTTCATTACCCATACTAATTTTCTTCCCTTACATTAAAAAACCCATAATACCACTTTCTTTTCTACCCTTAGGGATTAGGGTCCCACTTTTGACTCTCCTTAAAATCCGTGAAAAGTCAAATGGGACTTCTAAGGTGAATAGGAGGGAGTATATTTTAGTTATTTGATTGTACATTAAGAGGTCTCCCTATTGTGTTATTTGATTGTACACATATAACTGGGTATCCGGATTACGACCCGTATATCCGGTTTAATCTGGGTCGGAACCAGATCGCAATTTCAAATACCCGCGTATCCGGTTTTAAACACCCATACTTTAGATCGATCGATCGACCCTATTCATTTCAACTCCTGAAAATTCATGATGACAATAGTTGAGATCGATCAATCGATCGATCGATCCCTTTTCGAGAGAACATAGTGCATCTATGATGACCAGTAGCTGAGATCGATCAATCAATCACTTTTTGAGTTGAACCTTTAGCTGCTCCGATTTAGGTGCACATTTCCCTAGGGCCCATTATAATTTGGACAACCTTCTAAGTGTATAATGTCTATTTTTAGTAGAAGTCTTAGGTCATGAGGGGTTTTTTCCAATATATAAGGGTTGATGTAATAGCAAGAGAGGGAGACCTAGCATAGTTTTAGCTTAACATATTGTAGATTATTTTTGTTTCTACCTTTCTATTTTGTTTTTCATTAGTCTAAAGAACCCTAGATTTTATCTTTTAGCATTTTAATTAATTTGTAATCAAGGTTATCTTTTGATTTTGATTCCTTCAAGTATTCAATCTATTCTGTCACTATTTTTGGATTTATGTTCATCCCAACCTCCATTGTTGAGAGATGAAGCTATTGCAATTTTTGGGTTTTACATATTTGATTAGCAATCACTCCCAAACTTTGTAGGTATATTCCTTCTTGCTTTAATCACATTATTCCTTTGTTAGTTTGCAATTTCATAATGGTTTGTGATGTTCACTATTGTTGAGTTATACTATGTTTTTGCTTAATTTCAGTAGCTTGATCATCATATTAGCATTTGTTGTTATTGCTAGATATATTGATAACATGAGTAGTAAGTAGTCATTTAGGGTTAGGGGTTGACCCAACCTTTGCATATGTACTGATTTGGTAGTTAATGGTTGATGTTGGTTTGATTGTGAACCTAAGAAGTGGGTAACTCTGTTTATTGTGTTGAGGTCACTTAGATCGCACTCTAAAGACCAACGAGAGTTGGGTTTCTAGGAGATCGAACCTCTCTCAATGATCGGAGTAGAGGGCAAGGGATCAACGAGAATTAAACCTTGCACTTACCCCACAAATTGGGAGTTTCACCCTTTGCCTACGAGAGTAGGGAAGGATTGATGGGTTATTGGATATTTATTGCCCGTGGGTCTTATTCTCGCACATGAGAGTGAGGGTAATAAGATTCTCAGAGGCGATCCCAAGCTCGATCCAGGATCAGATTGCTCTTTGCATTTGAATCCACACCTTTACAATTAACCCAAAGTAGACCCTTGTCATATGAAGTCCATTACATGTAAGTCAGCCCCTACCCCGATATTTTCTTTCTTTATTGTTTTTGTTAGTTACAATCATAGTTTAAACCATCATCTACCCCTATCTTATGTTATCCCAATGCCTAAGAGCTAAGAGGCCCTATGTCTCGCATTCCACTCCTTGTGTTCGACCCGTATGTGCTACAACACTGTGCACTTGCGGTAACTCATTATTTGAGATAAATTTGTGTGTACAGTCACCAGGACTATGTCCATGAAACAAACCGAAAGTTCCATTTCACCTCATATCTAGCATGAATTCCTGCAGTAATTAATGTTCACAGCAAAATACATTCCTCTCATTCCTTTGAAATTACAAGACAACATCTAAACAGTCTCACTTGGATTTGCATTATGTAGCAAATTCAAATACGAGAGAAATTATCATCATACCCAGTGTATCCTGCTCATAGAACTATGATCAGGGTCTGGGGAAAAACGAGAGAAAATGGTACCAAAATGTGCAAGATTCGAAGTCATGAACCTCGAATTCATATTATTTCAGCTTTGAGATTCACCTCAGTCAGGCACAAACTCAACAGTAAATTTATTTTTGTTCCCCAGAATGAGTGGGTATCTGATAAAAACTATAGCATCTAAACATCAAAAAAGTATTTGAAGTTTTATTTGGATTCAGCAAGAAGAGCACTGATCTTTGAATCAATGTGGGCTTCATGGTCTTCAAGACGAGCAGCAACTGCATCATTTTCCCAGCGAATAAGTGTCGGAACACCCTTGAGCTGAAACGTCGAGTCTACCCTCCAAGGGTGTAGGGGATTCCTCCAAGTGGGTCGATCCCCCACATAAGCTCGTAAAAGAGCCACATCATCTCCCGATGCTTCCAACTTCTTGTATATCATGGGTTCAGCTCTCACACAATCTGCATTCAATGTAACAAAGTTTTTTTCCCTAACATCAGCATTCAACACCATATATATACGATCTTTATGAATTCACACAAGTTTTTCCTTTTGTTTACTCGTTTTTGGGCATTGTAGCTGACTATTGCCGAGAATGCCATTCAAATGAGCAACCACATGATATTATCCTATGTTACTTGGACTCTTTATTCTTCACGTATCCATGTCCGATCATTGATGCTCGGACATTGGTATGACACTTAGTTACTTCAGTTTAGGCGTAAAATTGAATATATAGACGTGTTCGATACTTGAACAAGTACCAGTATTCGACATCCGTACCCGAGTCATAAATAAAATGATATTATCAAAAGGAATAATTCGTTAAGCATATTTCGCCCCTATAAAATTATGGAAGTATTAATCTCATGTCATTACCGGTTCTTTGCACCAAATTTCTCAGCAACAAGCTCAATGGGCAGCTAATGTTGTAAATGAAGTTCTCACTTATACTTGGCACAACATCAATGTATTTCGCATAACAAATTACAATAAGGACTCGTTTTCCTCACCTTATTTCCTATTCTAACAAGTTCAACTCAGCAAGTTTTAATAAGTCCAACACTTCAATTCAGTTCCACCATAATAATTCCCGGAGAACAGGAATTAACCCTCTACATTCCTATACCACAATGCTATTAAGTAGCTCCCACCCAAACAAGGTTAGATGGAGTCCGGTTACGCAATGTCAAACAAAGAACAACTAAGTTTCATCTATATTCTCCACAAGATACTTTTCATCGAGAACTATTTTTAGCAAGAAAAATGTTTTCTATCAAACCAAACACCCCTTTAGTCCATTACAAGCCTAAGTTTTGCTTCAAGTTAATATGATGACAACATCACACCTATAAACACATTTTATATTATCTCCGGTATGAGGGGAATCCCATACAGGAAAGACGCGTAGGGGACATTATCTTTGTGTAGGTGTTGAGAAACACAAAGTCTTCAACTATTATGCGAACCCATGGTTCTTTTTAATTACACATATCACTTCTAGAGCCATGGCCTATGTTACTCGGACACTTCATTTTGCTTCACATACTCGTCCGATCCTTGATGCTCAGACATTGGTATGACACTTAGACACTTCATTTTAGGCGTAAGATTGAATATTTAGACGTATTCGACGCTTGGACATGTACCAATATCTGACATTAGTACCAGAGTCTACGAAATATAGGCCATGGCTTATGATGAAGCATTATAATTTGAAATTTTACACTTGGTTGATTTATAATTAGTGATAAAAGCAAAAACATTACTCAATAATAACAAATAAGAAAGGTAGAGAGAAATCAAAAGAGAGAAAATTACCAGGACACCAACTGAGATTAGTAGAAGGATCTTTATCAGCTAAGAACAGGATGAAACTAGCTTTGTTATTTGCTGCTTCTTCCTTAAACTTGCTGAATACCTCATTGAAACTTGAAACTGTAGCATCAACAATCTTCAACCCCATCTTTTTCTGACAAATAATTATCTCAATTCAATGACATTTTGGAATTGGGATGTCAAAAACACAAAAAACTTCCAGATTTTTTAAGATAAAAATTGTCGAAAATAATCCGACGTTTCACACATTAGCTATGAATAATCCACACTTATTGATTATTTCTAATAATCTTATCTTTAATATGTATTTGCTCCCAGCACACCCGGTGTGGGAGGGCAGGGGTGAGGCCGTGGGGCTTTGATGGGTTAGGTGATGGTTGCGGTGCTTTAGATCATTGGGTATGCCGGGAGCAAATACATAACAAATAGATTATCTGATAATAATTTACTCAAATGTAAGATTATTCACAGAGTAAAAGATTAGATTATTTTCGATAATTTTTTAATCAATTACTAAGAACAAAAACCCTTTCATTTTTAACCTACAATTCCAATAATTATCAAACAAACAAGAAAAAAATAACAAAAATAAAGATAAATTAAAAATTTTTTGAAACCCTAACACCAAATTTCTTAATATCATATTTGGAAACAATAATTTCATTTTAAAATTTAAAATTGGCTTAAATTTATTGTTTCGCGAATCAAAAATTTTTAAATTTTAATTTGGATTGAATTCCTCCATTATTTCTAAAATAGTTAAAGTTAAGAATTTGAAAATAACTACCCAAACCTCATCATTCTCAAATTTTCATATAATTTCAAAATCTATAATTTAAAATGAAATACTTTCTCCCAAACACTACATAAAAATTTCTAATTCATTTGAATCGCTGATAAGCATCGTCTATCTTCAGCCCCATATTTTTCTGCCATACAATTTTATCAAATCAATGACAATTCGAAATTGGGATGTCAAAAGGAAAATTTCCCAGATTTATTCATTAATTACTAAGAACAAATACCCGTTCTTTTTGAACAAACAATTCCTAAAATTATGCAATAAACAAGCAAAAATCAACACAAAGATAAATTCATAATGGTTTTGATGGGTTTTCACCATTTTTCTTAACAAACACATACAAAGATTGTTAAAGGGTATCTAATTCATTTAAATTACTGATAAAGATTTAAGCTTAAAGATGATTTGAAGCGGAAAATTGAAGAGAAATACCTAAAGAAAAACCAGGAATTTGGCTTGTTTGGGAGGAATTCGCAAGTTCCTTCTATTTGCTTTAAACTAGAAATGATGTATAAAAAGCGAAGAATCCCGCCGGATTTAGCACGCTATTGGTTTTTTACTCTTTTAAGAGGACAGCTTGGTTCGGATTCGATCTTAGTAGGACTCGATATAATAAAATTATAAAAATATTTTGATTTAAATTTGAGAAAAAAATGTTGGACTTTAAATTAGGGTGGGATAGTCCAATTTTATAAATAATTCTATGTAATTTTTCTACAATTTTAATTTTGAACCTGGTATTCGACTTCAATTTTGTTCAAATATTCAGTTTTCTAATTATTTTAGATGTATTTATATTTTATAAGGTTGATATAGAAACATATGAAAGACACTCTAGCTTCTAAGTTCATCACTAGTGATTCAGTTTCAAGACACGATTGAGGAGAATATTCCCAAGAGTCCAATACTATTAATACTTTGTTGTGCGCACTTATTTAAAAAACATTATTATTGTGATATTTCAAATTGTTTTTAAGTAGAATTCGGCCAAATAGTAACCTGTTTGAGTTTTTAAGTTAGATGGTCGATTATCCTTCTTTGTTAAGTAGAATTGAGAAAATTCAAAATAAATTATTAAGCAAGTTCAATTCCATCATAACTCGATCCCACTGAGAACCCGTGAATCCAACTTGGAGCAAATAAAACCTGAGTTTGAGTTAGAGTTCGAGTTGCAAAAGTCCATCTATTTGTCAAAGTAAAATCAGATTATACAAAATTCGCTTTGCATACAACTCGTTGCCATCCCTACTTTTTTATCAATCTAGAATTGCTTTTTTTTTTTGAGTGTTGTAAATTTGCTACACTACTTTCCTGTTCTAACAATCCCACAATATTTTTCTTCTAATTATCCTCTCAATATCCTTTTAATTTATTTCACAAATTTGATCTTTCTTTACAGTATGTCAAAGAACCAACTTAACTAAATAACAATTTTTTTCCTTACTCTCTTTGCTGTAGCGCTAAATATTTTTTGGGATCTTCTACTTGGGAAAAAAACCTACATAGATCAAACAAAGAACAAGCAAACTTTGAGTAAAAATAACATACTTCACATACATATTGTTGGGATTTTGTGACTTGAACCGAGTCTAAGATCGGGTTTTAAGATGAAATTAAGAGATGAGTCGAAGTGTGCGGAGTGCGGAGTACTACGTGGGGCGCGGAGTAGCTACTGGATTGGAAGACGCCCAGGTCGCGAGCCGTACATTTGATCGCGTGTCGCGAGTTTCTGAAAGAAAAGCTATTGTTTCGGAAAACAGGTAGGTCGCGGGCCGCAACCTAGTACGCGAGCCGCGACTTGTGTAGTTTTTTGTGGGTTTTTAGTTTTCGCACGTTCTTTTGACGGTTATTTAGTTTTTGGGTCGTTTTCTTTGTAATTGTTAACCTAATTTCTTTTAATTAAGTGGCATACTATATAAACTCCTCTTGTAATTAGAATTAGGGATGATGCATGAAACACAAGTGAGGAAAACTAAAAGAGAAAAAGTTTGGAGAGCCATTGTTGTGGCTTCTCGTTCATCTTGTAATCTCCCAGTTTATAGTGAAAAGTTTGTTCTCGGTGCCGGTGGATGTAGCTATCACGTTGATAGTGAACCACGTTAATTTCTCGGTGTGATTTCTTTATTGTTTGTCTAAATCTTTATTGCTTTCCGTTATTATTTTTGATCTTTGTTTCCGCTGTCGCGCAACACATATATCTATCAATATAATAAACTGAATATTTTAAAATTTCTTCTTGTAAACAACTTCAAAAAAGAAAGCAGAAAATAAATGCAAAAGATAAAATTAACACTAGTACTTGGTTATTGATTACAAGAATTATACATCCCAAATGCCAATCAATAACCTCTTTTGGGGTTTTTCGGTACAAGGTAGGCTGACGAAAGAAAATCAATGATCGAGCTTTTTTAGTATTGATCAAGGATATATTCAAGGGTTTAGTTTCTTACCCTTAGGAGGAATTCCAGGGATAAGTGGAACAGGTGGTAATGGAACGATAGGAGGCAAAAAAGATGCTGGTGGCGGCGTTGACGGCGTGGGGATCAACCCGGGCACAATAGGCACACTAGGCAGTGGTGGCAGCGGCGGCAGTGGCGGAAACATACTAGCTGGTGGAGACGGGGGCTGAAATGGGTTCGGAATGAGTGGTGGCGCGGGTGGCTGCAACGGGTTGGGTAGCAAAGGTGCGGGCTGAAATGGGTTTGGAACTGTTGGTAAAGGGCCCTGTGGTGCAGGAAGTACTGGTGGAAGAATTGGTGGGAAAATCTGTTGTGGGTGCAAAATATTTTTTTGGGTTATTGGTTGGTTACATAAATTAGGTTGTTTTAAAGGCTTAAAGGTGAAAAAACCAGCAGAAAATATGTGTTTTCCTCCTTTTTTTTGTTCAAGATGGATTAAGGAAGAAGTAGAGGTAGAAGCTATAGAACAATAAGGTTCACTGCTTTTTACAAGTTTTACATTACATCCTTGTAGTTTTTTGACATGTTTGGTGATTGAGAATGGTAATTCTACTTTGAATTTGCCTTCTTTGTCTGTTTTTACTTCTTGATAGAATGATTTTCTTGTGGGTTCTTCTGCACATTGTACTGCCACAGTTGCACCTGAAAAAAAAAAAAAAAACCTTTTAAAAATTTATGTTTAATTTTTTGTATTGTTCTACACTATTTTATAACCTTAGTGCACTTACCACCTGTTTGGTTAACGATACTAATTGGTGGTAATGAGAATGGAAAGTTAATGTAATTCTGGTAGAAAATTTTCTTATTACATTTACACAATTCATTCCAATACATTACCATTAAATATGTAGTATTATGGTAATGGAAAATTGTGAAAAAAAAGTTTTTTATCATTAAATTACTATGGAAATGACATGCTATATTTGATAAAAATTTACACTACAGGCATGATTGGATTGGATGATGTAAATATTTAAGGGGAAATAATGTCAAACTAATGAAATGAAAGCAAATAGAGATGTATTTGAAGTAGTTGAGATCGTTGTGAAGAAGGTAAAATGAGCATGAAATAAAAATAATAATGTAAAAAAAATGATTTCCCCTATTATGGAGGTAATACATTCCCCCACCCTCCCCTAGGGTAAATATTTATTTCACAAAATTGAGAGCTCCATTTATTTTTCATTACTTTGCAACAATTCTCCAAATTCTACAATAATCAAATTTCACTAATTTCTCATTTAACAACTTTATTTTCTTACTTTGACTTTTTTTATCCCTTAAATATTTACATCCAATTCAAGCATACCCTAAAAGTTATTTTTATTACCACCTTTAAATACAAACAACCAAATATATTGTTAATAACGCCAAGTGGCTTTACCCTAAAATGAGGTTTAGAGATTGATTTTTTTCAATCAATGAATGCAAAAAAAAACAAATTGTAGTAAGAGACATATATTGAAAAAGATTAGAGATCATGAATGCAGACAATTTGATATGAGTCATAAGATGCCTACCTTTTTACTTAATAATGCATCGATCTTGTCTATAATATAGTCTACACTTATTACTTCAATAGTTCAGAGTATAATATAATTTATAAACTAGTTTTGTTTTCTAAATTTGCGACTTATTTAAAATAATACGATTAAAAGCAAAAGAAAAAAGATAAAAATAAATAAGGTTCACCTATAAACCTAAAACATAAGTCCAAACACTTAAAAGCTAAGTGCCCATATACAATTATCAAAAATCCAATATGGGTATATAGTATGAACACAAAACACGTAACCCTTCATTTATTCATTTTGGACTATAAGTTTAAAACTTGTGAAGAGCAACAATTGAACATATACTCATATGTAACACAAGTATATAAGTTGTGAGTAACATAATATAAACAATTAATGAGGTATGGTATAATTATAACTACTCGTTCGATTGCAGTCAAAATATTAATTAATGATGGAAATGATAATGTAAAATATATTTACGTGTATCAAATATCTAACTTTTTATCACATACTTCCTTCTCATTTATTACCACTTAGAAGTGTGATATCAGATGGTAACGGAAAACAGTTAAGAAAAATCATATTTGAGCATGAGACCTTCATTACCATAGAAATGACACAACACATTACACATGTGATCAAAATTAAGTTAAGAATCATTTCTGCTACCACCATTTAATACTGTTAACCAAAAACCAAATAGGAGGCGTAAAGGGAATGAAAATGAACCTGAGATGTAGTGGGTGGCCTTAGACAAGTCATTTTGGAAGCAGGTATCACAAAAAACAGCACCAACAACAACAGCAGAAGGATGCTTAGAATGATGCCTTGCTTCTGAACAAAAGCAAGAAACATAGAGAAATAGTAAAGCCATACATAAGGGCCACAAATTTGTAAACTTTTCCATCATTCAAGTAATTATTTAGTGTTAAGAAGTAATATTCTCTGTGTTTGGCTTTTATTATGTTATTGTAGCTTATGTTATGAGAAGGTCAGTGAACTTATATTTATATATAGAATGAGCCCCCTTTCGCCTTGGTATCTATTTATGTCATTCATGCGTAGGCCAGTCAACTGCAAACTAAAAACTATTTATTCTATTGTAAAATATTATCCTTTGGTTTTTAATGTCTTTAGTAAAAATTATTGTGAAAATTTTTCACTTATTGACTATTTGCTATAAATAGTGATCTATATTATTAATTATTTCTAAATAATTTAATATTTGTATATTTTTCGTTGATAGCATTTCGTACCAAATTTTAACCGATTACTGTAAGTACCTATTAGTTGTTACTCTCACTTCTTCTTCCACCTTTGGTGGTAGTTACCTACGTTAGCTAGTTAAATTGTGGTAAAGTGTTATCAGCAAAAAATATACAAAGGTTGAATTATTTAGAAATAATCAATAGTAGAAATTATTCACAATAAATGGTCAATAAATGAGATTATTCTGGATGATTTTTCATTCTTTATATTGATACTTTAGGTTGCACCATGATATAAAAACAGTAAAAACAGAGATAAAAATAGTGATTTGAAGAATCGTCGTAGAGGAATTTAATGAGAAAACGCGGTAACTGTAGCGATCTGATAGAGTATATATAATATGTATCGTGGTGTTTAGACCATCATCAAATTTTTAATTGAAATCTCAAAATATGTTATATACTTTATCACAATGTGATTTCGGACACGTTAATGGGTTGCAAATTTTAATATATATCGTGGTGTTTAGACCATCATCAATTTTGATCATAATTATGGTAACAAATCAATAGTAATTTTTACGGTGAATCAGATGATTTCGATCTAACAAATGAATTAACCTTGATGGGTAGTTGTTCCTCAAACAATTCTTTTGGGTATTTTTTCTTATGTTGATAAATTCACTTAAAAGTTAGTTTGTTTATTGGTGGTGTATATTGAGATAGGTTAAAATCCCAGTTGGCTCACGAGATAAGTATAGCAGCCACAAATTTCATGAACTTTGAGTGTCTTTGACTTGTTAAACAATAGTAAAATTAATTATGAGTAATTAATGTAATTTGTTCTAACACAAATTTCCAAATAAGACGGTCTAACGGTGAGGTTATTTCTATTGGTCTGGTTCAATAATATACACTTTCAGTCTTAAATTGATTACTTATAATCTTAATGTCGTTAATGGTGACTCAAACTAGCAAGCACCATTAAAGAAGATGAATATGGGTCAAAAAGGTAGTCCGCGGGGCGCGGAGTGCGTTCTGTCTTCATTTTGCGGCTCGCGTAGTTGTACCCGGCTCGCGAAATGGCGGTTTCTTTTCACGGGAGGTGTTTTTTGGGACGGTTACTTTGTGTTTATTATGTAATAACTTCCTTTTATTGGGCATTAGTATATAAACTCCCATTTTAAGGTTAATACATGATGATTCACAAATTGAGAGAGATCACAAGAGAGCCATTATAATTTGTGAGTGTGATTGGAATTCATCTTGTAAATTCATTGCGATCATAGTGAAATTATTTGATCTCGGTGCCGGTGGACGTAGCTATCACATCGATAGTGAACCACGTTAAATTTCTTGTGTCATTTTCTTATTGTTTGCATTGAATTTCTTATTGTTTTATTATTGTTCATCGACTTTGCTTCCGCTGTCGCACTACACTTAAAGTGATGACTTATAATCTTAAAGTGACTAATTATAACCTTTAATCGATCCATGTTTATAGTCTTAAAGTGATAATTAGAGAAATAAACTGATTAATATATGAGCTCGTCTCGTAATGAGATGATTTGATATAAGACGAGTTGTTGTTTTAAACCTTGCACATAAAAACCCCATATCACACTTGCATAAGCAAATCAAATTGTATATTATTATTATCTTTTATATATATAGAATAATCATTTAGAGTGATAAAAAGGATAAAATAAAAGAAAAAAAAATTGAGACAAAAGGTGGATAGGATTTGATTTATAGATGTATGAAAGTTATTTTCCATCAGAAATTACAGATTATATTCTTATCTTCTAAAGTATAGAAAAAGATCATTTGTAAATTGTAAGGTAGAAATAAGATACACCTCTTTCATTATTTATATTTGGTACATAGTATTGGGAAACAACAAAAATTCTTAAATATTTTATGGCATTTTCTTATAATAGAATATTATATTTACTGTTACATTTGTGTGATTCATAGTGTGCTTATCTCAAGCACCACCACTTTCATATTCGTAAAATATATATTGTGCAACACATATTTATCAACTATGCACCGCTTGTTTTATGTACAAAATTATATGTAGAAAGTACAAGTGTACAACCGTGTAGCTGTGAATCCAGGATACTAATATAAATTATAGAGTAAATTAGAGGTGTTTAAAACAGATCTGATAATTTTAAATTTATCCGATCTTATACTCAAATCTGATTTGACGATATTATGTAAAAACTAACATGAACACAAAACTCGATTTTAAAAAACACCTATTCCGAAATCAACCTGATGACCCGAATGAACACCTCTAGAGTAAATTGTATTAAGTTGAGTAAGACTTATTGTCAATATTAGTAAATAATCTAAAAATATAAAATGCACACATTTCATAAGCAAAAGAGATATTTTATTAAATTTGTCCAAATGAATATAATTTTAATATATATTTTTTATAACGTACTGTATGAAGTTATATATATTATTGATCAGTAAACAAATAATGAAATAATGTGGCATTATCTTCCCAAGAAAATAATACACAAGAGTGTTGCTCAAAAATAAATAAAATTGTGTATGGATTTTATTATTCTTAATTTAGTAATTACTCTAGTGGTTAATTGTTTATTTAGATGGATCAATAATAAGGTGGTATTAGTTCCACTTTGCGCTGGGCGATTGTTAGGTGAATTATTGGCGAATTTTGATTTATTTATTAAAAACTATAATAATAATAATAATAATAATAATAATAATAATAATAATAATAATAATAATAAGTTGATTCACATTTGATAAGTTTTTTTTGCTCATTTTAGGTACTATATAATTTTAGGATGATCACACATCACAAAATCAAGTAATATTTGGTGCTCAAAATAATACAAATGAAGTTATAGCTTTATATTTAAATCTTTATAAAAACTATAAATTTAATAACATGTTATAATGCAATAGACTTTTTCCAATTACAAATATAAAATTTTCACTTGCTCTTAATAATTACTTTGCAAGTATGTTAGATTTCGCTTATATACTGTTTTACGTTACATTGTAAGATAAAGGGAAATAAAGAGACCAGCTAAAATCGAACACAAGTTCCTTCTAGAAAAAGGAAACTATGTTTTAAACAAAATTTGATTCTTCATTGAATGTGATTAAGGAAAAGGAAATATTTATGACTTAAACCACCATGTAAATCATGAATGATGATAAAGAATAATAGATGAATATGATCTCAGATCGAAGAATTAAAAATAATGTATATATTTTATAAGTTATTACAGCTTCTTCTCCCATTACTATATGGTTTTGCCGTTTTGAAATGATATCTCCTTGACTTATAAATTTACACATTATCTTTAATTTATCGATTTGAGATAAATCATCTCAACAAATAATTTAATAAGAGCATTTTTAATAATTTATAAATATACATATTATCTTTAATTTATCAATGTATAATATATAATATATCATACTGAGAGGCAGGTAATTTGATATGAGCATTTCCAAAGTTAGAATTTGATGTTCACGGGTTGTGCCAAAAAAAAAAGGTACCTCTATCTTATCTTACAAACTCACGGGTTTAAACTTAGATTTTGCTACCACTTCAAGACACTTATTATATTTATTTTTATTTATTTCTGCTCATTAAAATGACGCTTATTCTTCTTTTGCTTCATGAACATTCCTTTTATTAACTTTAATTTAATTTAATTTGGCCTTCAAAAAAATAAAATTAAATACCGACATCCAAAAATTTGATGGCATACAAAATTTAGAAACACGTCAAACTTATCAAAATCAAACTATGTTATGACGTGTTGCTTTATGATTGAATAAAACAATAATGATCTAAATATATTGATTTATGTGGTCTAGTGATGTTTTTGTCTTTTTAAATCTCTAAATAAAATAGCAGATAAAAAACTCTAATATATCGAGAATTAATTTTTTAAATAAGACTTTTTGCCAAGAAAGAACATTTTTCCCTATTTAAGCTCATTTTCACTATGATTTTTATCTATATTGTTCTTCGAAGTTGTTCTTATTACCTTCTACACACCGCCATTAATAATTTTGCATCTCATTTGTAATGTTTTTCAGTTATTAGTGGCATCATTTTTTTTTCTAGATTCACCCTAATATCAAGCTTATTAAAACTGTACTATGTTCATTGCCGTTATGGTCTCAAACGTTTATGTGTGAGAAAACATCATTAATTTAAGTTTTTGGTTGAATTTACCATTTGATGGATATAACTTCAAGTAAAAGATATAATAATTAAATGTATAAATTAATCATAAATTATTGTCTTATTGAATATTTCGTCATGGATAAAGATGTGTACTCTTTCTAATCCTCACTAGTCACTAACTCACTATATTAGCAAAATCGTTTTTTCTGTCGCAAAATATGTAGAAATGGAATAAAATTATAATTACAAAAATGATATATGACGCTGAAAGCTTATGAAAACTGATATTTGTAATATTATATGATAGCTACATTTAATATATAGAAAATAATATGTCTATATGTGAACAATAATAATTCATTTATTTATTTGCTGGACACAAAATATAATTAGGATATTTGGCAAAATAGCTTGTTAAAACATTTTAAATTACAATTTAATATTAGTGTTTGGTAAATAAACTAGTTGAAATGTTCCTATCAGCATGTTCAAATTCGACTGATCAAATAAGTTGATATAATCAACTAGTTCGAATTAAATACTCCTATTAAATATCAATTGTTTGCCAAGCACCCTATAATATGTTCAACGATGGATCATATTAGTTTATTTTAGGTAATGTACTTAAACCTATATATCGTTGAATTAAGATTTTAATATTTGTCGTAGTCTTAGGATGGGAATTGGTAAGGCTAAAATCCGATAACATGTCAACAACAAATGATAGGAATATCATGTACTGAAGAGCAATGTTGGGCTGTATAATAGCCAATTGTATGACTTGAATCAAGAACAATTAATTGCAACAAGAATAACTTAAGGTTACATCAAAGTTCAGATAATTTCCAACCAGTATGGCACCAAATATAGTATGTTTGATTCAAATTTAGCCAACTGCAAAACCCTAATGCAAAACTCCAAATGAAGGAGCCATGTGCCGCAGTTTGAGCTTATGAACTCAACATAACGGCAGCCCCATGAGCAAGACAACACTTATGTGGCCACCTTCTTTTAAATGCTCAATTCATTGATAAAAGAGTCATATGACATCTACGTCAGAACTAACAAACAAATACATAACAATTGAAATCAAATAAAACGATTGATTTAGATGATCTATAACACTTTTGTATAATGTATACTATCTTCCACATCGCCTGATACAACTTTTACGCGCGGTCTTTTGGGAGGGAGGGGCTCAATTCAAGTTAAGAGAACTCTTTGCACAGTAAATGTCACCGGAGATAGCATTGTGAGAATGGACCCGCTTTATATCGAGAACATACAAAAGGATTCGAATCTTACAAATAAGATAGCAGTTGTACATAAGTACAAATAATCCATAGTAATTGCAAACCTGCGAGTTTCTCTCAAGGATATACAAAAGGCATTGTTACTTCTGTAAATTAGGAGTACAAAAAGAATTGGCATTTGATTAACAATAGGAGAAATGAAGCCTACAAGAAATTTTTACATAACAAATCATGCTCGCAGCACTGCACCGCACTCCTAATCTCAGAGAAATATGGTTGGAGGAATCATTGCCTTTTCTAATGGCATGGAAACCCTGGATAATTGTATCAATACAAAGCTTATACAAGGACACGCTGTACAAAAACATGGGTGGGGGAGAAAGGAGAAGGAAGCGTAAAGGGGGAGAAACATATGGTAACTCTAATTTGGAATCAGGTATCTCCCGCTGTTTCCATGGACCCAAAAACTGGTATAATTGCTCTATACCTTTCGGTTTGAACGTTGAGCCATCTCTAGGTGAAAACTCGAGTTGCGATTTTGCAAGCGGTCGATGTTGTAGATATTGTGATGATGTTAGTCCATTGAGAATGCTCACTTACTTATAGCATTTCCTGATCATAAAATGCAAGAAGTTGCTTGACGTGGTTAACCCAAGCACCGACATTTTGACCATCCACTTTAACCCAGTCAACAACTGTGGAGGCAGGTTGCTCCCACCACTCTTCGAGCTGTAGAACATTAAAAAAGGTTAAGAAGTTCTATCCACAAAAGGAAAAACAGGTAAAATGAGAAACTAAACAGAGAATGTTTGGTTAGCTTAGTGGTTTAGGACACTCCCTTTCACCTTGGTGACGATGTTTGGTTCTCACCACCTACACGAGGGATTAATTCCCTCTTCCCACATGTCTGTAGGAATTTTTAGCCCACCCCCGGATCAAATAAAAAAAGATAAAAATAGCTTCCAATACAGATCAGACAGAGCATGGTTGTACACAACATACATGAAAAAAAACATGTTAATATAATGCGAAGAGACACAATACTAGCAAGTACCAACGCAAGTGCGAATGGTAATTGTGTCAAAACAGACCTGTAGGCTCTAAGGCAGTTATAAGTTCGGAAAGAAGGCGGACATGTACAAAGAATTCATAGCTCACATCTCAATTCAGAACAAAGCTATCTTTAGCGAAGGCAGGAAGTTCAAGATAGCTTGGGAAATGGCACGGAAATAGTAAAATACAGGTCTCAGACAATTAGAAGGGCTATCAAGCTCAAATCACACGCAATGATGCAAACAAAACAAAAACAATGCCAAGATTGTATTCCATCAAATGGAGTTGGCTGCTTTGTGCCAAGAATCTACTTAAAAGCAAAGCTGCAAAACACCGTAGAACTTTGAAACTTCTATCTTGCGATAGATGATGACTGACAACATATGTAAAATAATGCATTATTTGCTTACCAAACCCCAGACACATTTGCAATTTTCCAAGCTCTTCTGAGCATTTATTACAGCATTTCTGAGCTCTGGTAGCCATTCTTCGACCACAGTTCTCTCTTGTTCAGCAGCCAGCGAGAGACAATACCTTGTAGTCCTGCATAAATTCAGTTGGAAAATGTTACTTTATGAATGATCTATGCTTCAGATGATCAAACCAAGGGCAGAGTAGCCACTAGCCACCAAAGATGCAACTGATACCAATTTAACAAAGTCTAGAGTTGTTATTCACAATATATATATATATATATATATATATATATATATATATATATATATATATATATATATATATATATATATATGTGTGTGTGTGTGTGTGTGTGTGTGGGGGGGGGGGGGGGAATGTGTGTGCAAAAGATACACATTCAATAATTTACTAGCTCAATCTAATATTCATAAGCAAAAGAAACACAAAAGCCCCCAAGAACAGTGATATCTCTGCTAAGAGATAGAGGAGAACTAATGTTACCTTTCATATTCCTGTTGGACATGATGAGCATGATTCAACACCGTACGACCACTTTCAACAAGGTCTCTCCGATTGTGAACCAAATTGATTGCCTTAGCTAAGTCCTCCAGCACACAAGCCTCAGAACCCCGCAATTTCAGAGAAAATTCCAAGGCTTTTAATACTGATGTCAAACCATCATCTGAGCCTTCACAACAAAAATGGTTTATTCAGTACAAAACTGAAACAAATTCCCCAGGATGTTATTCGTTAGATCAATATCATCAAATTAACAAGCATGGTTATCAAAATCACGATTTTGATCTACGATTCTACGATTTTACGATCTAAAAATAAGCGAGCGATTCGAATCGTAGGTAAAATCGTAAGTTGGTAGAATCTTATGATTCTAATTAAAATAAAATTTGTAAAGGTAGAATCATAACACGATTCTACGATTTAACGATTTAACGATTCGATTCTACAATTCATACTTAATTCTTTTTAATTTTTCTTATGTACCATCTTTAATTAGTTTTTCTTACAATTTAACGATCCATCATTATAACATTTATAAAATAAATTTTTTCTTCATTGGTATGAAAATTTAAAATAAATATTATTTATTTTTTTCATCCTTAAAAATGAAGTGAATGAAACTTTTTAATTAATAAACTTTAACTTTTGAGGTGAATAATTATGACTAGATAGCAAATTTAATTTATTGTAGAATCTTACAATTCTACAATTCGATTCTACCAATTTGATTCTACTGGTCTGAATAATTCTAAGTGGAATCTCGATTTTAATGACTTTGTTAACAAGGCAAACCTCAAACGAGAAACACAACCAGAGATTGGCCCATATGTAACTGCTAGCCAAGTTTTGAAGTTTTTAATTTCAGGTTAAGCAAAGAATTCAAAAGTGGGGAAGTTGAATTTCATTCTCAACTTTGCTAAGCATAGATGCCAGTATAAAAATGTAGTTGGTCTGCATAGCAAAGCAGCAAGGCACCACATAGTCCTCTCCCTGGTCCCCGACATTCTCTTTCCTACATTATTTTCATCTGACCCTTTTATTACAGGCATAATCACATAAGTGACGGAACTTTACCAGAAGGGCAGTTAAGAGCAGCAGAAATTCGACAAATGGAAGGAATTGCAGATGGATCTCTTGCACCAGCCCTGGCAGTCAGCAACGCAGCCGTTTTCTCCACAGCAGCCAGGGCCTCTGGTCCCGTAGATCCACTAGCCCCCATGGACTCCAAAAGAGCCTGATAACAAACAAAATAGAACTCATCGGGATTATGAAAGCAGCAGCAATAAAAAAAAACTACAATTAAAAAGGATACATGAACCATTTTCTAGCTTTTTTTGGTCAGATATTCTACTAATTATCAGAAAGAATAATGAGAAATAAAAGTCATTGGAGGAGAGTCGGGCTGGGCTTTCAATTGTCAAATATGTCTTGAACGCTCATATAGATTTTGCAAAGAAACAAAGGATACATCAGATATAACATAATGAAGCAGCAAAAGAAATGTCATTGCTTTTCTTCAATTCCAATAATACTATTGGTAAATACCAGAGCTACAGTCATTTCTGTGCATAAATTGCTGTTTGTTAATAATACTCAATAAATTAGCTCCGTTAGTTCTAGGCAGATTTCCATAGTGCCATCCAAGAAACTCACAATCTATCACGCCCACCTCCAAAAACATTATCAGGAAGAAATCAATGCTTGAACCATGGCCCATCCCTTCCTCTCTTGTATTATCATGCTATACAATAGCAACTGGCTTCTGACACATGATATTCTAAACGGAAGAAATCTACAAGGATGCATCCACCGAAAATCAAGGAACAATATTCTAAATTGGCATACATTCTTCATGCAACTATAAACAAAGATCAAAACTTTGTTCACATAAATGATTGATTTTGTACCTGCGGGCTTGCTGGCAGCATGTACAGACTGTTATCAGGACTTTGCATGAAAGATGAAACTTCTTTTTCAATGAAATCCTTTGCACTATTTGATAATTCTATCACAATTGAAGATGCTGGGATGATAGTACTTGATGCATATTCACGGGCCAGCAATGGCTGTTGACTCCAAAATGCTGCAGCAGCCTGGAAAAATTGGACAAGATCACACAATAAGGATAAGAGGTCATCAGTTTAAAAACAGCTGAGTTTCATCAAAGGTTAATAAATTACAACAGAACCCAGTGATTTACAGTGAAGAGAGCTGAAAGCAAATCAACTCCTAAGTTTTTGTATTTCTGTCTTAAAGATCCAAGTGCAACCTACCTTGTTAGCATCAAGTAGAGCAGTGTAGATGAACTCAAGTTCAGATCTTCGCGAATCAAACTCCTCAATCTTTTTCCATTTCTTTTTCAATGAATCCTCAGCTTCTTTTCTCTCAGCACATAACTTATTTAACCGCTGCACCTCAGACATTAAAGTGCTTACACTTGCCCTCAACCCAGCAGCTTCTCTCTCCTTTGTCCATACTTCCAGCTAAACCAAAAAAGAGTAGGGAAATCATTAGCAACTCGATAAAAACATAAACTTCCCATAATTTTAGAAGACACGTAGGTGGCTACAACGCCCACAAGTGACAAATTTAAACACAACAGTTGGCCCAGCTTTGTTTACACAGGTGAGAAATTAATCGAACTGTTATTCAAGCCAGACTCCCCTTTCCTAGAGTATAAAAATATAGAATAAAACAACTATTGAATTTCATCAGTCTTTCAATACAACAGAGATGTTCATTAAACTGTTTTCCTTAAGGAAACTTTCAATACAGAAGAGAGCTATAAGAGGTGCCTGACTTTAGGGTTAAAATAAGTGTAACTATTAGAGAGACCATTGAAATTAAAAACAGGGTTAAACAACCAAGAATCAGGCTCTTTTTTGAACTCCCCCTTTGCTTTAGTCCAGTCTCGGGTGAATGAGAAAGAAACTTACCACAAAGCAGGAGGTAAAATTAATTGAGATGATAAACAAGAAAAAAAAGGAACTTGCACCAAACAGCTGTATACTTTTTTAATAGAAAAAAGTTCCTACAGAAGTCACTACCTGGAATTGCCTGAGACTCCCAACACTCTGCGTTCCTCCAACAGTGGACAGTTGATGATTAGTATCTCCACTTCCATGCAGACGCGTCAGAAGTTTCTGAGACATGCTTCTGGCTTCACCAGCTTTATTTACAGCATCCTCTGTAGCTATAAATTGCTGAACATGAGCTTTCTGTGACAAAGACAAAAAGAAACATTAATAAATCAAACTGCAAGTTAAAGAGTCATAGACTTGAAATAGAATACGAACTGCCAGTATGCCACATAAGAATAAATGAATGTGATCTTTACTATCACTGTCCCTGGCCCCTGCAAACAATCACTTCTAAACAAAAGAGTGGACGACAAAGCATAACGCAAGACAAATGCATGGTGCAAGTGCAAACAGCGATTGAATACATACAAATCTACTGTGTAAAAGTTGAACCTGTCTTTCTAAAAGCTGATTTTCACTTCCTTTTGAAGGTAAATCTGCTGCTATCTTTCCATTACCATATAGCTGATAGTTCAATGGTGATGTGACATCCGGAGATGAAGCATCCATTACTCGATTGTTTTCATACTTGTACCTGAACAAAAGAATCAAACTCAAAATAAGATAGGCGAAAGATATTTTCCTCCCCTCAAAACTTAAACCTCCACCCCTGCCCCCCCCCCCCCCCCCCCCCCCCACCCCACACACACACACAAAAAAAAAATCACATAGATAGATGACAGTTCAAATATCCCATACCCAAGCCATCAGGTAACAGTTGATTCCATGGAGGCAAATAAAAAGATTGCAAGTTTTGAATACAACAATAGTGACACAGTTTCCAGCTAAAGTAAAGAAGTATAAGAATGAAAACAATATGCCAGTAAAGAAATTAAGGAAAACACAGACCTAAGTGCTTCAGCATCAGCTCTAACATCAACTTTTTCTATTTCCCTACTAATCAGCGATTTCAATCGCTGACTATATGCAGTGATAGCTTGAAGTAACAAAGGTGGATTTTTCAAGCAATTCCCAACAATGATTTTGACTTCTTCGGGTATTCCCCCATCAAAATCGTAACCAATCTTAGCTGCTTCAAGCTGTGGATTTGAGTGTACACCATTCCCTTCAAATGCTGGGAAAGAGCAGCGTATTTTATCAAGTGTATGTAATGCAAGAAACTCACAGGCTTTTCTTATATTTCTTTCACGTGTAGTTTCAATAAGAATGACATCTTCAGCAGCTTTGGCTCCCTTAACATTGGAGTACAACGACTCTTTTTCACTGCTGGCATGAAGGGTACTAGCTACTTCAGTAGAAAGATCAACACTAGACCTCTGTGAATTCCTAGCCTGACTAACATAATAACGCAGGCGTTTATGATATTCAGCAAATATTTTTGCTGCTTCATCACATTGTTGATCATATGTCTCCAGCATAACCTGTTTATGCCTGCATTTTTAGTTACAGTTTATCAATAAAAGGTTGAGAAGATTAAATAAATCCTTTTTAACATTTGAGCCTGTGAGGTTAACATTAAAATAATTAAGTATACATGCCTGGTTCTGTCTATGACAATCAATAATTAGCATGTCAATTGACATGAAGTAACTTGAATACTAAAAACTGAAATAAAGTACAATAGACTGATTCCACAGCTGAAAACATGGATTAAAAGTTCTATGACAACAAAGTTTTAGATAACATGATAACAAAGTTACCAACTTCATGTTAAGTCACTCCAGTGTTTGAAGAACAGTCATCAAGATGATTTTATATCCCATCAGAGGCACCCAATACAATAGTCTCTTATCTGAACCTACAACAACCAAACATATATGTCTGAAGCTGATGATGCAGGCTTCCCAGCCACTATTCTAATACAAGGGTCCAGATATCAAGTAACAATCATATCATTATTGATTCAGCACAACTTGCAATGAGACCTTTTTCATTCATCTAATCTAATAACAGCAAACTAGGCTTCTCAGACATAAACCAAGTGCTACAACTGTACAACAGAATGGTGGGTCTAACATCTTAAATATGGTGAAAAAGTTCAGCAAATCCCTTATCAGGCATAAGTGGTATATTATCAGTAAAGGCCAAAAGATTTTCATTGCAATCATATCTGATCATCCTTGGGGTGGCATGGTTTTTTTTGGTTAACCTCAAATAACAATCTTATGTAACAAATTCGATCAGACACTATGTTCATCTCAAATTGGATCATGAATCACCTAGCAGTAGAACAAATCTCAAAATAGGTACTGTATATAAGATCAACCTTGAATCTGATGAGCTATCACAGAGAATGTAAGGACCAATTGTCATTCTTGGCATTAGCAAAAAAGTATACTCCAATACTCACTAAAAAAAGTCCCCCTACTATTTACCTATATATAGTACATTACCTGTCCTAAAATTTTGACTCAACCTTAGGCCAACGCATAGAGCATCTAAGTTGCAAAACTCTACCCAATCACACCACACAAAACTCATACACGTCTATGCCACTTGCTCCATCTATACAGTCACACAACCCAACCTGTAGTTTCACTTATAAAAAGCATTATAAAGTTGGATCCTATCAGTCCTCTAACCACCGTCATTCACAAAAGGGATAATCAAGGAAGATCAACCATGATCCATCACTAATTCAAAACAAATTCCACACAATACTATAGTAGAAGAAGCTAGCACACAACACAGGAGTATTCACTTATAAAAAGCATTATAAAGTTGGATCCTATCAGTCCTCTAACCACCCTCATTCACAAAAGGGATAATCAAGGAAGATCAACCATGATCCATCACTAATTTAAAACAAATTCCACACTATACTATAGTAGAAGAAGCTAGCACACAACACAGGAGTATAAAGCAGCTACATTTCCAACATAAAAACCATCACAAAAAGAATAGACAAATCATCAAACTTTCTAAAACCAATAATACCATGGCAAAGCATTGCCATTTTGGAAGTCACTATTAAATTATGGAAAGATAATGGATAATTAGTGTAATTTTAGTGGAAAAATCTCTTGACAAGTTTAACGATCATGCTTATTCAACTTCAATAATCTCATTTTCTTTGCAAAACTCATTCCAATGCGTAACCATAACTCATTCTAATGCATAACATTTAGAAAGTTGGTATCAGGCGGTAATGGAATGCAAACACATTTTTTTCTCATGACATATTACTAACAACTAAATGAGGCATAAAACATTCTACTAAACCCTGATCAACAAATTCAACAATTAAACTTAAACAATCAAAAGCAACCAATACAAATGCAACTCAAAACTTCCAAATATGCAACTTCAATAGAATGCAAACCTTAGATTCGAGCGATCATCAAGCATTCGCTTCCTCTCTGCCTCCTCCCTCGAAACTTCCAACATTTTCGCCTTCAATTCCTTCCTTTGTCTCCTAAGAACCATCCTTAACCTCTCCACTTCCTTCTCGGCCGCTTCTCGTTCCTGCAACGCCTCCGAAACTCCCCTCTCATTCTCTCTCCTCCTTCCAGTCTCCTCCATTCTTCTACCAACATCATTCCCCCCATGAACAACAATATTCCTCCGAATAGTCTCCGCTGTTCGTTCTGATTTCACCCTCTGCAGCAAGAAATTCCATACTGGTATCATATTCCCTCTACAAACCTTCCTTATCGCATCCACTGATGGACCCGACCCTGCTCGACTTGAACCCGAATATGGGCCCGAATGTCGATAACCCATTTCTTTCTGTAGCCATTCTACAATCGCCTCCGGTTGTGCCGTCATTGATGAGCTTGCTGAGCTCTGCATTTCGCTGTATTGTTCCCCCAAATCAAACGCTTAATTAAAAAACCCTAAATCATAACGGATTTGTTTAAGATCCTACAAAATTGTGCTTCAAATTCGAAAATAAAATCCTGGAATTCTGCAATGGATCTGAAGAAAGGAAATGATGAATTAATCGGTTGAAATTGTTAGGGGAAATTTGGAAACATGTAGGAACTACTTTGAGGTGGGTTTGAATGAAAGTATGTGAGTATGAGAGGAGAGAGGAAGGAGTGAGAGAGTGGATATTAAAGAAATTGAACTAAAAATGGAGTGGGAAAAAAGTAGAGAAAATATTTTTGAAACGATAATGGGATTTTGTTTAAAAGTCGATAATTTGTTATTCTTAAGAATTTTAAAGTACATGGGTGTCTAACATTAGGGAATCAGGAAGGGAATATGACTTTGTTTTAAATTTATGTTTAAGTCTTAAGGAAATAAAAATAGAGAATGAGATTAAAATGGAAGAAATTTTTAAGGAAAATGTCTTGGAAAAGATAGACATTTGAGTTGAGACTTTCATTTATTTTTATCTCTTACTTTCTAAGGAAATAAAAACAAAGGATGAGATTTTTTTTATCTTCAAAATCTTAATTTTAAAAGTCTTATCTTAAAGTCTCACAAGTCATTCCTTTGTGCCAAACACCCCCTTCATTCTTTTAACAAAAAATTTACTTCACAAACTTGACTTTTTGTCTCGGCTAGAGGGTAAATACCACTTTTATACTTTATATTTTGTCTCGGCTAAAGTGTAAGTACTACTTTTAAATGATACAATATATTCATGTGAGATATTAAAAATTAAAATTTGCTAAAAATACATGCAAAAAGTAAAGTGGATAAATAAAAAGAAATGGAGAAAATATTAGATTTAATTCTTAGCTAGTTATTTTCCTTTCTTACTCTACACTACAAACAAAAAAAATCAATTTAGATTTTAAAGGTAATTATGTGCTCCAGCCATTCTGTATCATTTTAAAAAAAACTCTCACATTATCACGATGGAAAATGAGAGGGGATAAGAGAGTAGTGTTGTGATAAAGATTTTGTGTTTTTGGTGATTATATTTTTTTTGTTCATTGATTGATTCATCTAATAAATTAGCTCTTCCCAAATAAACAACAACAAACCACCAATTATTCACCAACAAAGAGACGAAGATAACATGCAACAAAATGTTAATATCATACAATGATTACAATGTAAAAAAGTTAAAAGTATTCCCAATAACCCATCCCAAATAGAAATGTTAAAGCCTTAATCCAAAAAATATGAGATCAGTTAATAACGATACCCGACTTTAACAACATACTTATTTATATATTAGAGGTTGATAATATACCCGACGGGTATACCTAGCCATCCTCATTGCCAATCTATCATACACACATCTATATGAGAAACTATATACGAGCGTATGAGAAGACCACAAAGGAGTTAGTTTGCCGCGAGTTTGAAAGCTTTCGTGAAAACCTCAGGCGGCTGTCCACCGTTCAGTTTATACTGGCCATTGATCTGTCAAGAGGAATCAAATGCTTGTCAACGATAGTAAGGGGGGATTCAAGCTCGAAGAAGACGGGGTTTGTTAGGCATTTAGTACTCACCACAAAGTATGGGACACCACTAATATTCGATGAGTGTTTCTCGAGCTCTTCCATCACCTTGTCGATGAAAAGAATAAAAACTCGGTTAATTTGCTTGAATTGTACTCCTCTGTCCCTTGAGTGTGTGGAGTGTATTCAAAAGGACGGAGAAAGTATACATTTATAAGTAATGATGAATCCGTAAAGTTTGAACTAGCCTATTTCGAACTTTCGACTTTTAAACAACAATATGTATATTTCAACGAGCTATCAGCTAGTTCTTGGGAGACCAACACAAGGAGATGAAGAAAAAGATGATGAAATAAACAGTTAGAAGATACCTCCTTAAGACCATTATTTGGATCCTCTAGAAACTCAGCAGCTCCTTCAATTCCAACCTTTTTAGCAGATTCCACAAGGAACTCCCTGCAAGATGAATGTCTCATTATTTCTCATAGAGTGAGAAAAAGAAAAAGACAAGAAAACCCCTAATTAATTCCGCACAAGAGTCTTCTACGATGGTGGATCCAAGAAAAAAAAGCATCTAATCGGCTTTGATCAGTGGTCACAAATGTGGAAGACAATACTTTAATCAAGTCATCTAAGGTATATTTACATGTAATATTTGATTTTATATTGGATTTAAGGGATGTCAACTACCTCAATGGCATCACATTAGATCCGCCATTGGTCTTCTAAATTAGGGTCTAACTTGTCTCTTGAGTTGTGTGTAAATCAATTTAAGCAACAATGTCAAAGCCTTAATCCTAAAAGATTAGGGTTGGCTTCATGAAGCAATAGATCAATTCCAGTGGTTGGCTCATGAACACCCCACGAAAATTGATTTTTGGTTTACGATCATGAGGCTGTAACTAGGTTTTACTGAGCCGGTTGACCTACCACTCATTCAGGCTTGGGAACGGGAATGAGCAACTACCACTCACAAGCGGAGTTTGTGCATAAATCAATATCCCACTCAATAATTGGGGAATTAAAAACTCAACTAACTCATGAAGATCAATACTCCATGCATTTACACTTGACTATGAATTTCTTTAAAACGTTCACAATTGAAAAATCAGAAATTTCTTTCAAGAAAGACATACCGATCTCCTATGTACTTTGCCTCCGTGAAGTAGCCCAAAAACAGCTCTTCAACAAGTTCATGTTGCTTATCAAGCCCTTGTTGGCCCGCATAGTATATAAGCCTGTGGCTATCCAAAGTGCTTCCCCTAAAATAAAATTTCGGAAACGTATGATAACGTACGAAAACTACTAATACAACAGTCCATAGCTAACAAATAAAGAAATCACGAATTTTCTGCTTACGTAAGTCCGTCTATGTTATATTCCAGTCCAAGCCCCCTGTACACCTGTGGAAGCCAAACAAATCAGCATGGGAGTTTATGACATACCATCTATAAGGAATAAGAAGACTTCTGAGTTATGACCAAGGTTGTTAGAATTGGAATTCTACCGAGGATCGTAAAATCGTGTTATGATCCAACCACTTAAATTCTTGATCTAAATAGGATCGCACGATTCCAACATTAAGATCCTACCTACGATCTATATCAGTCACCTATTTTTAGATCATAGAATCGTGGAATCGTAGATTAGGATCAGGATTTTAATAATCATGCTTATAACGTCGTTCATCTCAAATTAGTTATCATGCAATTACGAATATGAGATGATTTTCAAAAGGAAAATGAAAGTAATGCATTTTTTTCCTATTTTGATCAATTTTTGTTCTTGTAACATGGAAATTTAATCATGAACAAATATTAATGAAACGCGATAATGTTTTCCAAACATCCTAGAACAATGAAGGTGACTAAAAAACAGTATGGTGGCTTATACAATTGGCTTAACAACTAACGCAAAAACCAATGCTACGAGCACATCAAACATGGAAATTGAACTAACCAAAAACCAATTGACGGATACGTATCTATAACATATATATATATATATATATATATATATATATATATATATATATATATATATATATATATATATATATATATATATATATATAAAATAAAAATCGTCATACATCTGTCATTCGTGCTATGATTTGCTCAGACCGATAACCAAACTTTTGCCTGTAAAAATCTCGCTTGTTCACACCCTCTTTCGGAGCGGAGGGATTGAGGAAGAAAGGGTGCCACCTGATCTGTAAATTAAAAGATGACTTAAAACAAGATTGATGAACTAAATATATACTTCATTCTAACATTACAAACAAGACTAACAGTATATAAGATGGTACAGAATTAAACCTCAAAATCAAACTGATCTTTTGATTCAGAAATAGCTTTGTCTAGGTTTCTTTTTCCCACAAAGCACCATGGACAAACACTATCTGAACTGACATCGATTTTTATAAGTTTCTTTCCTATTGAATTAGCAGATGAGTTCGCCATAAATCTACCGTTAACCTGCAATCCTTTGGAGAGTTAATCACAACACTTTTTAGCATATGATCAACAACTTCTTGTATTTTTTAACCAAATTGTTTCAATTCAAGATTTCTATAGGCTATATTATAGGCTATAGTCAACCTTCGGGTCTTGTGTATAAGCCAAAATTTATCTGTTCTTAGATGACAATTTACCTTTACTACCCATAAATTATTGTCTTGATTTACGAGTTCAGATGGTTGATAATCGAAATTAATAGAGGAGACATGGATGACTACGGGTGAAAGTTTGGTTTTTGGTTTGATACAAATCCAAATCAAACCAAATAAAATTCGATTTTGATATTTTCAGTCCAAATCCAAATTGAACCGAACCGAATTTCAAAATACCAATCCAAATTTAACCAATAGACCGAATTGCACCGATTTGTATATTTTGCACTGTAAATCAAATTTGCGTGTATTGTTTCAGACTTATTCTTTCTAAAGCTCCTAAATAGATATTAATAATTTTAGGGTCTTTTATTTGAACAAGTAAAAAACTTTTAACAAAAATAAAAATCTAAAAGTAAGGGAAAAAATTCAAATAAATCAAATGGAAGATATAACATGCCGTTAATATCTTGGTTTATTTCGGTTTTTCGATTTTGTTGGACCCTAGACAGAATCCAAATCGAACACCGAATTATAATTAAAATTTTGTTCAAACCAAACCAAATTTAAAATATAATCAAACCAAATTAGTTATTCGATTTGGTTTAGTTCGGTGTTCGACAAATTACTTACACACCTATGGATGACTCACCTAATCTTTTAGTATTAGGACTTTTACATTGTTATTCTATCATCCAAAAACTATTGGAATTTTTTAGTATCACCAAAAAGATGAAATACAAATATAGGTTTTAAAATATCAAACTCAGGAACAATGATTTTATTTGGAAATTTAAAATTGGCTCAAATTTATTGTTTGGCAAATCAAAAACTTTCAAATTTGAATTTGAATCAAATTTAAAGTAGTTAAAGTTGAGAATTTGAGAATGAGTACCCAAACCTTGTCATTTTCAAATTCTTCATTTATAATTTCATAATTAAAATTCATAATTTAAAATGAAATACTTATTTTCAAACACTGCATCATATTATTTCAATTCAACAATCAAATTGATAAACAAGGAAGTTTAAGTCTTTTTATCCACACTAAAATTCCAAGGTATTCTGACACATAAATCCCACAAAAAATGAAGAACCTTCACAATATCAAATTATCAATGAACAAAGATCAAAACTTTGATTAAATTTAAGCTACCCATCACAAATTTAATTATGAAAACAGCAAGAATTCAGCCTAAATACGATGTGATACTACATAATTATGAAAAAGAGTAAACCCTTAATCAGCAAAGAAATTATTGCATTCTACAATCATATAAAAAAAATTAAAAACAAAGTTAAATGAAACATAATTAACAAACAATAAGAGACAATTACTTGTATGTTCTTGAGAAAATGATGAAATTGGTTTGGTGAACGAGAGAAGTGGGAAATGTTTGCAAGTTTTGGGTGTTTGAAGATGGAAAAAGAGGAAATACGAGGAGGTAGAAAACTGTGATTAACAAAAGAAGCCATTCAATTTCAACCCATTGACTTTGAACTTTGAAAATTGGTAATGCCGTAATGGTACAAAGGTAGGAATTAGGATTCTTTTTTTTTTTTTTCGCAAATTCTTAAAGATGATGGCTGTCATAAATTAAATACTAAGAGCATCCTTATTCCTTATTCATGAGTATCATGACCCTATAAAAGGATCATCTTATTATTTCACAATTTTTCTCTCTTTTAAAAGTTCATCTTTTAACAATGATCGTCATTATCGATTCTTTCTTACTTTTTTTCTACTCCACCATAATTTCTCTCCTTTAATTTATCTAATATTTATCTTTATCTTTATATAATAATATTTTCATGTACAAAATTAATATAATTTTTTATTTGATTAAAATAGATTTACTTTTTTATTAATTTAAAAAATATTATTTTGATAAAACTAATATTTTTTAATAAATATAAATACAGACATTAATAATAATTGAGGAAAATTCGTTAAATTCAAATAAAGATTATTTTTTAATAAATATAAATGTAGACATTAATAATTTTATTAGGGATTTTTGAAATGATTTTTTTGGTATTTTTTTAATAAAAAAAGTAGGAAAATAAGAAGAAAATATGTAAATAAAAAATAATGCCAAAAAATATCAATATGGGTCTCATTTTATAGATCTCGAAAAAATATGACCGTTGGTACAATTTTCTTAAAAAAAAAATTAATTAAATACGAAAATAGCCGTTAATTAAAAAACCGGGTATTTTTTTGCACCCAATCAAAACTCAGCAGGTGGAAGTAGGGGCTGACGCGTGTCAGAGCAGCAGGGAGCTACTTTTCCTCACCCAATCAGAAACCGACACGTGGTGAAATTTTTTTTAAAAAAATGGGGTGACCGTTCACATGAATGGATCACCCCTTGACCCAATTGCCCAATCTTTTCCCCAATCCACCTATTATTAGGTCACCATTATACGCATTTTACCATGACTTTGGTCATATAACATCTAAAAAAGTCACCATTATTGATGCTCTAAAAGAAAGTTAGTGGAAAATTGTTGAATAATAACTAAAATATTAATATTTTTATTGATAAATATGTGGAAACTATAAGAAATATTGTAAAATTAAAATAAAGTTAAGAGAAGGTATGTGGGACCATAATAATTATTAAAATGTTAAATTGAGAATATATAAGGTTATTTTTATTTAAAATTTATAATATAAATAAAAAGATTTTTTATGAGAAAAATAAATAAACTACGTTAAAATAAAAAATAAAACTTCTATAACAAACAAAGAGAGTACTATCTATTGATGGACCCTACATATATTGTATGTGTTAAATGATCACTTTTAATTTTAAATAATCAATTAAAATATAAGTTGATTTATTAATCGGTGTCATAATAATACTTCATACTACCGACTACCGAGTACTAGTATTTAATTGGAATCAGAAATATCTAGAAACTCTCAAGTCACAACTTTAATTAAATAAATAAAAATAAATAAAAAACATAAAATGGGGGAATCTGATTTGAGAAAGAATAGAAGCAGAGACATAGAAAATTATCAATAATCACAAGCACCGTCCATATTTTTCAAGATTCCCTACTAATCGGAGTACCATTTCATTTATTCCCATTTCCCCTTTTCCTCATCCTTAAGAATCTTCAAAACTCCCCATAAAATTTTCAGATATTTTCTATCTTTGTCTTTGCCTTAAATCATCATTTTCTTATTTTCTGCATCTCTTCAATTATTGGGTTTCTTTGAAGAAATACAAATAAGAAAAACAAGGTAAGAATTATCCTTTTTTTAAATTTTTGATCATGTTTTTAATCAAGGATTACCCACATGCATTTAGAATTTATTGCAAATTTGGTGATTTTATATCTGCTGTTTTTGGGGGAGTTGACTTTTGTTGATAAAACTTGTAACTTGACAAATTTAGAGGATTATTTGATGTAGTGTGTTAAATTTTAGTAATTTGTTGATAAAGCCAGTAACTTGACATATTTAGAGGATAAAATTGATGTAGTTTGTGTTAAATTTTAGTATTTTGTTGATAACTTAACAAATTTAGAGGATTGAATTGATGTATTTTGTGTTAAATTTTTTCAATTTGTGGATAAAGCTTGTAAGTTTGACAATTTTAGAGGATTAAATTGATGTAGTGTGTGTTAAATTTTAGTATTTTGTTGATAAAGCTTGTGAGTTAGACAAATTTAGAGGATCAAATTGATGTATTGTGGGTTAAATTTTATTACTTTGTTGATAAAGCTAGTAACTTGACAAATTTAGAGGATTATTTGATGAAATGTGTGTTAAATTTTAGATTTTTGTTGATAAAGCTTGTAACTTGACATATGTAGTATGTAGAGATTAAATTGATGTAATGTGTGTTGAATTTTAGTATTTTGTTGATAAAGCTTGTAACTTGACACATTTAGAGGATTAAATTGATGTATTGTTTGTTGAATTTTATTAATTTGTTGATAAAGTTTGTGACTTCCACAAATTTACAGGATTGAATTGATGTAATTTTTACATTATAGATTTGAAAAATCTTGACAAGTCATTTTGTGATTCAAAATATCCTAAAAGTTACTTTAAACAGTCATTTTGTTTTTGGTAATGCCCGCTTACCCGTGAGTCTCGCCCTCAAAGAAAATGGGCTGGTAGCGACAAAAAAATATGTTCGCAAATATGGGCGGACTTTTGAATATTTGAGTCTGTGGGTAGATTTTTAAGGTATTATCCAGTCAACTACCTGCCCAAGTCTGTCCATGAACAGCTCTAAATGTAGTAATGCAAATATTCAACTCTACTTAAAGTCCCAATTGTTAATGCAGTTTTTGGTTGTAGAAGATGGATATTGTTGAAATTCTTGGAGAGTCTAAATCAGTGCCTGTTCCAACAAAGAGTGCAATCTATGTGTGGGGTTACAACCAGAGAGGGCAGACTGGAAGGCAAGAGAAAGAGCAGAAATTAAGGATTCCGAGGCAGCTTCCGCCAGAGTTATTCGGTTGTCCGGCTGGGATCAGTACTAGGTGGCTCGATGTCGCATGTGGCAGGGAGCATACGGCTGCTGTAGCCTCAGACGGGTCACTCTTTACTTGGGGTTCAGATTTCTTTTCTCAAAATCCATCCTCCTGCAGTTTTCAACCCCTGTGTAACCTCATTTTTCTTCCTATTGTTTTTACGCTAGGATTAGAATAATTATAAATGTCGTCTTAGTTTTCTCATTGGTTGCACACACCTATGTTACTTGGACTTTTTGTTTTGCTTCACGTACCCGTGTCCGATCATTTGATGCTCGGACATTAGTATGACACTTAGAGACTTCATTTTAGGCGTAAAATTGAATATTTAGACGTATCCGACAATTGGAAACGTACCAGTATCCGACATTAGTTCTCGAGTCCAAGTAACATAGGATTGCACCTTTGTTGTCCAAAATGCCTTGATGTTATGATTGTGTTTGGTCGTTTACCATATGCCTTCAACTGTTTGTTTGTAATTGTTGGCGGGTTGATGCACTTTCGATAACTAGGAAAGTATTACATGTTCATGGTGTTATAGACAATTTAAGTAGGAAAATAGAACCTCGTATCCTTTTTCATGGATTTATTTAGGAGTTAGTTCATCTATAGGTTAGTTTTATTCGGATTCTTGTGGCGCCAGGGCTATAAATATATAGTTTATGCATATTAATGTTACCTCTTATGTTCTTGTATGTACTAAAGAGTTCAAACCCAAATGTGAGATTGGTTTTTTCATAAATATGGCTAGTTTCCTTACTCATTTTATGAGCTTATGAATCATGATTATGTTGTCGTCGATTTTAATTTTTTTTTTCATCGTCATCTTTGCTAGTAAGTGTTTGATTCTTATACCTTTCGGTTTCTGGCAGGAGCAAATGACTTCGGGCAGTTGGGGGATGGTACTGAAGAAAGTAGAAAGTACCCAAAGAAAGTGGATCTGTTGAAAACTGAAATTGTGAAATCTGTTTCTTGTGGTTCGAATTGTACTGCCGCTATTGCAGAGCCTCGTGTAAATGATGAGTCGTTATCAAATGGTAGACTATGGGTGTGGGGCCAAAATCAGGTCAATAATTTTTTTTTACGGATTTGTACTCGTTGTTTCTATTGACATAATTCTAAAGTCCTTTTCATGATTTCAGAGCTCGAATTATCCTCGTCTATTTTGGGGAGCCTTTGCACCAAATACGGTATGATTTGGTTGCACTGATGCCTTTTTTCCCGTGGTTATTTGTGCAACTTTTATGCTTGACTTTTGTTTGGTCAATAATGGACTATCCACTTGTTTATTTTTGAACTTCTTATTTTTGCTCTTGTTTCCTGGTGCTCGTTAGCATATGCAAATTGCTGAATACTCCTCATTTGATGTGGTTAGGTAATCCGTCAAGTTTCCTGTGGATCTGTACATGTGGTGGCCTTGTCGGAGGGTGGCCTTCTTCAATCATGGGGTACTATTCTGCAAGTTTTGTGTCATATAATCTTACCAGTGACATGATTTTTATCTTAGACGTACTGTTCAATTCATTTTTGGGCTCTAGAGCGAAAGATAAGGGATAATAAATAATATAAAAATTCACTAATAACTCATTGTTTAGCAAAAATATATAAATTATATCTGAACTTAATTGAGCGTAATATCAACCTTGTATATGAAAATAAAATTTTTAGACCCAAAAAAATTTGGGGTCCTGGGCGGTAGTCCGTCTTGCCCTGCTTATCGACGGCCATAAATTTTTATGTTCACCTTGATGGGGTTTGTTATAATAGGTTGTATTAACTCTATACCATCGATCTTCTGCCAGGATACAATGAATGTGGTCAACTTGGGAGAGGGTTCACTGCTGAAGGATTACAGGGTCCTGGTATACTGAAAGCATACGCAAAATACCTTGATGAAGCCCCTGAACTTGTGAAGATCGTTCAAGTGTCATGCGGCGAGTACCACACTGCTGCAGTATGTGAAACTGGGGATGTGTAAGTATAAACGAGTTCCTTTTCTAATAGATTGATGTGAATATTTTTGGGACACGATACTCATTTTTTCTCATTTATATTGTTATGACGATATTAAGCGAGAAAATGTGTAGAGGAAATTTAAAGAAAGTAGTGGGGAACATTCCCATAAAAGGATATGTTGCAATATAGGTACGAAAATAGAAAGTGTTGCAAATTGATGGGGATCGAGGGATTAACCATTTACACTTGAGTCAGAGATGTACATTCGGGTTATCAGGTCAATTTTCGGGTCAAATATTAGGGTCGGTTTAAAATTCTGGTGCCCATGGTAGTTCTATATAATTGTTAGTATATTTTTTATGTTGTGTTAAATCGGGCTCGGTTACAGGTTTGAGTGAATCTTGGGTCATTTGTTTTGAACACTAACAAGTTGTTCTAGCAAGTATTAGAACTGCATTTAGCTACTGCACAACATATGATCTTGGGAAATATCTTTATTTTTCAATCTTTGTGATGCATGGCTAACATGTATACTAAAGTTGAGACGTGTTTCTTTTGGCTTTGGTAGCTACACTTGTGGTCTCGGAAACATGGGTCAACTAGGACATTGTTCACTTCAATCCGAAGATAAAGAATTAATACCTAGACGAGTAGTTGCACTTGAAGGGATTCACATCACTAGTGTTTCATGCGGAGGTGTTCATACCTGCGCGGTGACTGCAAAGGGAGCTCTCTATACCTGGGGTGGTGGGCAACTTGGTCAGCTCGGCCTTGGTCCACAAGCAACTTCGGCATCTTTCATTTTCAAGGATTATCAAGTCATGCTTCGGAATATCCCCGCTTTGGTTATCCCGAGTGGTGTGCAACTTGTTGCATGTGGTCATTCCCACACACTTATATCTACTTCTGATGGGAGAATCCATGGCTGGGGATATAATAGCTACGGTCAGGCCGCGAATGAGAAGTCTACGTATGCTTGGTACCCATCACCGATTGATTGGTAAATGCCTATCTCGATGAAATCTGTTTTCTGCAGCTTTGTAGTAGACTAAACCATTCTTTTTTTGGGAAATTGTAAAAAATAAACCAAAAATATTGCTTATGTTTAAATAAATCCACCTATTCGGTATGTTTGCTGAAAATAAACTCAACTATTGTTTATTCTTAATTTTTGACTTATAAAGAAGCTTTGAAAATGATTATAAACAATAAGTCAGTTTATTGTAGCAAATATATCTAATAGTTAGGTTATTAAAAAATAAATAATAGTTGGATTTATTTTCAGCGGATCAAACAAAGGTTGATTTATTATTAAAAATTTACCTTTTTTTTGATAAGTAGGGATTTTTATTTATAACGAGACATATGAACTATTAACTCTTTCGCTGGCATAAAAAACCCGTTGGGAAAAAGTCATAAAAAGAGAATTGTAGTGCAATCATATGCCCAAGCATCATACAATAGTGACTCTTTTATGCTAACACACCTTAGACCAAACCATTTATAGGTGTGTTGGAGAAGTGAGGAAGCTTGCTGCTGGCGGGGGTCACTCGGCTGTGCTGACCGATGCTTGCTCGTTGAAAGATTTGTGTGAATTTAGGCTCGCTGAAAGCGTTACTCTGGCAAATGCTGCTCATATTGAGGATGTTGCATTCAGAACCAGCTCTGATGCTTTAGTACGCCTTTGTGAACGATTGAGGTAACAATATGCTCCGAATTGCCTGTATTACTTTTTACGACACATCAAGTTTACTTCCTCGCCTTAGATAATCGTCAAATACAATCAATTATATGGTAGTACGAATGAAATTTCAGAAAATATTGCCTTACTTTCATATTAGCGGCTTATAATTGGATTTCCTGGTAAGTTACGGTTTAAGATTGAGATAATCGAGACAAGATCCGACACAATTACTACAAAAACCTGTTAGGTTGAATTTCATGAAGTAACACGTTTTATGAAAGTTAAAACTAAAATTCATTCTCATTACCATCATTTAATAATAGAGGTGTTCAAAACACAACCAATGATTCGATATTTACTCGACCTTATAACCGAACCCAACTTGATCCGACTTCAAAATGAATTTAGATTAATGTAAAAAACAATATGGACACAAGATCCGATTTTGAACCAAGTTGAGACATTTGATTCGAAATCGACCCGATGCCCGAAGAACACCTCTATCTAATATCAATAAACCAAAGCCCCCCATAAAGGATTAATATCTTCCTCTTCGCCAATTGTTTCATATCCATACATATGATCGAGGGGTTTGGATTTCATGTCATTATCTTGGTATTGAATTGAAAACAAACATGCCTTCTGATTTTTTTCGTTTCATTTTTTGGTATCGAGTTGTACTTCATTACTTCTAGTCTTAGACGCGTCTTGTTGAGAATTTCTCTGTATGACCAGGGAGCTGCATAATGGCGGCGAATGGGAATCCGAAGATGATGAATCTGGTGCGAGTAAACCTTGATGGAGCATTTGATTACACCATTGTATCGGTTTAGAGAGATCGCTATGACAAAGCTTCCTTTCTTCTCATGTAGTTTTATTATGTATAAACCAGAATGTAATTAACCATTAATTGTAATGGTAGCATAAACTATGCTTACCTAAATGCTACTCTATTGGTGCTGAATTGCATTATTTGTTGGTGCAATGAAGAACTTAAGCTGAAAATTTGGCAAAATCACTCTTTTCTATTATCCATATATTGTGCACTCAGAACACGCACACGAGCTGGTGTGCATGCCCTGTGCATGTGTTTGGGGAACTTAGCATACATTTACTCACCGGTAAAGCTACCAATAGTGAGATCCAACTCACCAATAACAAATATATTCTACTTGTCTATTAGTAGTGGGCACAAAGTCTACGTAATTTTTTCCGTGTTTGGGGTGTTGTACATTCTTTCCGCACATTCTTAAATTAATTATTGAAGTCACCAGATATATTATATACAGACTCTGAATAGAGCAAGTGTCTCAATGGAGTGACAATTTCTCTTTTTTTGATAAAAGTCTGAGAAGAATAAAAATATGTTTTCTCTAGCTTCTAATAGTTTTTAATTTTTTATAATTTTAATTTCAAATGATTAAAAATTTTAAAATATGCATTAAGATGAATTAAATAAGAGCTCATTTGATCACATTTTACATTACATATAGAGATTTATATGCCAAATATGATGAATAGATGAACAGTAATTACTAGAGTAACTCTAAAGACAATCAAAACTAAAGAAAGTACATAAATTAATTAATATATCAAATATATACTTTTAAAGCTAGCCATAAATTTTACTAAAATATACAAGTACATAATGCATTGAGCATGGTTCATGAGGTTATTTTCTTTTGGCTGCCGAATTATAATTTACATATTAGTACAAAATATACTCCATACTCAATAATTATAATTATAATTATCATATAATTAATTGAAATTACTAATCATTTAACCTAATTGATTATTCACCAATTTGAGTAAACATCCATGGAGGAACATTGCTGTTTGTTTTTGGTTGAACCTCAGCTTGAAGATTTGCCTGTTCTGATCTTTGTAATACTTTCTCCTGATAAGCACCTCTGTGTTATGTACATCAACAAGAAAAAAAAATATACATTTTGATTTTTTTTTTTTTTTGTGTTGTAAATAAAGGGATTTTTTGGACGAAATTGTAACAAAATTCGATAATATTTTAAATAATATGCTAAAGGAGGTTTGAACTCAGGTCTATACATTCACATAACGAAGATTTAACTAACTTAACAAGATATATTAGTTTTTTTTCATAGATATATTATTTTTTACATAAGTAAAATGCTATTAGTTAACATTATTAAATGACTTTGGATTCGCCCCTGCTCCCGATAATTTTTCAATTGCAAATTATGATACGGAGATTAACGATCAAACTTGAGTTTGATGGTTTAAAATGGTTGGGTAATTTAGAAATAAATAAAAGAATATATAGATTAATAAAGAAGTGTTAAAGTGATGAAAATCATATCTAAAAATATAATTGTGAAAAATTTGTTATGATGGACTAAAACTAAAAATAGGTCAAAATTCATTAGACCGACGTAGTAGTTAGCTTTTAAAATCTATTTTTTTTGCTGAAACCACTACACAAGTAAAAGAAAGTAATTTAGGGGCTAGGGCTAATATAAAAGTTTTTTCATATTAGAAAAACATATGACATAAACATGTTAGAAATAGCGGAACGTAATTAATTTAATTAATTGGGTTAAAAATTACAAGTCTAACCTGATCGATAATAAATTATGTCAATTTGATTTTAACCCAATTAACTCATATATCCATAGATAAAGTTAAAACACTTAAAAGGTTGTCTAAGGTGTTTATTAAAGATCTTTTTTTTTTTTGAATTTTAATTAGAAAAAAAATTATACTTACGGATAATTTATTAGTTTATATACATATATTTTTTAATAAGCAATCTATTATTTTCTTCTTATGTATTGAACAAAACTAAAATGTTTCCTATTTAATTCATTAATTGAGCTAATTTTACATATTAGAATTAATTTCTTGAAATTAAATTATTTTTATTAAATATTAGAAGTAATATTATATAGTTGCTTACCCTAATATTGAGAGAGGAGGAAATGGATTTGGTGGTGCAGAAAGCAGAAAGTCTGGAATAGGGTTTTGCTGCTCCCTTATTTTTTTTGTTGGTCTCCTTCATCTATTTCATTTCATATCATTATTACATTAATATCAAAAATAAATGGAGCAAATAAAAAAAATATTTAAAGCATTATTAATTTTATTAAAAGATAAAATAAAATAAATTATAATTGATAATTACCATTTTGACTAGTTTGTTGTTTTGCTCCAGCATAGCTTTTTCCTGTCAAAAAATAGGTTATTAGTCATGATAAATTGAAGTTATAGGAGGATAATTTCATTGGTGTCTCCCACCTTCATGGGACTTTGGGCGAGTCAAATGTACGTAATCTTACCGATAAAATAAATAGAGATATTGATTTCAATTAATTCTTAGTAATAAACATCATATACAACTTCACGTGAATAAGATGTGACGTGATTTATGAGTCATTTTTAATAGTCCATATTAATCCGCTACAAATATTTTGCCTCGATCGACTCAAATCGAAGTTATAAGAGTATATATATTACTCATAAATCAAAAGAAAAACCTTTAAATAAAAGGAAAAATTTACCTAAAATAATCCAACTTTTTATTAATTTTCCTACTATAATTCCCACATTTGATTAACCATGAATAATCCGAATTTTAGGGTCACTTATCCAAGAACATTGTTGCCTAAATGGTGACCGGGTTTTACAGGTTAATTGTCATATTAAAAAAAAAGGAAAATAAAATCAAAAAATATTAAAAATTAAAAGTTAAAATCAAAAATAATTTTACTCGATTCCTCTTTTTAATTTTTAAAATTTTTTTTTTGATTATTTTATAATTTAGTTTTGTATTTGCTTCTTTTTTTGCAACATGACTTGTTGTATAGGTAAGAGGTTATCATAGTGCATTCTTAGCAAGCACTCCTTATAGTTAGGATTAATTATGGTTAATTAAAAGTTAAGATTATTATAGAAAAATCAGTAAAAGGTTTGGATTATTTTAGGTAATAAAGTGTAGGATTTGTGAAGTAGTACATTTTTCTGGAGCTGGGATATGGATTCATGCATCAGCTGATTCTGCAAATAAAAATGTGAAAAGTTTAGTTATTTATTGCTTGATAGCACTCACAATATCTTTGGTAATCGGTACTAAATAGTGGAAAATATAAGTGTAAATTTGATAGAAATATCTTCAAGTTGGTTATGTTTATTTTCTTCAACAATCTTATTTTCTTCACTAAATTCATTTTAACGCATTACCATTTGAAAATATTGTATTAGATAATAATGGAAAATTATGAATATTATTATATAATCAATGGAATGTACCTTCTTGCTTCTTATTCGCTTTTGAGCTGCATCAAGTTGTTGCTCCAAAAGTTGAAGTTCTCTGGTGTTCAAAGTATCAACATCTTCTCCTACGTAGTGCCTAAAATACGTTTTTAAGAGTCATCAATTCAGTATTCCATACAAGTTAGGGTCTGAAGGAGAAGAATAGCGTGCCCCTCTCCAAAGAGAATCAGTGGCAGATCCAGAGTTCGAAGTCCTAGGGGGCATCAACTAATGAATGAAATTTCGGCAGAGTTTCATTTGTAAAATTAACAACTAATTTACCCTTACTTGCTAAAATTTTAAATATGACTACCATAAAAAGAAACGGAACAAAATAAATCAATTGATCTACTTAAAAAACTGAGATAAAATAAATAAATAAGATAAAATTACTAAAATGAGGAAGTATTTATCACCAAAAGACTTTATTATTAATTTTACACTTTTACTTTTACAAATAGAAAAATCTACTTTAAACTTTTTTACAAAAAACGCCTAAAAATAGGTGACCTCATAGATTTTAAGATAGCTCCGCCACAGAGAGAGGATAAGAACAAATGCGCAAACTCTTCGTTTAGATTATTGATGATAAATTCTTAAAATCTAATTCAAATAGTGGCTTGGGGCGAGCCTAAGCCTCTCTAGTCTAAACGCACGTCTGTTGTATTTTTTGTCAAGCCCCCATATGATACTTATATGACATAAGGGTTTAATATATACGTAACATCATATAAAATAAAGTCGGGGATCAAATTATTAGAAACAAATTTAAAGTGTATTAGCTATTTAATCTTGCTTGATTTAAATTATGACTTTGCCCCTTATCTCAAACATGATGTGAATGATATTAGAAAATTACAAATTTTTGTATGAGATAATTTCACCAAGAGATGCGTCTTATACTTAGGTCAAATAGCTCATCTAATATATATTATGAGAATACAAGCTTCTTGTTTAAAGTCGTCTCACCGAGAGACGGTCTATCACAAAAATAGCTTTCAGAAAATACAATCTAGCTCTTACCTCATGTTCCTTTGTAATACTTCAAGTTTCGCAACGAGCTTTGGGTGTTCAATAGCCCAACTTACCTATTAAAAACATCATAGTAGTTAAAATAATGAGTTATTCAGTTTGCTCCGATTCATAATAAAACCTGTTAAAATATAATTTCAAAAGATTGAGATCGGATACATAAATAAAAAATTAATTTCAGTTGTTGTATATAATAATTTTTTTTCCATTCAATTATTTGTTTATCTATCATCTCAACCTGTAAAATCTAGATACTTTATTTTTTTTTACTCCAATCCATCATATGATATTGAGTTTGACTCGCCCCATTTCAAATACCAAAATTTGAAATATATATCTTCGTTTTTGGTTCATTAGCACTCCGATGTTGCACATGTAAAAGATATTTTTTTATCTTATTCTTAATATCTCTACCTTATGCATACCTTTTCTTAAATCTTTATGTTACGTATTCTACCTACTAAAGTATATCCCTCATCCATCTGAACATTCATTTTCCAGCTACTTTCATCATCCTACAAGGCACCTCTTAGGGTAAGTTTTCCCATATGCCATGTTTAAGGCACATTTTGTGCACCTTTTTGCCTTGTACAAGGCATCTCTTACCTTGGTTAAGGACACCCTTCATACACTCCATCTCCTTAGTTATTCTTTGTTACTCCATCACCATGACACATCAATGGTCCTCTTTCATTTTTTCCTTGAAGCCTCACCCTCAGTGTGCTATTTGCTATAGATAGACAAAGGAAAGGAAAATATTACGTCAAAATCAATATCCAAATCTTACCCGAGAAATATGGTATTTACTCCAACTAAAAAAAGACCTGATTCTCACTTACAAAATTTTTTAAGTACTAATATAGTGCACAATTCACCTTAATTCTACTAAACTAAACTTATTTCAACCGATTTTTTAGCACTTTTCTTTATTTACATTATTAATTTTTACTACACGGCGTTATATTTAAAACCCACTCCTTATCTATAAAAATTCTTTAGCCTATAAAAAAACAAATGTTCATATTTTTCAATTGTAAAGGGTCTAGATATGAACAACCCTTCAGAATTATGTAAAGTCACATAACTACTTTAAGGTCAGATTAATTAAGTGATCTAATAGATCGTATTAAACTAATTAATTAACATGCTAATGATTGTACTAACCAGCATGCTAATCATAATTATATACCTCTTGTTGGGACTCTGAATCAGTTGCAACAAGCTGTCTCTCCGCACAACAGTACCTCTCATACCTTTCTAGGATTCGTTCCATGCTGCTGTCATAAAAAGTAATTAATTAACATGTTTAATTATAATCATATAATTATAATTATAACTCAAAACATTTTAAGTCTTAGATAGAAAAAACTAATGCATGTATTATAAACTAATTAATATGTACATCAATATATAACACAAGCATAATGAACTTTAATTTAAAATTTTTATGTTGTTAAAATATGAAATCTATAATTGAAAAGCTTATTTTATGAGTAAATTAATAGAACACTATAAGTATGTAATTGGTACGTGTCCAAGTATCAGATATATGTAAATATTCAATTTTACGCCTAATCTGAAGTGTCTAAGTATCATACAAATGTCGAACATCAAGGATCGTACACGAATACGTAAAGCAAAATGAAGAGTCCAAGTAACATAGGTTTCAAGTATGTGATTATGTATTGAAAGATCATATATACAAATATTCTTAAAATAAAATAATAATTTTCCAAAAATTAATGACGAGATCGCGTACTTGATTGAATTGAGGGGAAAACATGAACACTAACCCTAATTTTAGAATCAATGAAATGCAAAATTACCAATCACAATAACAACACAAAGCATTTTAAAGTGATTCATCTAATATAAGCTACAACCTAAACATATGCACTATTTAGTATAGATGTTTTATTGATAAATCATGAGCTTTAAGTAGCTACAATGGTTTAACAATGATGTTTTGTGTAATAGGGAAGAAGAGTGATTATTGAAAGATTTAGGCGTATGATCGAAGCTAGAGAGATTAGGGAATTGATCAACATATTTAACTAATGTAATTTATGATTATTTATATTATATATTGGCAACTACATAAAACAAACAACATCCCAAAAAAGAAGAGAGAACAACCCAAATCACAAATTTTAGTAAACAGGCAATAGCAAAAGCTGAGTCACCTTTCCTGTGGCCTCATCATGATAGCCAACTCGATTTTTTCTTCTGAATAAAATCAAACGTCATATTTTAAACTTTCATTTAATTTCACACCATTTGGATCCACTATAATTACCAATTGTTCCTATTTAGTGTCCCAAAAAAAAAATTTTATTAAGTTCATGATTAAAGCTCTATCACGCCTCTTACACGAGAGCTCTTGATTAGAAGTGCGGATAGAATATATGTCTCTCATAAATGGTACTAAATATTTAATTTTGTTTGAAAAGGTTATTTTGATAATATAAAATATTTTAAGTTGATTAATATTAGACATTATTATGATTTTTAACAAATGAGTCATAATTAAATTATTTAATTTTTAACAAATTTTCCTATAAATAATTTCAAGATTAATCAAAATGGTGATCTAACATTTTTTTCATATGATATGGTCATGAATTACCCTAACCCTAAGCTTCATAGATATAAAACCTTAAATAATAATATAATAAGCAAAACAATAAAAAAAAATAGTAATAAAACAAAAGCAATGAAGTACTAGGTTTTAGGAGTGGCAAAGCATGGTGGGGACACTGGACAGGGGAGTAGAGTAGAGCCCCTTAAAAACCCACACAGAGCTCAAGATCATTAAGCTTAGCCAGAGTTTGGGACAGTTTTTTTATGTCCATAACCCAAGATTAATTAAAAAGAATATATTCTCTCGGTCTCACTTATTTTGAATTGTAGATATATAGTTTTATTCCAGAAAAAAATGGATATTGATAATAAATAAAGAGATAGAATTAATTGTATGGATGAAATTAAAAAAGAGTTAAAATATATGGATAAAATTAAGAGAAAGTGGTAGACATTGTCCAAAAATAGAAATAATGCAAAATAAATAAGACGATAAAAAATAACAATTGATACAAAATAAATGGAAGATAGGAAATTCTTTGTTTATAAAAGTTTAACAACAATGGAGCAGGGGCGAAAGCAAAAACATACTTCTAATAGTTAAGAATGCCGGAAAAATAGGCCACAAAAATAGACATTAAAAATAGACCATATTTATTATTAATTATTTAAAAAATAATAATATCAAAATTAATAATAAAGATCAGTAAAATTAAAGTAGTGACATATAGTGGCTAGCTTAAGCTTAATAAGAAAGCTAAACCACATAAAAAGTTTATTTTGGATAACTAATGGAAATGGAAAGTAATTCAGCACAATATTTAATGAGTTGAATTTATGAAGAAAAGAACAAAATAATTGCCACTCTAGACTGTAGTTTTGAATCTTGACCCACAAGAGTGGAAAAGTATAAGAACAAATTAAGAGAAAGTATTTTTGAAAAAAAAAAGAGAAAAAAAAAATGTACTGTCAAGGCTAACTCCAAAATGTAAAATCACTTCCTAAAAAAATAATTTCTTTAAAAAACACAAATTTGATATTTTCATATCACTTGCACTCTAATAATATTACTTATTTTTAAGACCGGTGTATATATGATAAGAATGCTATATAATTCTCTCATATTCGAGAATATATAATCTTTAACATTTTCAAAACTCTGTTATTTCGAAAAAAAACAAGCAAATTAGATTTGTGTAAATTAAATTTCTTTATTTACACCAAATAAAAAATTAGATAAAGAGTTCAAAACCAAATCAATCATTTTAAATTAAGTTTCCTTTTACTCGAGATTTTTAATAAAAACGAAACAATTTAATTAATAAGAATGAATGTATCTTTAACATCTTTAAAACTCTTGTTATTTCCAATGGATCTATTTTTTCCACTTATTCAAGGTTTTCAATAAATACCAAACAATATAATTAAGACAAATATATGCATTTTTAACATTTTCAAAACACAGTTATTTTGAACGAAACAATATAATAAAATTCATATTAAATCGCGTCATTCTGATACGAAATTGAAAATTCAATAAGGTATCAATAATGTTACAACATAATCTATAAATCCACGCGAAAAACAAATCATTGAATTTTTTCATATTTTATTAATCAAAGATCATATGCATGAAATTATTATATAATATACTTGTAGGAGTACTTAATATTTATTTAACAATATAAGAGGGCTACCAATGAACCTAGAATGAGTTGTTGAGATTGATTTTCACCCAAACCAACTTATATCTTTTATTCTCTTTCTTTTAACATACGGTGAAATCTCAAAAGTCATATTTAATAATAAAAAAGGGGTTAAGATTGAATATGGAATGAGTTGGATTGGAACAACTACCATCTAAAGTACCGAGATCGATTTTCATCCAATCCAACTCGACCCTCCAGTTCCCTCAACCTACCTACCATATAATCTCGAAAAAAATATTAAACTATAGAAAGGGGTTAAGAATGAATCTAGAATGAGTTGGACTGGAAGATGGATTCTCACCCAATCCAACTCAACCCTCACGTCCCTCGGCCTACCTTGTAATCCCGAAAAAAATATTTATATTTTAATTTAAAAATAAAAATATGGGTTAAGAATGAACCTGGAATGGGTGCTAGAATAGTCAGTGAGTTTCCCTTTAGTAGAGAAAACAATCAAAGCAACTTGAGCATCACAAAGAACAGAAATCTCATTAGCTTTCTTAAGCAAACCAGATCTTCTCTTAGAAAATGTTACTTGTCTACTAATCTTGTTTTCTATCCTCTTTAACTCAACTTTTCCTCTTCCCATTTTTTCTCTTAATTATCTAATTATTTTCCTTAATTATATATTTTCCAACTAGTAAAATGCTTAAATTATACTAGCTATATTATATTACTTGTATAAGTTCTTTCCAAAAAAATTGGAAAATTTTCCCAAAATAAATGAGTAAAAACCCTTTTTTAATTGTTGATAATAATGATTATTAATAGCTAGATTTTATGGAAAAAAGTGAGAAAATTGAGAGAAAATGATAATAAAAGATGGATGGTTTCCATATTTGAAAGAATGAGGTGAGTTTTTAGGATGTATGTATGCTATTTTATGCTTGAAAGTTAGAATTTATGGCAAGGGGTATTCTAGGGAAAAACTAAGGTATATAAGTTGTCGTCTCTTGATTGGTTACTAGAGAAAATTATTGAGTTATATTTTTTTATTGAATTTAATGAGGTAGTTAAATTTATATTTTTAGGCTTATGTTTTTAAAATTACATGCTTTGAGGGTGTAGTTATTATTTAAATGGTTAAATTTAGATATCCATCATATAATAGGAGTATTCATTTTATGAGTATCATAACTAAAAATTTGTATGATTAATTCCATACTAAATTCTTCAATTCAATTTCATAATGTAAAATATATTTTCCATTGCAAGCGTTTATAATTTATTAATTTGTTACTTCAAATTGTTTTATATTTTTCTACTTACAATAATTTAAACAAAAATTATTATGAGACAATTTTACACTAAAAAGTTCTCATACATAGACTAAATAGCCAACCTAATATAAATTATTCGAATAAAAGTTCATTGTATTAAATTTGTCCTACTAAAAGACACCTGAAATAAAATTAAATTGACTTGAACATAAGTTATCTTAAGGCCCAAAAAGATTTAAAAAATTAACATTTTAATTAATTAAAAACAAATTAAATTCATAATTAACGTTTTTTTAAAAGAAAATTCATAATTAACTAAACTCAAACTTAGCTTGATATAGAACCCAACTATTGGCCAACTGTAGGTAGTAGGTTGTCAATTGTCATATCTCCATCCATAACAACTTCTCTTATTAAACAAAGTATTGTCTATTAGTTTCCCTCTTGATCTCACCTATATAGTTGGTGTACATGGACATGCCCAACATGTTTTACTCATTTTAAGGGTATCCCACTAGATAAATATAAGTACATTTTTATAAATTTCTTACATTTATTTACATTTAATATGCAATTTTTTTTAATAAGATAAATAAATAATCAATTGTACATGTAATGCTTGAATGATGTTCAAAAAATATAAGAAACGTATTGCTGAAATATTTGAAAAAATAATGGTAAATTTTTATAAAAGAATATATAACAAAATCATTAAGGTTGCGTTTAGAAACAAACATTTCATTTCTAATTATAAATTTCAATTATAAAATTATTGATGTAGAATTTGAGAATGACAAGGTTTGAGAGGCTATTCTCAAATCATCATTTTTAACCATTTTTATAACAATTGTGAATTTGACTCAAATTTAAATTTTAATTTTTTTTATCTACCAAACACAAAATTTGAGTCAAATTTATATTTTTAAATGAATCCACATTTTCAAACATAGCATAAAATATTTCAAATCAGAAAAAAGTATTGAATTGGGTTATTTTTATATAGCATACATTATTTTGAAATTATAAATAATTTATTAATAAGAATCATGCAATATATCTAAATTATAACCAACAAGTAAATATATTACTAATGAAATTAAATTCTTTATGTCTATTTAAGTTTGCACTATATGGCTAAAATGATTGTTACGTATCTAAAATTTAAAGAGAAACAGAAAGTGTAATAATTTAAAATAAATCGTTAATAAGGATTACATAACTCCCACAGTTTGAGGCATTATTAGACCAAAAAAGTCAATTATCTTTTGAATTCAATCTCACAGAGACACGATTGGTGTTAAATTTCATTGATGATTATATAAATGTGGACTGGTGTCAATTGCTGTGTGATTGTTATTTTTAAGGGCCCTTCTTTATTTAGTGGCTTTTTTTTGGTGGCTCCCATTTATCAAGTTTGTTTATAAATTTAAAAGATAAAGGTTTAAACATAAAATTTATGATAAAAAGAGAACAATAAAGATTTAATTAAATACTTAGTCTCTTAATTATAAAGATATACTTTCTTTGTTTCATAATAAATGCAATTTTAGAAATTTGATATTATTTATTCATCACTCTTGAGTAGTGATTAGTTAAAACATAGTTAAATAGGATCTTGTTTGATTCGTCTTAATGCAAAGATTACTAATTCACATCATCACATTGATTATGGATCAGATGTTTTGGTTTAAAAAATTCATTTAACATAATTCTTAAATTTATTTTGAAGTTGGATCAAAGTCGAATTTAAATTAAAAAGTTAGGTAAATATCAAGTCTAGACACTTGGAGCGCACGCCATTCCTAATAAAAATTATACTCCCTCTTATTTATTATTATTGTTATAATACACTATTTTAATCTTAAATATATCTATAATTGTGCTAATTGATTACAAATTTTATAAAAATTTAAATAAAATTTATTATAAGACAAATCAAACGAAATTTCACTTAACTATGTTTTAACAAATAACATATTAAGAGTGATTGATGATGGATGAATAATATAATATTAATGAGTATGAAAAATACACATTAAAATTGCACTTTACCACTAATTAAGAATATTATGATATTAAATATTTCACCTAAACTATCTTTATTAAATAGTACTAATGTAAAAAATAACAATTGCATTCAAGAAATCAGAGCCATTCAATCGATTTTCTCATCATTTGTTACATTTTTATGTTTAATGTAAAAACACACTAAAAGTAGAAGAATTTTGCTAACGAACTCTCTCAAGGCGTGAATCAATTTTTAAGAATTCAATTGAATATACACTCTAAATTTTGAATTATGTAAACATTTATTATACTACTACTTAATACTTTTATAACATAAAATTTGAATTTATTACCAAATCACATTAAAAACATATTATAATATTTTAAGCTTTTTATTTTGTTTTCTAAATTAGTCTATCAAATATATTAGGAGTACTACTTATCTATCCTTGTTAACAAATGCACAAGGCAGTTTGCTTTTGCGTATTAATAGTGTTATTTTTATAAATATTCAAAATAGACTTGATGACCCGATATTTACAAGACTTTGTTACCAAATAAGAATTGATTCGGCTTTAAAAACATATTTCCACAAGGCCCAAATTTGAATTGACCCGAAACATTTGACCCGACCAAAATCAATCTTATTAGAGTATATAACATGTATGATACATGGGGCTTAAACTATAAACTTAAGCTTTTGGTTGAGTTGATTTTCTAACATGATATCAGAAGTCAACGTGATAAGAGGTCATACCATCACGAGTTCAAATCTCAATCAACCATATTCAGTGCTAAGTATGAGAAAAGCATATATCGTATTCACATTTCTAAACCAAATAACTTTAATATAAAAAAGCTTGCAAAAGTTAATAACATATTTTGATGTGTAAGACATAAGATTAACTCTTATTATTCTAAAGACTACAAGATTTCAAAAACTGAAAAAAGTAAGGAAAAAAAGTAAAAGAGTTTGATTAATGATATCCTTTTAAAGGATGTTAATTGGCTTGGGCATGGTGATGATTAGGACTTCCTATGTTTTATGTTGCCAGCTAATTTAGCAGATTTTGGGGTTTACATTTTTTTCTGTTCATCCTGAACAAAAGTACTTACTATTTGCCTTTCTTATGTTCGTCGTTTCGCAATATAATTGGTCAAAAAATCATTTATTTTATTTTCCCTTTTTAGTTTCTAAATGTAGTACAAATAAAATTTCATATACTGTATTTTCCCCTTTTAGTTTCTAAATTTAGTACATATTGCCATGTTGAATTACGTACCATTTTCTTTAATTTCCAACATTTTTTCTTTCGAGGAAACTTATTTACAGCATTTTAATGATCATTCTTTGAAGATTCTTGACTTTTAGAGTTGGCACAATGATATTCAGTAGAAGCCTTAAATTTTTGTTATTTAATGCTCTCTTGTTGTTCGCTAGACCTGATCAAACAACGGGCCAGGTCGGGTTCGGGCCGAGTGTAAAAAGGCTGCCCATTGTTGAGGGCCGGGCCAAAGCGCGGGGCGAAAACTTCCTGCCCAAACCCGTAATATGCGGGCTTGCGGGCTTATATTTTATATTATTTATACATAATTAAAAACACAAATTACAAATAATTGAAATACACTATTATACATAATTTAAAACACAAATTAAAAGTAATTGAAATACACAAATACAATTGTTACAAGGGTAAGCTTGCTTATCCCATCCCCCTAATTTTGCCTGGATGGGATTAGATTAATTGTAATGTTGTTGTATACCCTTTCTGATATAGTTTCTGTAATGATGCAATAAAGCAATAGTTAAGGGGAGTTGGCTTTAGTTTTCTATCATCCAGATGATTATCATTGCTTATAACTTGGTTAGTCTATGCATAAAAGGATTTGTGGTCTTGTACGACATGTGATTGACTCTGTATGTGATGAGTTTCATACAGCTTTTCAAAATATCTAGTACTTGAGAATTTCTGTCCAAATTAATTAATAAAATATTATAATATACAGGCAAAGAGGACCTCCTTTCGGGCCGGGTCGGGCCAGCCCGCGGGCCAAACGCAAATCCCAAACCCGTCCCAAAAAAAATCGGGTCACTTATTGTCTGCCCAAACCCGCCCATCGAGCCATATTTTGGCACGCAAACCCTCACTTTTCGGGCCGGGCCACCCATGATCAGGTCTATTGTTCGCTTAGGTAGATTTATCGTTAATATCAATGTACTACCGAGGAAATATAAAATGTACACATTTAATAAGCTAATAAGATAACATCCAAAATTAATATGACAATTGAAAAACTTCAATGATTTATAAGTGGGCAGTGGGCACACCATCTTTAATCCACTAATGTGGGACAAACCATTATTCCAACATCCATCTCAATGCGAACCCCCATTAAGTTCGTATGTGAGAGTAATAAATAAGGGTAGCAACACCATTATTTTTCGACCTAGCATTTAATTTTTAATTGAGCCCCAGCCCGTTAAGTTTCTAATATCATGATCGATTGTAACACTCCTGAATTTCCAACCCCTTAAACGAAACCAAAATCGTGAAGGACAGAAGGAAATTTTGGTGTTACATAAAAAGAAAAATAAAAAGAATTAAAAAAAACGTTAAAGACTAGCTAAAAAGGATGAGTGAGCGAAAATTTCGGCAGCATCTCTACTGAAATTGAGAATATAATGTAGATTGATAAATAGAGTAATTCAACTAAACTAATCGAAGGTATCAAAGCCCTCCAAAAGATGTCACGACGAAATGAATCTAGTCGGCTCATGAATTTCCTAATTCCAGCATGGATCGTGGTTCCGATGTAGTAATTATACAACCCAAAACTTAACAAATAACGTAAGAGCTACAACATCAGGCTAATCGTATAGTAATTGTTATGATCGCACTCCCCTCTTCCCCAATGCCAAGCAAAAGAAGCTACTATACCTGTTATGCCAAGCTCTGATCCTCGTGCTGCTCAACATAATGACAATAGTCAAATGTATCATTGAGGAACATCATAGGAACTCATAAACAGCAACAACAAACACATACACGTCAGTTATCAATGAACTTATGACAATTAGAATCATAGATTAAAAGAATAAACAACGATATAGCACAACAATAACGAATCTACTCATCTGTCTAAGCACCTCTATATACTCATGATTTCTCTTTCAAACTACTAATCCCTCGAAGTATTTTCAAAGGTAGTGGATCTTTTCTCTATTCATGGCATAGTGACACGGCCAAGGACGTTATCGGCCACCCGACGCCCATGGCAAAGTATGAGCTCATACCCCCTCCAGCTAAGCCTCTTGGGTCCTACCTTCGGGAAAACTAACACACTGGGGTACCAATCCAGTGAAGAGGCCACCATATTAGGGTTTGCAAGGCCCGCACGGTAATACCTCGGTCAAGGGGCGGTATCGGCCACCCAGCGCACAATGACATAAGTATGTTCATACCACCCTTACGGTGATCCCGTCGGATCTCACCTAGGGGACTACTAAATCAACCAGACATAATCCAGTTGAGTCCCGCCAACTAATCATAATCAAAGCTCAATAACTAGGGAATCACTTCGATACTACACACACCATAGTGCGTTCTCTACTATTTAGAAATTTGTTCTCATAGTCTCCTAATGCTTTCATTCTACTTGCCTATACCAGTATTATAACTATTTGATAGCATAGTTTACTTCCCGACGCTCTAAAATTCTACTACGATGCATATAATCATGAAATATTGCTAATACCTTGAAACGATGAATATGATAATTAATTACTGCGTATACGTACCTGCAAGCGTCACTGCATGACCAAAAGTTACAAAAGTCACTCAGCTAAGGTTTCTACTTTCCTCTTATGAACTGGAAACGTATACAAGTTAGGAATAGAACTAATGAGTTCCCTTAACTACTTTGTCATACCAACTAAATGCCTAAGTAACCACTATCACTCATTGAGTTTTCGATTACTCTAGCACGCACACAACTCATTCAATACAAGTCAAAATCATTAACTCAACACAACTTAAGTCTTTTCACCAATTTAAGAGTAAAAGCATATGTGAATCGTTTAATTTCATCAACTAATTTTGAGTATATTGGTTCGCGTTACCTAAAAATAACCAATCACAACTAAGTCTTACAATTTTAATATAACACTTTTACGATGATAAGGCAAATCTTAGAGTTATCGAATCGCGATATAATTTGTTACATTCTCTAAAGCTAAAAAGAACTATAATCAAAACAACACGACAAGTAACTTTAGCAACCATCGACGATAAGTTGACATTATGCTCTTGGCTTACTAACATTATGCATTATGACTTCAATAACAACCTAATAAGAGTACTTGTAATTCACAACAATCAAACCACAACAACTAGCAACTATTATTCTCAATTTATCAACTAAAGTCACTTACATAGTCAATTAGAATCGTCACCATTACTAATTATCACAACAATAACTAATTGACTACGTCTTAAAACAACTTTTAAGGTTATTTAATCAATCATCACATCACCAAAATATAGCATAAACACACATCATTAGTAATTTCATCTCTAAATCCAAACCCTAGTCAATTCATGTTCAAAGATAACACTTTTAACCATTATCCATAGCAAGAATCAATAAAACTAATACACCACCAAAAATGTAACATGAAAGCCCACACCACTACTAATTTCATGTATAACACCTTTACTTATTACTCATAGTAAGATTTAAAGAAACTAACACATAATCAACACACAACTCATAATTTATAATCATAATTCAAACCCTAAATCATAAATATGTTCCATTCATCAATCACTCTCTTACCCACAAAAAGATTCAATGAATTTAACACAAAAATCAACATCACACTCATAAACTTTATAAAACTTTAAATTGAAAACAAGAAGAATAAAATGGATGAAGAGGAGATAGCTTACAAAGTTAAAACTAGTAAAAATGGTGAAGAGGTGGATGAAGGTTGTGGTGGTGGTGAATCGAGGCTGGTCGTGGTGGTTGAAGGGTCCAAACGTAGCCTAATTGTTGTCCACTGTCGTGGTGGAAGAAGAGGAGATGACTTACAAAGTTAAAATTAGAAATTTCTAGTAACTTTATTTCTTGTTTTAGTTAGATTACATGACTGCATCAGAATTCGATTCTTACTACTTCTCCTCTAAATCTTTCCTTCCCTCAATTCAATGATGATACTAAAGTAGAGGCAGAAGGGGCATAGCCACCCAAACTTATTTCTAATATAATACTTTAAAAATTTCGTAATAATTAATGATTGAATTAGTGGTAGAATTAATGATGTAATGACTATTAAGGTAAAGTGTTCAAAAATCTTTGCCCTTTAATTTTAACCAAATTTTGAAGCATGATTTTTTACATTCATTCAATTTTTCACTTATGTTTCGCTACTATCTCAACGTACTTTGCAATATTTTTTTTGGTCTTCGTGGTTTCTTTTTATTTTTTTTATTTATTTTTTTTTCAAAACCACTCAATATCCCTTTTTAAAACTTTTAGGGAAATTTTACGTGGTAACCCTGAGTTTTGGCTTTTCCATGTGGTAACCAAAACTTAAAAAAAAATCCACGCGGTAACCTTGAGATTTACGTAAATGTTCCACCTTGACCTTTTTGCACATAAAAACGTTAGCATTTTAATTTCGAAGCTTTAAGATTGTTGTACGTCTATTTATACGACTCACCATTTCAAATGCCATCAGTTTCAACCTTTTTTCCCAAAACATAAACCCCAACTCTACCATCTTTCATCCAAATCATATTTTTTTCCTCAATCTAAAGATGTTAAAGTTAGGGTTTATGTTTTGGGGGAAAAGGTTGAAACTAATGGTATTTGAAATGGTGAATCGCATAAATAGGCGTACAACAGCCTTAAAACTTCGAAATTAACGTTTGCTAACGTTTTGCTAATGTTTTATGTGCAAAAAGATCACGGTGAAACAATTTGGTAAACCTCAGGGTTACCCAATGGATGTTTTAAAAGTTTTGATTACCACGTAATAAACTAAAAATCTCAGGATTAGTGCGTAAAATTTCCAAAACTTTTATTTGTTCAGTTCGGTTCCAACTTAATGGTGGTTCATAAAGAATTTGTTTAGTCTTATTCTATTGTGATAAAATTCTCTTATACTCTCTTCAAAGACTTCAACTTTAAAAAGCATTGTTTTGGTCGAGGAGAACCTTATTAGGAATCAAATTTTGATCTTTAATTAGAAAGTTTGAAGGAGGTTCCCTTTCCATTAAAAGGGCTTGATTAGTAAAAAGATACCTATAACCATTTTGATGTCTTGGAGTATACTATAATTTACTAATTTATATACTTTTTATTTCAGAATAAAAATAATCTAGTGCAGGTAAGCGTGGAAGAGAATACCAATAACTATTTGATGTCTAGGAGAATCTTTGACCGTTAGATTAATTCTTGATTTTTAAATGTATCAATTTACTATTATAATTGTGGAAATGATAACAAAAACTTATAAATTTAGTGTCAAAATCTTGGAACAAGTTTAATGTTTGGAAATCATCTCAACCATAATTTTAAATTGCTGATTCGAGATCTAAAATATATTATATATTCAATCGGAAACCATTAAAAATTAGTTGAACCCTTTATAGTTATGAGTTAGGAGTATATTTTATGGTTGCTTGGGAATAACGCATCCATCATCAACTTAACTCAAAAAAAAGCCATTCATCAAATTCTCTCAAAAGTCTTGGATAATATTTCATGGCTTGATTCAAGGATATCAAAGCATATGTTCTGTAGTGGTCCATATACATAAAGGAGTACAAGCTAGAGTCTATTATATTGCATCTCTAACTGTACTAAACTTTGAGTGAAAAAAGCCAATGGTTAGTTGAATATAAAGGGTTACTTGTGGTCCTTCAATTAGGTAGTTAAATTAGAGAATCGAGACTTTTCTTAGTTTGAATAAGCACTACTTTGTTCAATGTAAGGTCTTGAACTTGATTGTCTTAAAAGATAAATAAATTTGTTATTGTTATCGTCATAGTATACAGTGTATTATCACACTTATAGAAATTATGTTCAGACTCTGGGAGACAGATTTTGGGAGGGATGAAAGATGACAACCCATACTTATAAAGAAGAATTCAGCCAAAGAGTCCCCGACTCGAGAAAGACGCCCACTAGAGAGATTCGTAAACAAATAAATTAATTATCCTAAACAAATACTACTAGCTACACCATGGAAAGATCAAATAAGCACTCTTTAAGATTAAATTGTAGGGTATTAGGCGACCATAATTCAAAGCATGCATAAAATACATTAATTTACTTCATATAATACCTTAATTTGTTCGCTTAATTTCACTTTAATCACTATCTTTGGATTCTTAGACATTTTAAGTTTGAGGGACCATTGAAGCAACTTGGGATATTTTTTATAAAAAAAATAAAGAAAAAAGTGGATTAAATTTTAATTGTTTTAGGGCTTTTTTTATATCCCCTAATGGAATACATAAAGCTCTTAAAACTAGTTCTATTTCACCTAATTGACAGTACATAATTTCTTTTGTGAAGAAGTTAATAATAATTATATTAGGTCTATGAATTTAATATTTAATATCAATAATAAAGTATTATGAAAGAAAATATCAGTATTAATTAACAATTTATAATGAAATATAGGAATAAGATTAAAAGGATAACCATTTGAGAATAATTGATTATAAGCATAAATTACTAACCATCTAAGACTTTAGGGATTGCATCACTAAAAAAAATAGTAGAATATTCAAAAACTTTATGGATGTGTAAATAGATGGTGACGAGTTTGAAACAAACTCAATCTATATCTAACTGAATGGTTATTTAATTTATAATTTGACTAGTCAATTTTACTTTTAATTGATTTGAAATCTAATCAATCCAAAATATATTAAGGGGTCATAAATTCATAATTCAAAAATTTTGAATTGCAACTAGAAAATGTTGGAAAAATTAAGTCAAATTCGACCAGGATATAAACTCGACTTTTTAACTTTTTTTTCAAAATTTTCCAATTTAAATAACAAATTAAAGATATTCATATTGTATAAAATGGTTACGTTAATAAAAAACATAAGTTGATGATTGGATCCCTGTAGTTTGTTATATTTATATGTTCTAGTATACCTCCTCAGTGAAATTTCACACAAGACAAGATGTAGTATAAATCATTAACATATTATTGTATGAGACGGTCTCACCGAGTGACACTCTTTATACTTGGGTTAAATAGTCTATCTAACATCTATAATTGGAAAATAGACTTCTTATTTAACGTCGTCTTATCGAGAGAGGGTCCTATTTCTAAATCATTTAGCTTTTACGCACAAGGGTCTTGTGTTGTACCATATCCCATTACCCATAGGCCATACCTAACCATGGTACAAACCACCAAACTAACACGAGTCAATACCCCCTAATTTTGTGGATATTGTTGGTAAATGAACATGTGCTGTAAATTATTTCATCAAATTCTCTCCAATCAGTTTGGACATGCATGTGATTAGTGGGCCGATGCCCAATGAGCCCAATATTGTCGTTATATTGTGGGCCCTATTTGGACAAAGTGAACTTTCAAATTATGATGAGATTACTCATTTGGATTCAATAATTTTACTAAAGCACAAATTATTGTGAGAGGCGGTCTTTCTAAAAAATGCATTTGATATATATGCTAAATAGTCCAATTAATACAAATTAAAAAGAAAATAAGAGTGTGGACTTCTTGTTTTGAGGTCCTCTCTTTGAGGGACTGTCTTTCACAAGAGTAGCTGTTACTAAAGGGTGGAAGACTATAATTTAGTAAGATGGCATAATTAAGAGAAGAAACTCATATTTTCATAGTTTGTATTAGTCGAGCTATTTAACCCATGTATAAAGTACATCTCATAATGACACTATTCATAAACAATTTGGGATAACACAAACACCATTGTTTTTTTTTTTTGAACTTTGTTTTTCACTATCCCAAACAATGGTGTTTCATAGAGGTGTTCAAAATAGACACAAACTGATGTCTAAATGCCTTGGTATAAGTGAACTAACTTCAAGAATAGAATCATAATGAAGTAAAAACAAACGTGTGGATAGGACCTAATTTTGACTTAATCTAAAGTATCTGACCCGAATCCGATCTAGTAGCCGAAATACACAACTCTAATGTGTCTCATAATCCTTTTCCTCCTTTTTCTCAACAACTTCACAAACACTCGATAACAATTAGTTTTAGGTCATGACACAAAAACATGAACATTGCATCTAGTCACTCAAACAAAAACTAATATACAAAGATTTAAAAGCTACATTAAGAGGATCCATAAAAATTCCATAACAAAATAAATCAAAATAACAAGAAAAGTTAAATTAGAATGATCCATAAAAAGTGTCTCATACTAATGAGAATTATTATAATAAGTTACACTTGCACACACTAGTTGATGGAATAATTAACTTATACAAACCTTAATTAAGTTTTACATAGGGCAAATTAGTTAGCTTGCCCTTCTTCAATGCATTAACTAAAGCATCCACCTTGCATCCATCCTGGTAAGAAACCAGATACTTGAGCATGTGTTGTTGCAACATTCATCTGCTCAGAAGTTTCTTGATTATACCTGCATATAATAATTAATTAAAATAGTATTATTAAGACTTCAAAAATAAAATAATTTCTTTTCGAGAAAATTTTGTGGAGCCGGTGATTTGGATCTACAAGAAAAACAACATATCTTTACCCCAATGCTAAGTTGTTTCGGCCTACATAGAGTTGGAAGGTGAATACACACAACTTTATCGTTATATTGACAAAGCAATTGTTTTTTTGAGGAAATTTAGTCTTTTTGGTGAGTAGATTTTACCCACCTCGATCTACAATAACAATATGTTTTAACCTAATGCTCAGTTTTTTCTACCTAGGCAGAGTTTGTGATATAAACATGTGATTAACAGTTCAGTTGTTTTCAAATGACTTTTGATCACATTATGCACTCGTATCTTATCTTAAACGAGATTTTCGATTTCTCTTGTCTTAACAAAGCAGTTATTTTTAATTGACGTACGATAGCATAATTATTCATACGTCATTTAAACTTTGCAACAACGTGTCTTTACCATAATACTAAGTTGCTTCTACCTATACGGGTATTGGATAAACGCAACCTTATTTCCAATTGCAAATATCATTTGTAATTTCATATTAAAAAAACACTACTTCAAATTCATTATAATGAAAAATTAAAGAACTGTAAATTTTTGGCTATCGATGGAGTTTGAAAATGGATGGAAAATTACCCTATTTGCAAAGTAGGATTGCAAGCCAGAGGTTGAAAAAGGCCAGGAGATTGAGTATGTTGGGGCTGTCCAAAGTGAACATTTTGGTCAGAACCATCCCATTGTCTGAATTGAGTATCCTTAACAAGAATACGATCAAGCTGTCAAAACATAAATAAAAAATTTAATAATCTTATGATACTTATACAATAATTAATGTATAAATACAATTATGTATGTATATATTTACCTCAGTCTTTAAAGCTTTATTAGCTTCCATTAGTGCATGTTCCTGTACAAAATATTGTTATTAATTGTTAGAGCATATAACATATTTTGGGACGTAAATGATAAGCTTAAATAGCTTTTGATTGAGTTTGTTCTTGACATGGATTCAAAAGCCAGCATGACAAGAGATCACGAATTCGAATCTCAAACACCCCTCATTTAATTGGAATATTTAGCGTCAGGTATGACTATATGAGGAGAGCATGTGTCACATCCACACTTCTAACCCAAAAGACTCTCGTGTGACGAAGCGTGTTAGAGTATATAACATATTATAGGGCTTTAACTTTTCTAACATTAATTTTAGTGAATTTTAGTATAATATAATGTCAACTACAATAATAATGCTAAAACCGCAATCCAAAAACTTTGGAGTCGACTATATTGGATGCCATATAAATTCTTCTTCTCTATTTATTTCGTGTGTAGTATTAACCAAACAAGAAAATAAATTAAAATTACCTTGTTTTGGAGGTCAGTAAGTTGATCAAGCATTGATTGAGTCTACACAAAAATAAGCAGAAATTCATAAACAAGTCTGAAGTTAGTGCATGATCTTGAACAGAAGAAACCTAACAAGAATATGAACTACATTATTTTGTCATTTTAATAGTTGTAAAAGAATCATAAATTGGTTTTGTAGTTGAAAATTTTTACTCTTTGTAAAAATAAAAATTGTAGTAACTGATCCGTGATAGTAAATATCATATACAACTATACTAGGGGCTTAGGGGTGGATTCCCATTGTATTGCATTTATTATTGCGGCGATTTTATGGTTATCATAAGGTGTTCATTCGGATCAATAATTGATATGGGTTAGGTGTTTAGTGTCAGTTTAAAATCAGGTTTGTGTCCATATTGGTATTTACAAAATTGTAACTCTATTTATAAAATCACGTCAAATCAGGTTTGGTTACAAAATTGGATAAGCATCAAATTGTAGAGTCTGTTTTGAATACATTTAGTTAATCCAACCTTTCTAATATACATAGATTATAGGGTATAACAAACAAAAATGTTGTGTCAAAAAGAATTTGATTACCTTAGTAGACCTAATTTGCTTCAATGAAGCTTCCAATTGCCTTTCAAGTTGATCAAGCTCCTTTACATTTAAAGGCCCTAAATCCTCTCCAAGCAAATTCCTGAATTACAATATAAAATATATAAATATACACTCATTACACATTAAATTAACTTTTTGTGAAATTTAATATTTTTAATAGAATATATAACATATCATAGAGGCTTATCAGAGTTTAATTAACGAGAAGCTTCGTGTAATGATAATATTTTTTAGCAAAAACTTTTGAGAATATACCTTTGACTTCGTTGGAGTGATTCATATTTTGTCTTCAACTTCAAGTATTCCCTATAGCTGCTCTGTTAAAGTTGAAAAAAAGCATCAATGACTAAAATATATATAAATAATACAACACCCTTAAAAATTATAATGTAAATGAGAAACATGATTAATAACTACAGAAATATGTTATAAAATTATCTTAAAAATTATATTGACATGAGAGGGGCACCTAGGTCTACCATCAAACATTTAGACGCACAGGTCTTCTTATTTATTTTTGAACTCAAAGTGGAAGATAAAAGAAACCCTAAAAACTTAAAGGTTATAAATAAAATGACTTTTTTTTTATATTGTTGATATTTTAACATTTTTCAAAAGAGTCCTAATAAATCATATTATACATAAAAAAAAATGTAAATTATACGTAAATTAATTCAAGTTAATTCAACCTTTTATATGAAAATACATTTTTTGGGCCCGAAAAATTTGGGGCTTTGAGCGATATACTGTTTTGCTCTTACTAATTGACGGCTATGGGCACAAGCTTTGTTAAAAAAGAGGTTTAAGAATAAAGTTAAGGAATGAAGTTGAATACCTCAAGCTCTTTGGATGGCTTGTTGATTTCCACTGCTCCATAGTTACACTTTTGGTATCGCTCAAGTGTTTTGAGCATGCTGCACATATAAAATCATTATAAGTAACAAGAATATTTATCAACGAGATGCGAGAACAATCACAAATCCGTTGTAGTCTAGTTGGTTAGGATACTCGGCTCTCACCCGAGAGACCCGGGTTCAAGTCCCGGCAACGGAAATTTTTTCTAAATTTTTTTTCTGATTTATAGGTCCTTTAGGCATGATTTACCACGATCTTGTCTAGTAAAAACAGTACTTGCTCCAACTGAGACAAGAGCCATAATAAAGAAATACAAAGAATTAATATAAAAAAAAATTACAATTTTTATTTCGGCAAAACCATCCAAAAATTATTAGTTTCATTTGTTAAATAAATGATCAAAAATCAACCACAAATGAGTCATATTCATGATCAAGGAATTTTAAATCCAGCTTTCTTGAGGCTATGATACGAATCATTTGATTTAGAACTCAATTAATTATAACATACAATATAGAAGAATGACGACAAAATTGATTCTACACGCATAGAAAAATAAGTTGTTTAGCTTATTATATACTCCCTCCACACCATTTTAGTTGTCACATTTCCTTATTTGGCAAAATCATTTTAGTTGTCACATTTCTATTTTTGTCAATTTTTTTTACCTAAATATCCTTAGTTCACACACGTAATTACGAATATACCTCCATATACCTTACTTAACTAACTACCCTTCACTACTTATCCAACTACCACCTTTTTAGTTGACCCCACATCACCTTTAATAACCGTGCAATGGGACAACTAAAATGGTGTGGATGGAGTAATATATTATATTCCCCTTGGCAAAACATTATATGCATGATAAGATTATAAATTTAAATTAAGTATATGAAGTAGGGTGATGCAAGCTGAGATTGATTAATACCAAGCCTAGACCCATTTATTATGAAGATATGATAGGTTTATGAGTTATTTAATTAAAAGAATTTGTATTATCATTTATCAGATATTATCCAAAAGATCATGGGATGATACCTGAATATACTAACTTTTTCATGCTGATTGTTTACTAGAACAAGCTACTATATACTCAAGGAGGAGTATCAAGACTTGAGAAGCATTTGAAAAAGTCACATCAAGGTCACATATTGTAATTAATTATATAGACAAGTAAATTTTTATTAGATTATCTGAAAATGTAGTTTTTAAATATGATATATTTGAAATTATTACATTTATGTAACCGAAGATATTAAAGATTTAAAATAATATAAAAATCAATATGGATGCAAAATCGTACCCGATTATGAATAGATTTCGAAATACCTAACTAGAAATTTACCCGATGACCAATGAACAAATGAAGATCCTTAAATAGGATCGGAAAAAGTATCTCATAGTGATTGACAACAATGGATGCCTTGTTATACACTTAAAGCTAGCTAAGAGAGGTGGAGACTCGAGCATAAGTACTAGGGAAACAACCATATATGTGGTTCAATGAGTAATACCTAAATAACATAATCAAAGCCACACGTAATAATGTCAAAATCTTGATTTCAATAATATTGAAATATAAACCGAATAAAATGTAGAAAATATTATTAAAACATAGTGTTTTCAAATTAAAGACATTATAGACTACTCGTCAAATATACTTTTTCCGTCTTTTATTAATTGTAATATTTTATCTCAACTTTCTTTTATTAGTTATAACATTTTCTCTCAAAGATGTGAGTTTTTTTTGAGAGTGATGTTGAAACTAATAACAAAAGTATAAGATTGATTTAAAACACATAAAACAGATAAAGCTAGAGCCACATATTACCTTATATGTAATACTTAATTCATCAATCCTTAAGAAAACATTTCAATAAAATGCCAAATATCAGACAATATATGATCAACCAATGAATTAATACAATTATATATGCGGTTATTATGTCAAAGGTATCACAAACTATAGGGGCATTACTTTAGGGTTTCCCAACTTACACAGAACAATTAACTTTCAGGTGTATTTGAATAAAAAAAAAAATATGAGAGGGATTTAGTGGGGCGAAAGATTTCTTGTTTGAATAACAAAATAGGAAAAAAGACATTTGGAGGGAAGGTATTGAATGAATAGTTTTGTTTAAAGTCTCAATCTCTTCAAAGTTGAAAACATTTAGACGAAAAACTTTGTCTCCAGTATTTTCCCTTCTTTTCTAAACAAACAAAGTTACTTATCCTTCCCTCTTACTCTTTTTCATCCTTTATTTTTGCTCCAAAATTGCTATTCAAACAGATTGACGGATCGCACTGGAAATAAAACTAAAGGGAAATTTGTTTTAATAAAAAATCATTGATACAAATTGGTAAAAGATTTGAACTTCAGCTGAAAACAAATCTCAAATTTGCTTATTTGAATGGAACATTTGCTAATTTTTACAAGTAGAGAAAGCTGAGCATAAAACAAAGGGATTGTTTCATGATGAACCTAGAAATTCTCCTTACAAAAAATTAAAAAATTAAAATCAAAACATAAAACATTTAATGGATAAAGATATGCAACAATGTAATAACATGAACTTCACTAAAATAGCAGCAAACATCATATGACATAAAACAAAGCTGCAAAATAAATCAAACCCATCAATGTTACCTAGATGGTTAAATTTTAGAATCATTCCACAATAAAACTTGACCAAAAATATTTTTTTTTAAATGAAAAAAAAAAAAAAAAAAAAATATATATATATATATATATATATATATATATATATATATATATATATATATATATATATATATATATTTACACGTAGAAGTTTGATTTTCACCATCTACGTACGGAAACAACAATTTTTTCACCCTTTAGATGGTATGAGATTAAAAAAAAATTTTTAAAGTTAAGTATAATTATCTTTAAGGTTAACTTTTTTGTTTTATTATAGTATTATCTTATTAAGGATAAAGTTTTTGTTAATTATTGTTATTAAGAAAATTAAGCGTGCTTAGACATCACAAATTATTGGGGCTACATTTTAGGGTTTTAAGGCCAAGATAATGGAAGTCACAAATACTCCATAAATATCCCAAAAAAATCTGTATAAAAGGCTCTATTGAACTATAGAAAAGCTAATTGCTAAGATACAACAACAAACCTAGAGCTTTAATCTCAAAATATAAGAGACGGAAATACGAATCAATATATTTATTCTAAGATTAATATGTTAAAATTAGACAAAAGAAAATTGATTATATTCCCCTATTATCAAAATTTGATGCATTAAAATTCTACTATAATAAAAAAAAATGTTGAATACTTGTAAGTTGTAATGAAAGACTAACTTTGAGATCTGATTTTATCTTTTCTTTTCCGTCCCAATATTCTTTGATTTATAAAGCCTTAAAAGTAGGTTTTAATTTTTAAAAAAATCTTAAAAAACATGTTAATTAAATTTTGTTATGAAACAAAAGGGGGAAAATTGTTGAAATATATAATATTTGAAAATCTTTCCTACAACAAAATAAAACTTCATAAACTTAACTCAAAAAAGCTATTAATCAACAATTAAAGATGAAGATAATCTAAAACAAATGGCTGTTTTTTAATCATCCTAGACTCCTAGCTAGCAACATTTAAAAACCCCTTTAAAAAGGATATAAATCACAACAATTAAACATTTAATGAAAAAAAGAATACACCATGTAATAACCTAAATTTCAACACAACATATCACTTAAAATCAAACAAAGCTACAAAACTAAAGATCTAACACAAACCCATCAAAAAAATTATCTAGATCTTTAATCTAATTAGTCATTTCACAAGATCTTTAATTTTTTGCACAAAAAAAATACTTCTATATGCTTCTTCAGTCTCGTTAAATTTGCTACACAACAACCGAAAAATTAACCGAAAAATTATCACTTTGATTAGTAATATAGCAAATTGAAACGAACAGATCGAACGAAGAGTAATTAACACTTAATAATAACAATTATAATTTATGTGATTGTTTTTAAAAGTTCATAAATAGTTCAGATATAGTGAAGACAAAGGAAAGCTTCAAACTTTATATACCATATAAGGAAAGTATACATTTGATGATGTAGAAATAAAAACCCAGATCTCAAAAATAAATATAAAAGATCAACAAATTTAATTAAATGAAAAAGAATTAATTAATTAATTTAATTAATTACCTTGCTCCACTACAGAATTCATAGAGTTTTCCCCTATTTGAGAAAATAATTAGAGCAACTTCAGCATCACAAAGAACTGAAAGTTCATAAGCTTTCTTCAACAACCCATTTCTTCTCTTTGCAAAGGTAACTTGCCTATTTATTTTATTTTCTATCCTTTTTAGCTCAACCCTTCCTCTACCCATAATTAAAAATCAAATATTTTTTTACTCTTTTTGTTATATAATTAAAAAAAGACTATTTTTTTAGTTGGGTTTTTTTTTTTTTTTTTACTTAAATATATAACTTATTTCTTGTCTATAATACTTATGCTAAATCTTTCCCTTTTTTCTTAGACAAACACTCCAAATTTGTGATAAAATGAAAACTAGTAGTAAGAAAAAGGTTGAAACCCTAATACAAAGCTAAGAAGAAACATAGAAAATTGAGAAAAAATGAGAAAAAATAGGAATGGAAAAAGAAAGATTAAAGTTAGCAAAGATTTTAGATGAGAATTGAGAAGAGTTTTTTTTTGGTAATATGAGGTCTACCCAAGAAGAGAGAAGTGAAGGTTAGGGTTGGTATAATGAGTTCATTCTATTAACTCATGGATGTTGTTGTTTGTTAACATACTTGTTATATAAAAATTTTCCACACCATGTAATTTGATGCTTTTTTCTATTTTTATGCTTTCCTCTCTACTACTACTTTTTTTTTATCTTTTGTTTATTACATGCTTGATGGGTGCGTGAAGAGCAAATTCCTTTGCATGTACGTTGAAAGATTGTGATTATGAACTAAATGATGACATGAAGATGAAGTTTATCACCATGATCGTACTCAGTGTATTTCGCTCATAAAACGGTGCATTTTAATTAAGTTTAGATAAAAAATTATGTTCATTTATCTAAGTATGTGTAGGGGCAAATCTAGAAATTTAAACTAAGCAGGTCAAATAATCATCATCATTGTCATATATTCTAGTATATTTCGCTCATAAAAAGTTATGATCAGGGTATATGTTTAAGGATGCCGATTAGATGATGACAAAAGTTGCAACCAGTGAGACTTTCGGCTCGAAAACAATATGCAAAAGAAAATAGAGGGTCAAATAAGCAATCATCATCATACTCAATGTATCTCGCCCATAAAAAACTATAGTAATATAAAAAGATAATCATAATCCAATGATCGATACACTAACAAAAATTCAATAGAGCAAGTATATTGCATTGACCTTCGACCAGGGTCGAGCCTTCCGTGCCGTATGTACCGTTGCCACTGATTACATGTTTAACTTATTGCAATAAATTTAACTTATTAGAATTTAATCTAATTTACTATGTGAATTAAAACTAATTAAAACAAAAAAATTATTAAATTTGAAATTGTTCAAGTATTTTAATATCAAGAATGACATAGTGAGTCTATTGCCTTACAAAAAACACCTTATTATAATTTAATAATGTACATACTTTCACTTTTATATTTTCTTTTTAATTTAATTAATTACTCTCGGACCTCGTAATCTAGGTTATACTATAAGTTGAACTAAATTGAATTGAAATAACCACCAATAAACAAATAACTGGCATGACGACAACACTGTATAGACGGTGAAAAATATAGTCGCCAAGTGCTACAATCAAGCGACAAACAACTTTGGCATCCCTATTTTTTATAAAAAAGGGTGATGAATTGATGATGAATTGACGACTATTTTGATTAGCTATTCGGACGAATATGCCCTAGCTTGGGTTGCAAAATATTTCCTACATGTAAATATTAAAAAAGTTATTATTATTATTATAAATTATAATAACAATGTTCATGGCACACTTATCTAACTACTACAATAATGCGTGTCATTAAGAGGTGTAAATGATTATCCAAAAGATTAGCACTAATCTTGTTATTTTCTTCCTTGAACTTTTGTAAATATGAGTCCACAATTGGGTTTAAAATAAGTGGTCATTATTCTAATCTCATCCATCATCTTACTAAGATAAGAAATACGTTTAAGCTAAATACTCAATTAAAGATAGTTAGCTACTTGAAAACAATGACTCATTCACTCTCTAGGAATTGGTATTCATATTTGCTTTGAAGGGTCATTTGAAGATCACAAATTGTAAGCCGAGAGAAGGAGACAAATTAGTGAAAACTGAGTTTAAATTGCTTTTAAAGAAAATAATATATGCTCTGTTGGAGATAAGGTCTGATATGTAGGATTATAGATGCATATAGTGGAATTACAAGAAACTATTTTTTAACATCTATACAACATTGCATGCATATCATAATGTGAATTATCAAAATAAAGTAGTATATTATACCTTTGATGCGTGAATTCCACGTTATATTATCGAGTATGAAATATCCAAAATAGAGATGATAGAATGTCAAATATCATCCCTCTAATGTTGGTCTACAAGCACCGAACGAATCACCACATATACTAGTACGAAATAAGAAAACTACTTTTCCTATTACTTTTATGGTGTAGAATGGTGTTGTAATATGCAAAAGTGATGGAGAAATGACATACATATGATTTTACAACCATTTGCATCTTATAGAATATGTTCATGTTATTTCATTTGTCTTAATTAAGGAAATGGTACGATGAAGATACACATATCTTCATGTGCATTACTTAAGTTTCAAATAACATAGTGAAGACAAATTTTTGTTGATATGTCTTACTTTGCAATATACTACCACCATAATACCAATAAGCATGTTATGTTATTTGATATAGTTTTATCCGATCAATACTTATATGTGTGACCTTATAGAAGACCCCAATTATAGTTAGTAGTTAAACTAATCTTAAGTAGTATACATATCAACGTTGGTTTCTAGTAAAACGCTATGATCACATAAAATAACTAAATAGGAGTATATTTCATCTCTATAATTTGTCTTATTTATATTCAGTGTTGACACTTAATCGAAGGAGATCCAATTTCTTCATGATATAATGATATCTTATTGACGTACTTCTCTAATTTCTACGTAATTTTTTAGCCCTAGGTTATAACTTATGAGTTATGAGTAACATTTGCAATTTGGTGGGTTTTAAAGCTTAAGAACACAAATCAAAACGATCGAACCAAGTGAAGTGAAAGAAGTGTGCAATGATACCAATTGAAAATTTGAGTTTATGAA